>NC_034598.1:9516823-9541809 GCF_900095145.1 Mus pahari
CTGATCTTCACGCATGTGCGTGGTGGTCTGTGCACACGGCCAGCATCATTTGGTAGATCTCCTTTTTTTTCTTCTCATCTAGGAATCTTCAGTAGAAGGGATACCCAGGGATCTATTTGAGTGTTTGAATTGATTTGTATTTGTTTTGTGTCGTGAGGTTACTAGTCCTTTGTGAGTTGCCTGTTGGCTCTCTCTAATGCCGCTAGAAGAGCTGTCACACTCACTTTACTCTTGAGAGAACAAATTCCCAAATTCGGAGACATTCTCACACATGACATGCAGCAAGTGCAGAAAGGCCAGGCCAAGGTCACGTCTCTCATGTTCACCTGCCTTTTCTCTTTCAAATAGTTTGTTTCTCTTGTACATTAGGGTAGATGCTAAATTGTTATGTCCACCCCCAGATCCTCTTGTAAGAATGTCTTGAGAAACTTGCAAGTGAAAAAAAGTCTATCTAGCTCCTCCAAACTGCCTCTGTTAGAGCTCAAAACTTTTACCTTATATATTTTGTAGAAAACTCGAGCAAATTTAGCTCAGATTATGAGAAAATAAATACACAGAGATTTAGGATGACTGTTAGCAACCCGGCGACAGTGGAAAGTGAATGGCTCACACATCTCGGTCCTGTCAGTAGTCCCCTGCCCTGCTTGTCAGCTGTCGGCTTGTACATCCAGATAACTGTGCACATGTGTATGAGGTAAACACCAGCTATGTACATGTATATGAGGTAAACACTGGCTTGTGCACATGTGTGTGAGGTAAATGCCAGCTGTGCACATGTGTATGATGTAAATGCCAGCTGTGCACATGTGTATGACATAAATGCCAGCTGTGCACATGTGTGTGAGGTAAATGTCAGCTGTGCACATGTGTGTGAGGTAAACAACAGCTGTACTTGATTATTTCTTAGGCTTTTAAAAGCACAGTTCCATACCTGACTGGTGTACAGAAGTGAATCATTCTCCTGTCACAGAAGATACAGCCATTCCAGAAGTCAAGATTTATCAAAAATCTACTGGATAGGAGTTGACAAAGTTGGATTGAAGTCCTGTTTTTATTGTAGATAGATCGGGGTGTATGGGGGTGATATCTGTATTTATGTGATACCCCATGATGTTTGCTCAGGTTTCTGCTTTCTTATCACCATTTCTGAAAAAACTCTATTATTCATCCTTGTAACACGGAGTCTCAGCAGACCAGACAGAACTTCTATCCGGAAAATTAGTGCACATCGGTGACATAAAAGCTTTCCAGAGAACACTGTACATAGGGTCACATGCCTGCAGCCCCAATGCTTGGAATACCAAGGCAGAAGAATCACATCTGAGAAGCTACAGAACAAGGCCCTGTCTCAAAAAAACCTAATACCAAAGAACAACTTCCACCCTCTCAAATCTCGAAAATCTTTTAAAATAATCTACATGAGTTTTTACTTGAGTGCATAGAATCTCAGTTATGTTTAGGAGTAACCCTGACATGTAATTCTAGGCCATTTTCTGTAATCAGACTTGATGTAGCAATTTATCAGTTGCATGGGTGTTTTACACACTTGCTAATGTAAAATGTAATTTGGCATAGGAGTATGGTAGGCCACCAATTTGTTTCTGTACCACTGAAGTCAATTTGTTTGTCTCCTGCTTCCTTAATTATTCAAGTGTAACTTTTGCTGGAGGCTTGTATCTATAATGCCACAGTGAATTATTTAACATTTGAGGAAAGTACTGATTTGGGAGCTTTTTAATTTACCTCCAACTACTGGGGTTTATATTGTTGGTGGGTTTTTTCCTCTTTTGCTTGACTTTGATGTCCACTAATGGGACCTGAGTGTATCACCTAAGGGACCCAAAGTGAGTTAGGTGATCATTTTTGTTTGGCCTCAGGATATAGCTGGTGCTGCAAAGTTACCACGACGTAATAGCTAAGAGAGACAGAATTTAGGCGACAATGGATTAAGTGTACTTGGGAGAAAGGCATGAAACCCACATTTATAAAAATGTGCAATTAGCATCTGTCCAAGCCTTGTGCCAACAATATCAGGTCTAGAGTTTATTTTATTAATCTTAATCTTAACCTTAAAAAAATTAATTGTTAGGTCAATAGTGCATATAGCAATGGGCTGGATACAAATGTCAGTGGTCAAGCACTTGCCTAGCATGCTCCAGTCCTTGGGCTCAGCTTCTAGTACAGTTTTTTTTTTTTTTTTAACTAAATTTGCAGATATCTTTAATGAAAAACTTTTATAACTTCCCATTTTACTAATAATAGAATATTTTTGTTTTGTGTACAAAAGATATTTGTAGCAAATAAAATACGTATTATTTTAATAAATGTAGTATTATTAAATTTCAAGAAATTCAAATGGTTGCCATTGCTGTTAGTATTATTATACAGGCAGTGTGGCCTTTCTGTGGAGTCCAGGGTAGCTTGAAACTGGTGGTCTAACATAGGATGTTCCTGAACTCATGATCCCCACCCCACCCCGCAGCCTCTCCCGTGCTAGTATAAGTGTGCCAACACAGGAGGCCTGGGTGAAATAGTTCCCAGTGGTTCTGCTTTTTCAATTGTTTTGAAAAAGCCAATTCAAATTATTCTCTTGTAACTAGTAGTTAAAAACAAGTTACAGGCTGTACATGTTAGTGCACTAACTGGGACATCAAAAGCTAAAGTAGAGGCAAGACCACAAGTTTAACACCAACCTGAGCTACATAGTGAGTTCAGATCTAGCCCAAGCTATATAAGGAGACTCCGTGTTAAAACCCAAAACAATTCTACAAATGGAATACATTTTCCTTTCTGAAACACATTCAACAAACATATCCTTCTCTTCCCTAGTGCCCAGCTAGGCTGTGTTTCCCAGCTTCCCTTGCAGCTAGCTGGGCTATCTGTCTGAGATCTATCTAATGTAGTCACAGAAAAAGTGCTGTTTACATTAACAATGTAACCCCAGTAGCTTGGAGAGAAATTAAAAAGGCTTCCAAATTAATATTTTCATCAAGTGTTAAATAATTCATATTAGGCCGGACATGGTGGCGCAGGCCTTTAATCCCAGCACTCGGGAGGCAGAGGCAGGCGGATTTCTGAGTTCGAGGCCAGCCTGGTCTACCAAGTGAGTTCCAGGACAGTCAGGGCTATACAGAGAAACCCTGTCTTGAAAAACAAAAAAACAAAACAACAAAAAAATTCATATTAACGATAGAAACCTCAAAGTGTTGCTATTTCCTACCATCAAAATCCTGCACGTTGATACATGTTGAGCTGATGCTCTTGGAGGTCCATTGAAAGATGCTGTGCTCTCTGGATCACTCCTTGGAAGAGCACCAACCTGTCTGTCGGTATCTATGCCAGCGTGATGAAGGAAAGTCCACTTTAAGGCACTTAAATATGGTATTAGTTATGATTACTGCTCAAATCACCCCACCGGTGGCTGCTTGCATTCCTTACCACCCACCAAGATACGCTGGATTCTCAAAAGAAGGATACACACACACACACACACACACACACACACACACACACACGCACATGCCGCCTTATTTTTAATATGCCCTAAGCAGCTCAACAGCTGGGCCACTCTCAAACTTCCACGTTGCCAACGCCTCCTCTCCAGTACTCCTGAATTATTACTTACTTTATAAAATCTATAATCCATTTTTGCTATCCCAGACCCAGTCAGGGGAGGGGCTGGGGCTGCTCTTCCCCTGCTCTTAAATGGCTGCATGCTC
The DNA here is from genome assembly GCF_900095145.1 of Mus pahari. Taxonomy (NCBI): domain Eukaryota; kingdom Metazoa; phylum Chordata; class Mammalia; order Rodentia; family Muridae; genus Mus; species Mus pahari. The sequence continues at coordinate 9,520,543 of NC_034598.1, forward strand.
TCGCTTCTCCAGCTCTCAGGCCTGATCGCTCTGCTTCCATGACTTGGAGGTACTAGTCCTGTCTCTGTCTCCCTGCCCAGCCATTGGCCACTGGCAATTAAAGCCAACTTGGGGGGGGGGGTCACATGCTGCATCTTACAGGTAGACTTGCAAATTCCCCTGCAATTTGGGAACTCAATTAACATAAGCAATAAACCAAATCCACAACACTTAAGTGGGTGCTTAGCCTGTTAACAGCAGCAGGTTAACATAATACACCTTTCTGTTTGGGCCAGTGCTATCACTGTTCTGCTAAACCCACATCCTCAAAAACTTCACCTCGGTAACTCCCACCCTTTGTGTTCTATGCCCTGTGAGCCAAGCATTCACATTTCTGCCCGTCTCATTTCTAGCCATCCATTTGCACTCCCGTTTCCGGCCTTTGTTACTTCCTGTCTAGATTTTAACAACAGCTGTCTCTGGTCTCTGTCTCTGAGCATCCTCCTTCCACTTTTACCATCAGGCCTTGCTACGTTCACTACCGCAAAATCCTTCTTACAGCTGTTAGGTGCTTTCTGTGTATCAGGAACTACACAGTTTGGAGGCAGTATACCCTGAATACTGTAGACTGTTTGCTCCCAGAGACCTTAGCATCAAGCTAGGAAACACCTAAGTATATAAACAATATGGTGGAACATGCCTGTGCTCCAAGTATTTGGGAAGAAACCACAGAGAATTGCTGTATGTTCAAGGCCAGCCTGAGCTATATAGTGACTGGCATGCTGCCCATAGCTACATACTTAGTCCCTGTCTCAAACCACAAGCCAAGAACAGTATGCAACAGATCCTTCTTCCCTTGTTGAGTGTCCTGAGCAGACTCACACAGGGAAAAGGAAGAGATGTAGTGGAAAGGAAAAGCCGAAGTGAGACTGTGAAGGGCCCAAAGAATTAGGGTCCTACCCTCGGAGACTGGGCGTTACCCAGACGGCAGCAGAGTAGACCAGGGACAACTTTCCTGAGTCAGTTCTCTCCCTCCACCCTAGAGGGTTCAGGCATTGAACTCACGTCATCAGCCTTGGCAGCAGGCACCCTTACCTGACGAACCGTCTCACTGGCCCGAGAAAATGATTTTAAAAATTAAATGCGGGCCAGTGAGGCAGTTCAGTGGGTAAAGGTCCTTGACATGCAAGCCTGTGACCTGAAGGTGTTTAGTCCCTTAAATCCACCACATAAATGTGGAACCAACTCCATGATGTTGTCCCTGACCTCCACATGTGTGCCATGACTTATGTGGTCTCACACACACACACACACACACACACACACACACACACACACACATCATCATCATCATCATCGTCATCATCATCATCATCATCATCACAATAGCAGTAATTTGTTTTTTAAAGAAATAAGTGAAGGTCAGGCTTGGTGCCTCTTCCTTCTAATACCAGCACTGAGGAGCAGAGTCAGGGGGATAAGTTCCAGATGAACTGGGATAGATAGTAAAACCTTATATAAATAAATACTAATAAGTAGATAAGGACTGACAGTAGGGCTCAGTGGTAATGCACTTGCCTGGCATGCACAAAACCTTGGGTTCAGTTCCTAATACCACAGAAGGAGAGAGAAAGGAGGGGAAGGACGGAGGAGTGAGTGAGCCAAACAAATGTAGGACTCCAGGGAAACGTGTTGTAGGACATAGCTAGTGTTTGCCAGGCAGATGGTCCTGGGCCGGACTAGTAGAGCACTTGCCTGGCGTGTGGCAAGCCCTCCGTTTCCTCTCCAGTGATGTGTGTGTGCACGTGCATACAAACACACACACACACACACACACACACACACACACACACAAACGGTCATATGAGGTGAGGTCTAAGAGAAACAGCAGTGGTCTGGGCAGTGCTTGAGAGGCAAAAGCAGAGACTTGGAAAGGATGGGTGATGGAGATTTTACCCCAAGCTCATGGCTAACTATCGCCTTGGCTACATTCACACCCCTGTGTCCTCTCACTCCATGCTTTTCTTCCTGCCAGCATTTCCCAACCTGTGTTCCAGAGTTTATGGATGCCACTCGTATAGGTAGGCAGAAGGTTAGTTAGATCAGCGTGTGCTGGCGTGCTGGGTAAAAAGCAGAGTGTAGAAGCTTTTCCCGCTTCAGTTTTTCCTGTTTCAGGAATCACTATGGACATAAGGTGTGCTCTGTGAATTCCTAAAAAGACACTTGTTACTAATTAGTTTGACTACAGAGCCATTTGAGCTGTCAGCAGTACATCTTGTAGAACGCTGCAAAAGTTTGGGAAATGTTGTATTCTATTTCAGAGTGCCTAACATGGAATCCTACTGGGAATTCTGTGAGGCAGAAATACACTTTTCCTAATGAGAAACCAGGTTTAGAGAAGCAGCTTTCTGAATTCCCACCTGATGGGGCCAAGTGACGAAAGAAATATGTGCTTATAAATTGCTTGAGTTTTACAATTGAGCCTGAATCCTGTTGCCTACTGGCTATGTGACCCTAGCTGACCAAGCTGAGAGCCTTAACCTCCTTTCCTGTTGCTGAGATAGGGTCAGTGCTCTGGCAGAAGCGGCTTAAGGAGGAGGGGTGGGTTTGTTGTGGTTTTTGCTTTAGCTCCTAGTTCCCAGTTTTAACCATCATGGTGAGGAAGTCACAGTGACAGGAGCTTGTAACGGTTGGTCGCCTCCTGTCCCCAGTGAGCAGAGAACAGTGACTGTCCTTATGTTAGTGCCCAGCTTGCTCTCTACACTTACACGGCTCAGGTCATGGCTGCGGTTAAGATGGATTTTCTCAGCACTAGTCAGTGCACTTAAGGCATTCCTCACGGGCGTGCGCTTTCAGCTGTCAAGTTGACAACACTAGCTATGATATCAAGTAAGGTCTCTGCCTCCTTGCCGCTCTGCAGGTTAGATTAGAAAAGGCATTAGAAGCACTCAGGACCACAAGTTCAAGGACAGCCCAGAGCACATAATGAATTTCTAGGCCAACATGGCCCATACAGTGAGCCCTGTGTGGCATCTTTAACACTTACCGTCTTAGCACTTCTAAGCCCTGTCCTGGTGCTTTGTGTCCTTTATCAGACTGCTCCCTCTATGAGGACAAGCACTGCCCTTACCTGGCACACCTTTTTCTCACCTAGTACTTGGACATTGTGCCCATTTCAATCTTTGTCTAGATGATCGTGTCTTCATTATAACATAAAGGTTCTGTCTAGACTGGAAGAAACTTTCTCTTTTTTTCGGGGGGGGGGGGGCGTTTCAAGACAGGGTTTCTCTGTGTAGCCCTGGCTGTCCTAGAAGTCACTCTGTAGACCAGGCTAGCCTCAAACGCAGAACTCGAACTCAGAAATCTGCCTGCCTCTGCCTCCCAAGTGCTGGGATTAAAGGTGTGCGCCACCACTGCCTGGCTGGAAGAAACTTTCAAATCACATGTTCTGTCTTTTAGGCAAAAACAAACAAACAAAAAAACACAACAAAACCTTTGTTATAAAAAGCAAAATATAACACAACATTTAAAGAAAGGATATTAGTAGATTATCATAAACTATAACCCAGGAGGCTGAAGAGCTGGCTCGTGTTCTGCAGAGAACCCGAGTTCAGCCGCACATTCATGTCAGCTGGCTCACAGCTACCCTTCCTTCACCCCAGCTCCGAAGGGTTTATGCCTCTCTGGCTTTCACGGGCACCCACACTCACATGCACAAACCCGCCCACTTCTTACCCTACAAAAACATAATTAAAAAATAATTTTTAGAAGAATCAATTTTAATTTTTTTGTTAAGATTATATCATTTCTCCCATTCCCTTTCCTCTCGTACACTCCTCCTTGCTCACTTTCAAATTCATGGCCTCTCTTTTCTTTAATTGTTGTTACATACATATATATATATATATATATATATATATATATATATATATATATGCACACGCACGTGCGCGCGCACACACATTGCTAAATATAACCTGCCTAGTGTTGCTTGTATGTATGTTCTTAGGGCTGATTACTAGGTATTGTATAACCAGTAAGTCCCTGAAGACTTACTTCTTTGGCTCTCAGCATTCCTTAGCTGCCCGTAGTTATTTGTGTAGGGTTGAGGCCTCTGAGTTCCTTCATCCACATTGGTGTGTCTGTTGTCCTTTTGTTCATCTTATGTTTAGGCAGTCATGTTGATGAGACATTATAGTGTAGCTTCTAACATTGGTAGGAGGCATAATCTCACAGCAAGCTCCCTGATCCTCTGATTAGTTTTGAAAATCTTTTCACTCACTCTTCTGCAGTGTTCCCCGAGCCTTAGGTATCTGAGTTGTTTCGTAGATGCATCAGTTGGACTTGGCCTCCACAGTATTATAGTTGGTTGTGGTTTTCTGTAGTAGTCGCTGTTACAAAAAGAGGTTTCCTTGTTGAGGGGTGAGGACTAGACAGATAACTGTGGGTCTAAAGATAAATATTTAGAATATAGTTAAGGATTATGCTGGTTTAGTAAAGTGGTAGTTGTGGGTTCTTCAAGATCTGTGACTTTGACAGCCCTAGGTTGAAGTAGAAATTTCTGGTTTGTTTGGAGACAGTTGTGTCATGTGATATGTAATAAGTTTTCTGGAAGCTCACCTGTGAGAGGATGTTACACTGAAACAGACACTTGAGAGGACCTGTGTTCTTTGGAAAGGGTATAAATAAAACCCAACAGGCAGTGAACGATGCTCTCGCATTGGTTCACTTTGCAACATTTTCACTGGTCTTCGCTGGTCTTCACTTTGTAGAGAGAAATGTACCAAAGACCTTTTCGATTCTTGCTGCCTCTGCTGATTCATGCCAATTCAGTGGAGCCCTGCAGTTTCTGCTGCATTGAGCTGCTGTTACTGATTGTGTTTGCTGTTTACTATTGGACAGAAACTGCTTGAGGGGGTGGGGGAACCCAATACCCTCTTCTGACCTCCATAGACACCTATGTGCACATAGAATCCACACACACAAGCAAACATAAATATAAACAAATTTTTAAACTAAGAGTAGTTGAAAGGATTTCATAACAGACATAGTACCCTACCATTTAGTGTGTTTCTATTACATAGCAGTCAGTTGCTACTTGATCAGGATAAATTATTGCTACTAGTATTTAAAGGGAAGACATTCCTAAAATGTCTCAAAACTCTTAAATTATACATTTCAATTTAAAAATATTAATATTTGACTATATAAATAATTCAGTGGAAAAAGGTTCTATAAACCAAAAAACAATTATCAAATTTTAAAAGTATTTGCAATATGCATATGCAATGGCTGTATTTTAACCTACAGATAAGTGAAGGGCTTATGTATTAAGATGTCAGGACAACGAGGCGGGCGTGGTGGTGCATGCCTTTAATCCCAGCACTTGGTAGGCACAGACAGGCGGATTTCTGAGTTTGAGGCCAGCCTGGTCTACAGAGTGAGTTCCAGGACAGCCAGGGCTAAACAGAGAAACCGTCTCGAAAAAAAACCAAAAAAAAAAAAAAAAAAAAAAAGTCAGGACAACACCAACATGAACACAGGACACAAACAGACAATAAACTCAGAACCTGGTGGGAATGAATTTTTAGCTTTTGGCCTTCAGGATCAAATATCAGATGAAAATACCTAAAATTATATATCTTTTCTAATTAAAAAAAAGACAAGAATGAAGCTAAATGGTACAGTTAGGTTAGCTTTTTTTGTTTTTGTTTTGAGAAGTCTCTGTGTGGGCCCCACACTGATCCTGAACTTGTGACCCTCACAGCTCTGGCCCCCACTATTGTGCCTGCAGTCCTCTGCCACCACAGTCACCTCCAGTTTAGCTTTCTTAAAGTGAACATCCATCCAAATGAAAGATGGCACCATTACTGCTAATTTTTCATTCAACTCAGCTTTTAACTGAAGTAATTATGACTAAATTAGTGATATATACAGTAATGCAACTGATGGGCCTCAAGAACTCAAACTAAGGGGCTGTCAAGGAAGCTCAACTGTTAAAAACACATGCGTATACTGGTCTTGCAGAGGACACAAGTTTAGTTCCCAGCACCCAGTTCCCAGTTATATGGCTTTCAACCACCTAGAATTCCAGCTGCAGGGACTCTAAGCCCATTTCTGGCATCACCAAGTACCTGTGCTTACATGAACATACCCACACAAAGACACACACACATGTACACATAGTTTAAAATAAGTCTTAAACAAAACAAAGGGCTGGAGAGATGGCTCAGCATTTAGCAGCAAGGACTTGCAGAGATCCTGAGTTCAATTCCTAGCAACCACTGGGTGGCTTACAATCATCTATAATGAGATCTGATGCCCTCTTCTGATGTGTCTGAAGACAGCTACAATGTATTCCTATGCAATAAACAAACAAACAAACAAGCAAACAAACAAATAATTCTTTTAAAAATTTAACAAGCATGGTGATGCATACCTTTAATCTAATCCTCAGGAGGCAGAGGCAGACTTGTCTCTGAATTAAGGCCAGCCTGGTCTATACAGTGAGCTTTAGACAGGCTAATGGCTGCAAAGTGAGACCATGTCTCTCTCAAACAAATAAGTGGGGGAAACAAGATTTATCATAGACGGACGGACAAGAAGGATTCTAAGGCTGGTGAGAAAGCTTCGTGGGTACAGGCATTCCCATGCAAACCTGGTGACCTGAGTTTAATCCCCAGAAACAAGGACATGGTGGAGGAGAGTTGTCCTCTGACCGCCACATGTGTCCCATGGTGTGGATACCCACACATAGCATCACACACACACACAAAATAATAATTAATAAGTAAGTTTAAAGTATAATTAATATACCTCTAAGTCAAATCCAAAAAACATCTTGAAGTTAGCTTCTTGATTTTAACATTATTGTCCTCTAAGTGAAACTGGGTCAGGCAAAATTGAAGATGACATGAACAACTCTTCATATGTGGAGAATATTTAAAAATTGGAAAAAGACAGAGAGGGACTTTTATTAACCTTTGAATTTAAGCAATTGGACTTGGTCTCAGCTGTTAATATTAGAATTTATAATTTGTTTTTTAGCACGTTATTACGTAGCAGCTGGTGACTTATAATTATAATAACAATAGGCTGTGCCTATGAGGCTTCAGTTTCTCTTCATACATTAGGATTCTACAAGTACCTAAAATACCAAGCACAACCAAACTGTGTGTGCCTTGGGGGTTGGTTAAGTTAAAAAACGTCTTGAGAAATGAGCTCACGCAGGAACATATTGATAATATTATTCATGTTGGATTCAGCTATATAAACATATGATATAAAAGTAAACGTAAGTAACCCTGAAACACATAGTCCGTGAAAACTGTTATAGTGCTGTTTGCTTGAGGTCGTGTGTACATAGGGAGAACTATCATACCGACTGTTTGCATAGGGTCGTGTGTCAGTGTATATATAGACTAGAATGAAGGAGAGAGTTCAGAGTGGTGGTAACTCTCTGGGCCAGGGCAGTCCAGGATGGGTGAGCCTAGGCGTAAGGAGGCCATCCAGCGTGGTTTTCCTACTACGTTAGTTTATAAGTGATATACTCATGTTATTCTACATAAAGGCTATTTAAAAATCAAAAGAAAATTATAGTTTTCAAGTAGTAAAACAACCATAAGAAATCTATCTGTGCACACTTTAAGAAATCATAAGCTGGATTCAGTAGCATGTACCTATAATCCTAGAAGTCAAGAGTCTGAGACAGGAGAATCACTACTTCACATCTGAAGCTAGCTCAGGCTACCTAGCAAGATCCTGTCTCAGAAAAATCAAAACAAACTAACAGAACCAAAACATCCCCCAAACTCTGAGTACTTATTGACTTATTGACAGTGATTCCAAGTGATTATACTGAATAATTTAGCTTACTATGAGCTTTTGTAAATGCTTTCAAAAGATACCTCTGCTATTTTTCAGAGCAATTTCAAGAAAGCCTATGCAGTTTGATTACATGTTCCTTATTGACGGTATTCTACTTACAACAATAAAATGTACATACAAATGTAGCAGTATTACTAATTCATTACAGGCAGTACTTATTTTCTTCATTAACTTTTTATTGTTATTTTCAACTTACACAGCATGCACAAATACAGCAATTACATGTTGAGCAAGAAGGGAAGGCGCTTTATGTTCAACATTCTGTACATCAGATGCCACTGCTTTGCCAGATTGTCTAGAAAAACACAATATAAGACCAGCCTCTTATAACACAAGTATAATTAACCACCAAAAGTAGGTGGGCTAAGCTGCTGATGTACTCAGCCTGAAAGTTAGCTGATCATATATAAATAACATGGTATTGATTAGCCTGCCTAAACTACATTACAGTAAAACTGAGCTGCATAAATGGTTTTCTGGATGCAAAGAGTCTTTAAATCTTTTTCTTAAGGGGATGTTATGTGTTGACTAATAAATAAAAGGCAAAAGGCAAACGTAATATCCAGTGTCCAGTTCCACATCTTAAATACCATTGAATTCCTGGTGTGTAGAGCTTAAAAACCAGCTATAGCGGTCATTTACTTAAGATCCTGTATAGACAGACGTATACAACAGAATCAAGGGGAAAGCTCTCAGTGGTGGTAACTGTGTCTGGGCATATGCATAAATGTTCTGTACAGAAAACCTGAAATTACTTGAGATGTGTAATAAAGCATGTGCTTGTAATCAATCCCTTGGAAGCTGAGGCAGGAGGCAAGTTTAGCCTGTGCAGCATAGCCAGGCTCCATTTCAAAAACTTTTTAAATGGAAGCCTGCATTTACTAGCTTTATGAGTTAGTGTTCTCTCTGATCCTTTAAACCCAAATTCAGAGCACTGCAGTAGTAAGTGATGAGTTGTAAAAAAGACGTCTTAGGTTTTGTCTCCAATCTGTACCTGATCAATTATTTAAACTTAAGCAAGTCATGCACAACTCACTCATCTATAAAGTAGGGACAATACTGAGTTTCAGACCAGCACCATCTCCAGCAATAGCACATGTCCAGCCAGATACAGTTGACCTGAAGGTCACTCCTGCTGCTGTGTCCACTCCACTCTGCTGAACAAATGTGAATATGAAAGTCTTTGTTTCAAACTACCAGGAAAACAGGTCCTGCGTCCGGTAGTCTTCCTGATACTTCAGTGCACACTCATGTGACCTATTGGAGTTCTGTCCACAGCCACTATTGTGGCTACTACCTCTACCCATATCCATTGGCTGTACCTCTGTTTGGATAATGATAAACAGTCCTTACCAGCTCTTGCAGATGCTAGGTATGAACTAGCTTTACAAAAAGCTTAGAATCCGGGGAACCCCTTAGTCATATGCTCTTAGCTTTCCTTTTCCCTCCTCAAGACTGTCTCTAGGTGGGCCAGACAATAGAGGCGCTTTCTCAGGTTGGCTCTCCCTAACCTTGCATTTTACCCTCAGAGTTGCTGGCCCCACAGATCTGTTACTGTGATTCCCCCCCCCCCTCTCACTATTTTTGAGCGAATCAGTAGAGTAGAATACACTTAATTCTTCACCTGCACCTCACTCCTGCCAGGATTAAAACACCTTCCCCACAGCTCAACCCGAATTTCCCAGCAGCCCTAAAGTAACACAGAGAAGATGGAAGTGTCACCTAGAACATTTCTTTGTCCACCAAGAAATGACAAATGAAGAAAGCCAACTGATGCACATGACAGCCTGTGTTTGGCTGGAAAGGAAATGTTGGTGAGGATTCAAATGAAGGAGGCATGGCCGAGGGCTGGAGGTCAGGGTGAGTCAGACGTGCACTGGGTGAGCTGAGAAATACTGAGGTCCTAACAGAAAGCAAGAGACTTAAAGCTTTCACACGCTGAGGAGTTCTGGATGGCCAAGGTGTAAGTGTGCAAACAGGCTTTTCGGAGCCTCTGCAGTTTGATTTGGTAGACAGAGACGACGAGATTGACTGCACGTGGTTAAACCAGGCAGGAGAACAGTGGACCTGAGGAAGCTGCCAAGAACGCAGGCACACACACAGAGTGTCAGAATAGACAGTCCCAGTGGAGGTGGGGCCAGCTAGGAGCAGTGGGTGACGGGGTGAGGCCCGGACTCCGCTCAGATAGTTGTTGACTCACTTATCCTGGTACTAGATTTGTTCATTTGCTCATTGATTAATTGAGTCAACCAACGACGTCTGTGGAGCACTTCTGTATAATAACAGAAATATAATAAGTACTGCTGTAGCTCATACATACAAAAATGTCTATAAATCTGGGATTACTCCATGTTCTTCATACATATGAACTGTTACCTCTCACAACCCTGGCTGGAAACAAAGCACTGTCCATGGAACACGGACTTTGAGAAATGAAATAGCTTACTTAAGATTATAGTAAGCAATTGATGGAACCCATGCTCTGTTCAGTGCCACAGACACATTGGATTAGGGTATCCTAGATGTACACTCTTGCTGGTCTAACATCTATACTTAGCCCTGAGCACAACTTTGTGTGTTCTGAGTTTGGCAGTACTAAGTCGTGTCTGAGTGAAGACCAAGTCACCAACTTTCCCTGTGACCTCTAAAGCCTCAGCATTATCATAAGCATTCAAGTATTCTGTAGATTATTGTTTGTTTATTGGGACAAGCTTTCCATTTAGAGTTGACTGTGGGTGATGGGAACAGTGGGAAGTGCTGTACAGTTTAAAGATAAAGATATGTTTGCAGGCCATATCCCCTTCCACTGCTCTGATGTGCTCTTGTCTTTTGTGAAATGCTGATACCTGAATATTTTCTTTGCTGTAGAAACTAGGGTTTGTTTTTTTTTTTCCCCCAGCTAGACTTCTGCCCTAAACAGTTGTTGTATTCTAATAGATGGCTTTGGTAGCTGGACATCAAAATGAATGTCATTTGACATTAGTTCTTCAATGCTCATTGCTCTGCACTTTGGTATTAAAAACTTTTGATATTCCACTCACATTCATTGGAGGCACCATTTCAAGGCATTGTTTGAATGATGTGTACCTGCAAGATTCGCGGCTGTCCAGGGATAATTGTGTCCTGCCGTGCTCACAGCATCTCCTCGGAGGCTGGAATTACTTACATATGCATCACAGATAGTGATGCAATAAGTTTTTAGAGGCTGTGCATAAGACAACCAGCAAACTGAGACACACAAGTTCCCACCCCTTCTTTTCAAAGCTGTAGTTAATCACTTGAACACTAGCCAATATAGTAGAAAGCTGGCAGACTTGCCTTTGCAGCAGGCCATGTAAAAGTGTTTATAATTTACAGCTTATTATGCCATGCAAATGACAGTGTTCCAGTGAAGGAGAGTGAGAAAATATGGCTGTGAAATTGCTTAACTCCCCTTTGTTAGCTGTTTTCTGGCAACAGGAGAAGGATACTTTACACTTAAAATGCATTTCTGTATGTAATTTTGTCTTTCAATTAAAAACTTCCAGCAGGGGAAGGTTACTTTTTAACTCTTTTTATAGGTGGGCCAGAACAGTTTTAATTTAACAAAATCAATAAGCTGAAAAAAACCAGAGTTCTCAGGGAATTGAAATGAACTAGTACTTATGGCCGCAGTTTCTTTAATACTTGGTTTTTGCCATTTGCACATGTTTATTTATTTGAGGTGTGTTCAGAGAACAAAGGCCAGACTCAGACTCAGCACCAGGCTGGCCACGCCTTCTTTACCTACCTGCCCTTACTGCTACAAGTTTGATTGATTGATTGATTTTACATACCGAAGTGCTTAGTAAGTAACTTGCTTTCAGGGGTACTTGGTGGTACTTGGTGTAAGCTCTGTTGTTGTCTCTTGTCTGCAGCACTTGGGCTGAGGCTTGGTCTGTCTTAGGACCACTTTATGGGGATGCGGAGATGCCTGGGGATTCTACAGACTGTGTCATGCATTGCATTTTCTGACTTCATAGACTCATACAGTTCCTAAAGCCAAAAAGCACCTTGCCCTGTTGGGGCCACTCCCTCTGTCCCTCTGTCAAGCCTGATCACAGCCTAGCAGAAAAGGAGGTAAGGCTGGCTTCTTGGTGCCCGTTATGTATGAGGCTGGCTTCTTGGTGCCCGTTATGTATGCCCTTTGAGGAAGCAGTGAAAGCAGGAGCTGGACTCTGAAAGCCTGTGTGTGTCCTTTTCCTTCCAGCTTTTAAGCTGAGATGCTCCATTTAGCTTACACTGTCGTGAAGGCGAAAGGGGGAAAATGGTTACATTAAATATTTAAAACATGCTTTTCTGTTTTCTGATTTGCTTAGAAGCTAGAATCTTTGTGGGCTTGGTCAGTTAATAATTGCATGGGTTTTGGTTTGGTTTGGCTCCCCCCCCCCAAATAGCGTTGATCAATAGGTATGGATCATGTCTAAACAGGATTTTTTTGTGCACCTGTAACCCATATATTTTTAGAAGTAATAAAATCCTATCTCAATGAGAATAGGATGTCTATGTCAGCATAAGGGCACTGTTGTTTTTATTGTTCCTTTCAAAAAACTTTCTGGTATAAAATGTTTTATAACCACATGAGAATTTTTTTTTATTTCTTGTTTCAAACCCTATTAAGATAAACATTACAACTTTAAAGTCATCTCATATTGAGTTTAAAAATAAAAAATAAAATTAGCTGTAATAATTGGTTGTGTTTCTTGCTTCTGACTTTTGGTAAACTGCCCCCCTCCCAAGGAAGGGGAGATGGACTGCTTCACTGTTCTTTGCTCTCTCATCTGGATGTGATGGTGGGTCTCTTGGCTCAAGGCATGAGTGAGTTCTGGGCTACCCAAGGTGACATAGTGAGACCCTATCTCAAAATCAAGCAACAGCAACAATAATTAAAACTGAAACTTGAAGTAGGTGGTGCTCTCTTGAGTAGCCTTGGTGAGAAGACTGCCAGCGAGCCACCAGGGTAGACTCTGTGCCAACCGCCCCCCAGCCTCCGCAGTCTCGGGCTTGTTTTGTTTTTCTTGGCCTCTTTGTAGAACAGAAGGCCAGGCATGGTGGAGCAGGACTATAATTTCAGCACATGGAGGTGGAGGCAGAAGGATTGCCACAGGCCTGAGGCTGACCCTCTCTCACATGTATGTAACAACAGTGACTTGATTTTTCCATTTTATTAGATATATTTATTACTGCCAATCTGGGCATCTGCTAGCCATGAGATAATCTCTGTTGCTTGCCTACTAATGAGTATAAAATTAAAGAAAATTGAACTTTTTATTGGTAGGCATACCTTTCCAGTAGTGAATGGCTGTCCTTAATACATTTGGAAGGGGAAGTAACTCATCGCTAAGAAGAACCCTGCGATTCCTGTGAGTCCTTAGAGAGGACCAGAGCAGCGCTCACACCATGGGCCAAGCTGAGGCGCTCACACTCAGTTCCCTGCAGCCACGGGCCATTCCTGCGCGCGGTTCTTAAGCCATGAGTGCGTGCTTGTCCTCATCTCAGTAGCATCACAGTTCAGGGGGGTTCTTAAAGACAAACAAACAAACAAACCAAAGCAAGCTTTGGGTTTTTTTCATTTATTTCCTATGTGTATCTCTGGGTTAGTGTGGAGGTCAGAGGATGCATTGTGAGTTGGTTCTCTGCTTCCACCTTGCGGGCTCCCAAGAGCAAACCTAGGCTTACCAGCCAACACTTTGCCTATTGAGCCTCCTCGCCTCCTCAAAATCTCAAAAGTTTGAAGTGTGATTCATATGCATTTGTTTTGACTGTCATAAAATTTAAGATGTGTATACATTGGTTGAACTATTAGAAGTTTAAGAGACTGTGGACCATGGACCAGAGTCATAGATAGAGCTGTGCAAGGCCTGTTTTACTGTCTGCCTGTAGGTCTGCTTGGCAGTTATTGAGTGTTTGACTGAATGTATGTCTGAGCACCATATGTATGCAGTGCCCACAGTGGGTGCTGGGAATTGAACCTTAGTGTTCTTGGAGGAGCAGCCAGTGCTCTTAACTAATCACCTACCTCTTCAGGTTCACAATGGGGTTTTTGTTCTTTGGGTTTTTTTTTTTTTAAGGTTCATTGTTATTTTATGTGTATATGAATATATATATATATATATATATATTATATAATGCATACACTGTATATATTGACATGCCTGGTAGCCAAGGATGAAAAGAAGAGGGCAGAGTAGCAGATGGTTGTGAGCTGCCCAGTCTGGAGGCTGGGAAGTGAATCACATCCTGTCCATGTCGGTCTTAAGCCAGCTCTCTACTGCAGTGGTTCTCAGTCTGAGAGTCATGACCCTTTGGGGGGTTGAACAATCCTTTCATCAGGTAGCCTGCATATTAGATATTTACATTATGAGTCACAACAGTAGCAAAATTACCATTATGAATTAGCAATGAAAATAATTTTATGGTTGGGTCCCTACAACATGAGGGACTGTATTTGCATTTAGGAAGGTTGAGAATTACTGCTGTAGTGCCACAGGTTGCTTATCACACCTGAACTTTATCAGGTGCCATATCAAAAAAAATAATAATAATAAGTCAATTTGACCTTTTTCACCTGAAAGTTTGTTATCTTCTGTAGATGTGTTGAGGCCCGGTCCATAGAGGTGTAGCAGTGGAAGAACTGAAGTGATTCTGTTATATATAGTTTACAGGTTTGTCAGCTAAGGGATGGGAAGAATACTCTTAGCTCATTTGCCAGAGTAAAGACTAAGAGAAATAACCAACAGAGTTCAACTTAGTTATGAGAAATTATTCAATAAAATGTACAAGTAACTCTGACATGTGCTTGCGTATATGTGTGCCTGGCCAGGACATGCTCTCCTTAAACACACAAATGAATACCTGGTCTCAACTGTTCTGTTTGCTAGAGTCCAAGCTACAAACTTGAAGACTGGTTTGTTTGTTTGTTTGTTTGTTTTTTCCTGCTTGTATCAAGATTTCTTAAAATTGAATATTCTGATGAGCAGAGTTCTATCAGTCTGAGTTAGGGCCTTGTCCTGTCCTGTAGCATAAAATTTGAAATCTTTTGGTTTCGGTTCATCTTCCTCTCTGATCTGGCCTCAAGCTCTCCATACTGAACTGTGGCTCCTCTTGTCCTGGATTTTTACTGAAATAAAGATTCTATCCCAGGTCCAACACATGAAAGTACTCAGTTTAGTTCACTAAATGAGAGCCATGAGTGATCACTGCTATCGTTGTTTAACAATGAGTTAATCTGACTCTGACTGTTGTCTTTGTATCCCTGGGAATTGTAACATTTCATCCACAGTGCTTTAGAAACCTCTTTGCAATCATGTCTGTGCTTGTTTGACCAGCCACGAGCTCAGGTCCCATTAAACAGTTACCTGCTGGTTTGCCAAAACCCAGTAAGTAGGTTTTTTCCAGTATCCATTTAAAAATTTGCAACTTCTACAAGATTTAACCAGGTTTTTGTAACCACAAACTATAAGAGCTTTGTCCTCTCATTATAATCCATTAAAAATCAATAAATGTGGGCATGGGCTTGTCACAAAGCAGAGAAACCTGGCGATCATCTTGAGAAAATACCACATTGTACACAAAGGCAGTAAGAATGCTTAAAAATAAGTTGATGTAAATGAGGCATGGCAAACTATAGGTTGGTGCCTCACCATTAACTTTAATTTTGTGACTTTTGTCAGTTGATGTCGCAACCTTAGCATTATTTTTAAAATAGTTTTTAGGGTAATTTAATTAAGTAATGTGGTGTTTGCTTGTTTCAGACAGTGTGCCTTTGTTCCTGTCAGAACCTCGCTGGCAGGACATTTCTTCTCCCTTTTGTTAATATTCAGTGTTAGATAATGGTTTCACAAATAATAGATTCCAAGGACCTTTGATCCACCATTACTGTAGAATAAAATGCAACTTAATTTTTTTTTCTGGGCATAATGGTTTTAACCTTGTGTACTAATTTGACTGTGCTTGTGGGGGCAGGTCCTTAAATGAGACGCAAATGAAGGAAAAATTGCTAATGCTGCCGCTGTATGTCTAATGAGCACTGTGTAATAAAGCATAACCTCTTCGACATTCCTCTGGAAAGCAGTGTGATTATTTTGGATGGCTAGCCCTTTGTGGATGGCTCGTTACCGTCTGGCATAATGTGTATTGATAGAGACTGTAATTGTCAACTCCTATTTGACATGCTGCCTCTAATAAATATGGCTTGCATCACTGGAGCCTGCTAATAGTTATACAGGCAACTGTAATTAAAGAAAAGATTGTTTTAGGTTAGGAATACACATGTATATTTAAAACTCGAAGATCTGTCTGTGCTGCCCTCTCCGAGCTTCTCCTCTTAGCATATTTGAAGTGTTAGAGTTCCTTTGTCAGTGTAGACAAGCATGTGTACATGTGTGTGCATGAGAGTATGTATTCATGTGTGTGTGTGTGTGTGTGTGTGTTTGCGCGCGCGCCCTAAGCCTGGTCTCTGCACCCAGGTCACGTGAAATTAATCCTTACTGTTTTGATGGTCAGTTACTCACGTTTCTCGTCTTTTCCTTTCTTAAACTTTACTTTTTAAACTTTATTTTCCTTTCATTTTTTGAGAAGAGAACTGAAAGGATTTCTGGCAATTACAATGAAATATGAATCACATGGATATTGAAAGCACACAGAATATTATATACAATATTTGGGGGATGAAAAGTATTAGGTATAAGATTAGAATTAGATCTGCTTCATTTTAGGAAACATTAAGATCTAGTTAATGGTAATTTTTTTAAAAACAGAATTCAAGAGAATAATATTTCTACTGCCTCCTGTATAATTATATGTTCTAAATTTCTGGACAGGAAAGTGTACTCTTGGCTTATATACTATAATTCGTATTTCCTATAAAATAGAATGCTTAGTGTGGCATGTAAAATTAGAACATGTGCACCTGCTTATTCTTCTTGCAGAAGACCTTGAAAATAAGGCAGGGCTTGAGTTTCTTCCTAGTAGTATAAAGTATGATGTAATTTTCAAGCCAAGAAAATGGAGACCCGAGAACATAAAAAGAAATAATTGTGGAGAGAACACTACTGTTCATCCACCTGTTGATTTGAACCCTTGGACTGTCCACAGTTCCTGATGCCTCTGAGCCAGCCCCTTTGTACGCAGTGGCACAGGGGGCTTGTATCACCTCCTTTGCAGAGCCATTGTGGCACAGCAAGATGGAGATGACATCCTGAATTTTGCTGCCTAGTAGGGAATCAACACGGACCAAGTTTCTTCTCTTTGTCCTTTGATTCTCTCTTCTTTCTCTACCCATACAGACAATCACACCTCTTGTCTAACACTCTCTGTTGTCTTTCGGTGTCTTGTCTATGAATTAGACCTTAAATTTGGATGAACAAGGCTAGCCAGGGCTGTCACCCAGGCAGGCACTCTTCTTTCGCCTTGCGTGGACTAACTCACCCAGTTCTCAGCAGTCCTAAGACATGAGCAGGGAAGTCTAGACACCAGAACTGGCTGGAGACCTGAGAAGCAGGGTCAGGCCCCAGCGGAAGCAATGGCCGAGAGGACTGAGGACCTAAATCTGCCCAACGCCATCATTACCAGGATCATCAAGGAGGCCTTAAGCACTATCTCCTGCGCCACCAGTATCTTCGTTTTGTATGCCACATCCTATGCCAATAACTTCGCAATGAAAGGGAAGCACAAGACTCTGAATGCCAGTGATGTGTTGTCAGCTGTGGAAGAGATGGAGTTTCAGCCTCTCTCTGCAAGGCAGAGCCATCTTTGGCACTGGTGCCTAAGATTTAAAAAAATAAAATAAAATAAAAACTGACCAAAAAGATCAAAACCAGTTCTTCCCCGACGCAGAGCATCTGCGTTACAGAAAGGCATTTTGCTTCACCAGTCTGCAGGTTATGGCTTTGTTGTAGAAGCGAGTCTGTGTGAGTACATACTTTGGTATTGCTTGCTTGCTTAAAGTATGTTGCTAGCGAGTTTCTGATCTCATTTCCTTGCCCCTCCAACATAGTAATAGCATCCGTGTTGCCTGCTGAGCTCCAGGTCACAGAGGCACTAAAGCTCAGGGGAAACAATGGGGCTGTGATCACAGTCACCCAGTTTGACTGTACAGTAGCTGACCATAGGTACTCGTGCTCAGAATGGCTGCTCTCTAGGAAATGACTAAGGAGCTGTGAGCGAGCGAATGAGGAAATGTCTTCACTTGATGGTAGCATGACTTACTTGGTGTCTGGCTTTCTAGACTTACTTAGCTTTGTAGATGCTCAGTCGTCTGGGGTGGCTGCACTCCTGTGACATATTCTCTTCAATTCTAAGTGTTGATTGGAATCTGTCACAAAAGGGTGCCAATTCTTAAAAGCAGGGGGCTTAATCTTGGAGGTAACTCAGTGCCTGCCATTGTAGGACCTAGTGCCACCTCTTGGAAGGTATAAAATCTCAGATCCATCTCCCAGACTTGTGGCTGCTGCTTTTCATTCCCTGGGCTCATAACAAGTTCCAGAGACTTTATTTCCTCCGGGCACAGCCTGTTCTGTCTCCATCTCTCTGGCTTCTGCTTCCCAGTCCTGCTTTCTCCTCCTCTTACTTATTTCATCTTTTAGTCTAGGGACTCTGATAACCTATGTCATATTCCAAAGTGCAAGGTCCTCAGATTCCTTAGTCCTAATCTCCCGTCTTCTAAAGAGAATTGAGAAACTCCTCTGAACTTTAAGGTGAGTGAAATGGTGCTCAGGAGTGTAGCACCACTGCTGTAGGTTTGAAAGTGTCTGTTGGCCTTTCCTTTCCCCCATTTAGTGCTCCAAGCACTTTTTCTGTCTTAGTTGTGCACTTGAGGCTGACAGGTGATGTAATAGAGTTGGACACTGTTTGCTAGTCAGGGCAATACAGGGAAGTTTGGTGAAAGTGACTGGAGACTGTTGAGAAAATTTTAATGCTTTCTACAAATAAAGAACATTCTTGTTTAAGAAAAAACAGACAGGAGCTAGTGAAGCACATAGAACAGGGAGGAGGGGAGGAGGGGAGGAGGGAGGGAGGAGGTGTCGCTCAAAGTGACATAGCAGGGCTAGGGTTTGAACCCAAGGAGTCTAACTCAGAGTCCAAGTCTCAGCCATTTAGCTAAACTCCCTCTGCTCAGCATCTCTTCTCATGTTTATAGGACGGAGGGCAAGAACCAGATCTGCAGGGTTTAGAGGGCCTGGTCCTTTCTAGGACAAAGGCAGCGTGGCTTGTAAGAGTGAGGAGAGTGGGCAGGTGGTGCTGGCAAACCTGTGAAGAGAAAGAGGACCTGTGCCTAAGGACGTAGCTCTGCTCTTGTCTGTTCCAGGAAACCCTCCCTGACCTCCATATTAAGTACTCTATTCTAGGCTTCCACAGCATACTGTACAAACAGTGGTCAGACAAGGCCACATGTATTGAGCACAGATCAGTACACTGAAAACACTTTACACATGTCATCTCATGTGTGTTTCCTAGCAGCCCCACATGGCAGGGTCAGCGGCAGAGGCCTCTTTACCTGGGTGAAGACTGGAGCTTGGATGATGGTCATTAACATGGCCGAGGTCTATATAGCTAAGAAACAGTCGATCTGAGATCGAGGCCAGATGTTTCTGGCTCTAAGCACATGCCCTTACTAACTGTTGTACCTTTGTCAAAGGTTATGTGTGTAATATGTATTTCTTTCTCACAATAAAATCTCCTTAATAACTGCTGTATCTTAGTCATAATTGGTATAAAACTCTGTCAAAACTGTCCTTTAAAGAAGAGACAGGATACTTAACAAAATGTGCTTGTTTCTACTTGGATTTTGCCTCATATTGGGCTATTACTACTTTTTTGATATCGTATATTATGGAACTATAAAGCTCACACACAGTTATTTCTTTGTAGGCTTTATGGACTGAGTTGTGCCCCTCAAAGTGTATGTGTTAGAGTCCTAACCCGGCTATGATTGGGTTTGGAAACAGAACTGTAAAGGAAACAACAAAGATTGAGTGAGGTCTCGGGACTGCTGTCCATTCTAAGAAGAGAAACAAAGAGGTCTTTCTTGCATGTATGCATGTGCTGGAGAGACACTTGAGAAGGGGGCTGCAACCAGGGAGCCCTTGCCAGAAGCTGAAATCTTCTGCCTTTTTGATTGTGAAACTCCAGCCTCTAGGACTACGAGAAACTGTCTAGCTTGAAGCTGAGTTGTTTTCATTTATCTTGTTACTGTTATTGGTAACCCAGGCAGTTTAGTAGGTGATGCTAAATTTTGGGGCGTTATTATTGCTATGACAAAACCGTATGACCAAAAGCAGGTTGGACAGGAGAGGGTTAATTCGGCTCAAGCTCTGCATCACTGGTCGCCATAAAAGGAAGTCAGAGCAGGAGGCAGGAGGCAGTGCAGGAGCAATGGGGGGTGGGGGTGGGGGAGTGCTGCCTACTGGATTATCCCTGCAGATGAGGAAACTGTGGAGGGATGCAGCTTGCTGGAGTATTCCTTGTGGCCTGCTCAGCCTGCTTTCCTACAGAATGCAGGGAAGCCACTGCAGGGGTGGCATTGCCCACACTGAGTTGGGCCCTCGCATGGATTACTAATTAAGAAACCACCCTTCAGGCTTGCTGACAGCCAGGGCTTATGTAGGCAGTTTCTCAATTGAGGCTCTCTCTTCTCAGATGACTCTGACTGGCACTTGTTAGAATCTAAGTCAAATGTTGTTTGAAGAAGTGTTCACAATTGACTGTTTAGCATGTTGAGTATCTAACTGCCATAGTACATAACTCAAGATACGCTGTTAAAAATAGAAGAAGAGGCGGGAATGCTGTGCTTGTGTAGCGTGTGCAGGCCCTGGGCTCACTGCTGCAGCTGAAGAGAATCCCAGTGGAGGGAGAGGAGAGTCATCAGACTGCAGAAGCACAGAAGGCTGAATTGCTGGTGTCACTGGAGTTCCAGCATGCCAGCATGCTGTTCTAAGGCAGCTGAGGGACTACCCTACATCCTACCCTTTATTCCCCATGAACAGCATGGCTGTCTCAGCTTTTCTCCTCTCAGGACTCCTACCTTAGTCATTTTCTGTGGACAAATTCAATACAGGGGCAATTCGATTAGGGCCCACTCAAATTATAGTAAACTTAAGGCCAAGGAAAGCTGAACAGGTACAGTTTTTAATCCTTTTTCTTTGAATTTTTTTTTTTAAAGTCATGGTCCCATGTAAGACTGTTGGAACTCTCTGTGTAGCTGAGGACATCCTTCTACCCGGGTGCTAGGACCACTGTACTGGTTATTTTGTGTCAACTTGACACAAGCTGGAATTATCATAGAGAAAGGAGCTTCAGTTGGGGAAGTGCCTCCATGAGATCCAGCTCCAAGGCATTTTCTCAATTATTGATCAAGGGAGGAGGTCCCCTTGTGGGTGGTGC
>NC_034598.1:9543543-9551474 GCF_900095145.1 Mus pahari
CAAGCCAGTAAAGAACATCCCTCCATGGCCTCTGCATCAGCTCCTGCTTTCTGACCTGCTTGAGTTCCAGTCCTGACTTCCTTGGTGATGAACAGCAATATGGAAGTGTAAGCGGAATAAACCCTTTCCTCCCCAACTGCTTCTTGGTCATGATGTTTGTGCAGGAATAGAAACCCTAAGACAACCACCAAGCCCTCTCTCTGTAGTGCAGGGGTCAGATGTGCGAGAAAGCCTCGTTTTTCACCTACTAGGCTTTTCTTCAGAAGACATTTGGAGGCAAAGGGCTAGGTTACCCTCATTCCTTTCTTTACTCTTCTACACTCGATTAACTCTGTAGGATTGCACTGATTAATAACATGGCCTCTGTTTAAAGGCCACAGCAGGGCACTTGCATCTAGACAAAAAGTGTACTGCTGAAGTCAGGCCGTAAGCCAGCCTGACATTCTGATCACTAACTGCCAGTGAGTCTTGTGTTGTCTCTCACCCCCAACTGTCAACCCTCATCTCCTTAGCTTAGGTAACCTTACTAAGCAAAACACAGAGTGTGAGCGCGGTCCTCCTCCTTGTCTCTGCGTGCGGGTGCCCTTTGGCAGAGACTGGCAGCTCCTGCTCTTTAGCTTATCCAAATCCTGTGGGCCCTGACCAGAAAGGCGGCTGACCCGGCTTTTCTCCCTTGTGTTCTCTTTGCTTTTCTTCATGCTCTGAGGAGAGATTACTTCCCCCCTCACCTTTTAAACATTGAAGATACATTTATTTAGGCTTGCAGAAGTCAGTATAAATTTGGTAGACCAGAAAAGCATTTTTGAGACAGTGTTCATAAACAGTTAAAGCTGTAGAGCAGACATGAACTTGGAATGGATTGCACCCAAGCCCGTGCCCTACCCTATTTCAGCATCAGTTTGCCAGCAGTGTTCAATCTGCACAGCAGCTACCAGCTCCGTGCATTGTCTGGCAAGGACAGTGAACTGTTAGGACCAGCAGCTACTCGCCTGTAGCTCCCAGAGACCTGCTGCAACACCAAGCATGGGATAGGGTTGGGAGCAGGCAGCAGGTGTCCTGCTTCTTCTGAGGGCCAGCCTTCTGTGCCCACCCTCAGGAGTTGCCGTTGACTGTGTAACACCATTCCGTCATCATGGGCATCATGGACTGTAGTGTTCGTGCTACAGTGTGCTCTCCACTGACTGTATAATCCCGTTCTGGCATCACAGACTATGGCATTGGCGCTACAGTGTGCTCTCCATAGTTGTCTTGTTGAATGGATTTGACACTGTATTGCATCTTCAGCTAAGCTTTGAGCCCTTAGACAGTGCTTTAACCAAATATGAAAAGAAAAGGGATAATCATACACTGCGTTCTTTGTTATGCGTCCTTTTCCTTAGCCTGACCCACAGTAGGAAGTGCCTCGGCAATTTTTTTTTTTAATAATCTAGGTTTCATTCACTCAACTGTATCTGTTCTGATTCTTTTAATTTATAAATAAAATATATTTTATTTTTGTCATAAATTAGTTCAAAAGTAGAGAGTTTAATGTGGTAGAATTGGAAGAAAGGTTTTCTCTATTTAAGTAGAAAGATAGATTGGTTTAAAAGTAGTAGTCGTCAATATTTTGTGAGCATTTACTATGTAAGATTATCATTGTCTAAGAAATATCTACAGCCATCTAACTACCACGCCAGTATTCAGGCGTTCTATTCCTGCCATTTAAAAATGTGTTCTTTAGATCTATCTTAAATATGTGAGTATTTTGCTTGCATGTATGTGTATGACCACGTGCATACCTGGTACCTGCAGAGGTCAGAAGGCGTCGCATCCCCTGGTCGTGAGTCACTGTCTTAGCTACTTCTATTCCTGTAATGAAACACGATGACCATGCACTTTATAAAAGGAAACGTTTGCTTGGGGGCTTGCTTACAGCTTCAGAGGGTTAGTCCATGACCCTCATGACAGGGAGAAAGGTGACAGACAAGCATGACTTTGAAGTGGTTCTGCCAGTTTACATCTGATCCCAGGCTGCAGGCTATGACAGGCAGGCAAGCAGACAGACAGAGACAGACAGACAGACAGACAGGACCTGGTTGGAGATGTTGGAACCTCAAAACTCATCCACAGTGACATACCTCCTCTAACCAGGTCACACCTCCTAACCCTTCCCAACAATTCCGCTAACCTGGACCAAGCATTCAGACATTTAAGCCTGTGGGGGCTGTTCTCATTTAAACCACCACAGCCAACATGTCAGTGCTGGGGACTGAACCCGGTCTCCTGCAAAACAGCCAGTGCTCTTCACCACTGAGCCTTTTCTCCAGGCCTGGATGAAAGGCTAGTCCTGGAGAGTGGGCAAGCATGCTGCTCAGGATCTTCGAGCTGCTAAAGTGCAGAGTTTGTGTTTGGACATGGGCAGTTTGTGTGGTCTGCACCCTTAAACTCTAGGCTGTCTCCTAAAGTAGATATCAATCTTGAAAAAAGATTTCAAGAACATCTTAAAAGTTTAAGAGCGCAGAGGATGTCCTAGTCAGCCATCAATGGGAGGAGAGGCCCTTGGTCTTGTGAAGGTTATATGCCTCAGTACAGGCGAATGCCAGGGCCAGGAAGCGAGAGTGGGTGGGTTGGGGAGCAGGGTGGGGGGAAGGTATAGGGGGCTTTGGGGATAGCGTTTGAAATGTAAATGAAGAAAATATCTAATAAAAATGCCTTTAAAAAAGTTTAAGAGCATGGATATCATAAGCAGAGAAATGTAAGAAACTAAAATATACTTTCTGTTGTTGGCGGCTATGCTTTTGTTTGAGGAGGGGGGAGTTTGTTTTATTTTGTTGAGATGCTGGTGATCAAACCCAGATAGATTAGGTGAATACTGCCATTGAGCTATATGGCCTCAACCCTTGTCTTTTTTTTGAGACAGAGTCTAAACTATGTATCCAACCTAGCCTCGAACTCAGAACCCCCATCTTAGCCTTTAAACTTCTGTGATTCATGCTCACCCCACAATCTCCCACCCTTACTGCTGCCATTGCTTTGAGGCCCAGGCTGACATGGAACTCTAAATGGTTCTGCCTCGGCCTCCTGTGTGCTGGGATGGTAGGCCTGCACTGACACTCTCCAAGGCTCCCAGACAATTCTCAATCTCAGACACCTCGAGAAAGAATCTGAGCACCATTGAGTGGGGAGTCTGTGGTTCCCAGTCACTCACTCAACACAGATGCGACCAAGGTCACATAGCTGTGGCAGAAAGAGAGAAAACATCATGAAAGGAAGTGCCCACCATAGTCTCCAGTGGTCAGCTCTGCGCTGACTTCGTGGTAGAATTTACAGTTCTTTTTCAAGAAATTCAAAGCATCAAAGCTTCTACCATTATCACTCCAGGAGACTTGTAGAGCAGTTATAGAGATCACAAACTAGGTGGGTTATCTTTTTGTTTGAAGTGTAGACTAGGTCATTTGGCAGCATCTAATGCAATTTTATTTTATTTTAATGTATTTGTATGCTTGACATGGTGTTTGAGACTCTCACTCTTGCTCAGGCTAACCACACATGTACAATACATACACAAACACAGTAATATTCCATCAACTGATTGAGTAAAAGTTTCAAGTAAAGTAGTTCAATATATTGTGGCCCCTAAATCAGAGAAATGAAATATAATAAATTCCCTTTCTTTAGAGGGAGCTGTACTGCTGTCTCCTCTGGGACCTGTTAGGTTCCTGATGTCCCCTTAAATGTCTCTCCTATCCAGAAGTTATCTCTCTTGACCTTCATATATTCCCCCCAGGTCATTATTGACTTTAACATGATATGACTATGTAGCGAGTATTCTGTGTTTTCCAGTAGTAACCACTGTCTGTGCTACCTGTGGTACTGCAACTTGCTTTATTCACTTATTATACTTAATAAACTGAGATCAGTTCCTGGGGCCTGCATGGTAGAAAGAAAGAACTGACTCCTGAAAGTTGTCTGCTGACCTGCACACATGTGCCAGTGCCCTGTTTGCATGCTGGCACGTATGTGCACACACAATTTTTTATTTTTTATTAATGAAAGAAGAGAACTTTTATAGCATGAAATTGTGATTAATACCTGTATTTGTTGCTTAAGCTGTATGTATTACTTCTTTCTGTGCGTGACTGTGATGATCCTTTCGACATTTCTCCTTGGATCTAAACAAAGCTACAGGCCTGGAGATTTAGCTCAGTTATAGAGATCTTGCCTAACATCTCCAAGGCCCTGGGTCTCATCTCCAGAACTGAAAAATGAGCCAATCAGTCAATCAATCAATCATCAATCAGTAGGTCAACCCATCAGTTAATCAACCAACCAGCCAATCAGCCCATCATCGTGGTGATTTGAATAGCATGTTTCCCGTGGCCTCTGGCACTGGGACACTTGTTCTCAGAGGGTAGTGGTGCTTAGGGGGAATTAGGGGTGCGGCCCTGCTGGAGCAAGTATGTCACTAGAGGACAGGCTTTCAGGTTTCATGGCTTCCTGCTTGTGGTTCTGGTTACAAGCCTTCTGCTCCAGTCACCATGTCTGCTGCCCACTGCCGTGATGTCCCTTCTATTATGGACCCTACCCTCTGGAACTGTAAGCCCCAAACAACCCCTTCCATCTGTAAGATGCCTTGGTTGTGGTGTTTTATCTTAGCAATAGGAAGTAACTAATAGAAGCACTATACCAAAAATAATAATAATAATAATAATAATAATAATACAGTTAAGAACTCACACTTAGGGACTGGCAGCGCATGCAGTGTGATTCCTGAGGAACAATATTATTTTTGGCAAATAAACAAACTGAACATTTTCTTTCTAAGTAATTCACTTGAAAATTGGAAACAGACATGGTGCAGAAACACAATTCCTGCATCCAATTTTAAAAATACTTTACATGTAGTTTTGTTTTTTTGGGTTTTTTTTTTTGTTTTGTTTTTTGGTTTTTTTGTTTTGTTTTGTTTTTTTAGTTTACTCTTAAGCACCAAATAGGGCTTTTATTTATGTTAGGCTTTAGGGAGAAAAAGAGAAAAAAGGGAGGGGGAGGGGCAGGGAAGGAGGTGTTGTCATATTTGTCATAATATTTTTCAGTAAAAACGTTGACATTTCTATTTTACTTTATTGTTTTTATAATTAATTTCAGTACCAACTCCAAATACTTAAAAACAACAATCATAGTCAAGTAGAACGGCCTAAGTGAGGGTGGACTTCCCACGGTGAGAGACATGGAGATGTTTTAACAGCAGAGCACAACAGTGTTGGCCCACATGTGTGGATACTTTTAGCCAGCACCACCTTTGGAAGGTCTAGGGATTAAATCCAGGGTTCCATATGTGCTAAGCAAGTGCTCTCCCACTAAATTATAACCCCAAACTGATTGTTTTAAAAATTCTTTGAAGAATAAGCTTTAAATATGAATTTTTAAAATAATATACAAGTTATGCCTCATTAAAGCAATTATTTTTTTCATGTTTTTAAGGAAAAGTAGGTTTCACTGAATGTAGTCACAGTTTTTATGACTAGTTCCATTGTCTGGAAATTTCATATATGATAGCAAGAATATTCTATAGGATCTGAATATTTTAAAAGGTATTCAGAAATGCCATTTAATTTTTATTTTTACTATTTCAGCTATATGTCTTTTCCTGTACTGACCTCTAAATAAATAGTACCTCTAAATATTCCCTGACATTTTTCTTCTTGGTGGAAAGTGGAATTAAAAGTAGAACACTGTTGGAATGGTGATAAATAAATGATTTTCCAATGATCAGTCCGTGTTGCTGTGTACAAGTGTTCATGGTATGTGTCCGTGTGTCTGTACATATAGTCACTAAAAATCAGGGCAAAAACTAGTTTTTGTTTGTTTGACTTTTTCTAGACTTCTGAAAACCTGGCAGATTAAGAGAGTGAGATGTCTGTCTGGGTGTTAGACTTCTGTCCTTTCTCTCTCTGTCTACTGTCTGCTCTGTCCTGGGTGTTAAACTACTGTCCTTTACTCTGAATGTGTTGGAGACTGTGCCTCACTGGCTGACCTGGTATTCTCTGTTAGTGTCCTTGCCAGATCTCAGCATTACGGTTGTCTCTGCACTCTTGGTGGTGCTTTGTGAATAGCAGTGGTCAAACACTGTAGAGGAAAACAATTTTTCTTGGAATTTCAGTTAATTTACAACTCCACTGAGCATCCTATTTTTAATAACTCATTTGATATGATCCATGCTTAAAAGCTACTGTGTGGTTATTTCCCTCTTAGTTCCCAGTACCAGCTCTGCCATACCCATAGATTGTGGCCATTCATTCTAGACCAAAGCAGGTGTCAGGCTTGTTTCTCTGTTTAACGTTAGGCAAACTAGACTGTAGTGACAAGTGGCTGTAAAATGTCATGGTGACAAAATAGACATCTACTTCATATTCCTGTGTTATGTCCACACCATCAGTCAGGTTCAAGGCTGGTAAAAAACAGCCTCCATTCAGAACAGACAGTTCACACACCTGCCCTTGAGTGTACGAGCCCTATCATTTTTGTTTGTTTGTTTGTTTGTTTGTTTTACATCTTTTGTTCATCAGTTTGATGATTGGTTTTTTCTTCTTTCTTGCTTGCTTTTTTATTTTTTATTTATTTTTTTTTTTTAATTTTATTTTTTTGTTTTTCGAGACAGGGTTTCTCTGTATAGCCCTGCCATAGCCCTGGCTATCTTGGAACTCACTTTGTAGACCAGGCTGGCCTCGAACTCAGAAATCTGCCTGCCTCTGCTTCCCAAGTGCTAGGATTAAAGGCGTGCGCCACCACTGCCTGGCTATCATTTTTGGTTTTTGAGACACAGTTTTGCTGTATTGCCCTGGATGACCTCAAACTTGTAACCAGAACAAGCTGACCTCAAACTTCTAGTGCCCACTCTGCCTTAGTTACCTCAGAGGTGAGGTTGCAGCTGTGACCAGCCGCACATGTATGATTCTGTATTTTCTTGTAGTAGTAAAGATAGTGGTTCCCGACATCAGCCTATTGCCCAAAAATGTAGATAATCAGTTGCGTAGCTCTTGCCAGTTTTTAATCTCTTAAAAATTTTACTGGCATTCTCTTCCTTCTGAGTGTTC
The DNA here is from genome assembly GCF_900095145.1 of Mus pahari. Classification (NCBI taxonomy): domain Eukaryota; kingdom Metazoa; phylum Chordata; class Mammalia; order Rodentia; family Muridae; genus Mus; species Mus pahari. The sequence goes on from NC_034598.1 coordinate 9,550,617, forward strand.
CTAAGATCAAGGAATAAAAGACCGCTGTTGCTGTTGGGAGAACACACACATGTGAACACATGTGAACACACATGTGAGCACGTGTGTACAAACACATACACAAATTCCTATCAACACTTAGCTACCAAGTTGGTGGAATGAAAGAATCATGGGTTCATACATCAGCTGTCTTTCCTGGTGGCTCTTGGGTAACATGAGACAAATAGCTTGACTTCTATATGTTTATGCTATAACTATGAAATCTTAGTAATTCCCCCTTTATTGGGTTTTTAAGATATATCTGTTAAATAAAGCACTTCTCTCCCAGTGGGAACGCTTATCCCCACACTCCCTCCCTTTCCATGCAAGTTCCTAAACTAGCTTCAGTCTCATTCCCAGGGAATAGGTACACCTTTATTTCTACCGGCTTTCTTCATAGTCTTATTTGCATGTTAAAAACCATTATTTTGGATAGTTCTTTAGGTTTCATTGGATTGCCAAAGAAGCCCATGGCATGACCAGAACTGATAACAGATTCCTCTGCTGGGAAGGCAGCCCATTTGTTAGAGTGCTTGCTTAGCATTGAGGAGGGACTAGGTTCAACCCCAGCACTGTATAAACCAGGTATGGGGGCACACAGCTCAGTCCCAGAACTCTGGCAGTGTGGGAAAGAAGAATGAGTTCAGGGTGATCCTCACGAACATAGTGAGCTCTACTGGAGTGATGACTAAGCAGGTAAAGACTTGCTGCTCCTGCCAAGGGCTTCAGTATGGTTCATGCACACACGGAGTGGGCCACAACTGACTGTCTCCGTGTAAACAGGGTATGATTCTCCCTTCTGACTTCTGCAGAGCACTCCCTCTCCCTCTTCTTCTCCCC
>NC_034598.1:9551796-9578265 GCF_900095145.1 Mus pahari
CCCCTCCCTCTCCCCCTCCCCCTCTCTCTCTCTTACACACACACACACACACACACACAGCCACTGGACTAGCAGCCCTCCGGGTCTTCCTGACTGCCATTCTAGCTCCAGGTTAAGTGAAAGACCCTGTCTCAGAGAAATAGTGTAGAAAATAATAGATCAGACAGTGGGCCGCATGAAAGCCTATTCACATGCGTATGCATACACTGCACACACTTATACCACACTCATATCACACTCAAAACATACCCACCAGAAAACCAAGAAAATGAATCCTTATGTCTGTGATGATGAGGGCTGTGGACATGTGCTTGGCTGAATATTCACTGCTTGCCTATTGCATCTGCTGCGTGGCTGGTTTAGACATTCTGTGACACTTAGGACTTACTGCTGTGTTTCTAGATATCTAGATGGATTGGAAAACAGTAAATGACCTAACTTAAAGCATGTAACTAAACAGCCTATGTCCTGACATTCTTCATAGGAAGCAGGTCTTCAGCCCCTTATTCCTACTATACCTGGACAGTTTGTCGTCTAAATGGAACCTGCAAGGTTCTCTTCTGACCGTCAGAGCTTCTTGTTACATAGTCACGGAGGTCTTTGCAGAATGCCATCTCCCTCCTGTGTTGCTCACTGCAGTCTATTTCACACACAGCCCTCCTATGTCCTAACCTCTGTTTGCCTTCATGAGGGAAAAACTCAAGCCTCCTCTCCTGAAGCCATTCAGAACTCACTGAGCCCTGGCACTGGCCACTGGTCCCATTGCTAAATGGCAGTCACGACTCAAATCCCCTTCATTGTGATCAGTCTCCATTGTCACAGGTAAAAGTCTGCTTGTCTTCTTCACTTGTTTTCATACATCTTTCCCATTAACCCTTCTGAAACTACCATGTGTGCCAGCTCCAGTTCATCCTGTGTTTCTGGCTTTCTTGTATTCTGATGTGGCTTGGACCCTTTGCTTCTGTATTATCTAGGTTGCCACTGGACTGTCATTTCTCTCAGTCTTGATTGTGCCTGAAGCAGATTCATGTCTAAATGATGAGCCCTGGACGAGAGGGATTTGTAATGAAAATGGAGCTAGCTGCAAGCTCTTTGTAATCACTTCTTTAATCCTCTACCTGCCATGCCAGGGAGAAAATCGTAATTATCAGAGCAGAGAACTCCAGGGCCTCAGCAGAAAGAATAAGCTCTCGGGGAGGGGGAGTGACAGGCTGTACTCTCCTGTGGGGCGGGGGACGGTGATTTTGGAAAACTTTGACAGGAGATCTGATGTATTTGTATAACCTTCTCATGTAGAACCACATTGCAGTGAGGAACAAGGTTTTGGGTTTCTTCATTAAAAGCTTATTACATGGAGAAATAGGACAGTGGTTTTGCTTGGGTAGATGAGGGTCAGAGAGGCGGGTGTGATCTCCTCAGGATATTAATGTCTGCCTTCAGCCGGAGGAAATGAGCCGTCACTTGAGTTCCAGGCAGCTTTATGTGCTCATCACTAGGGATTCCCATATGTCCAGGGAGCTGCTGCAGTGAAAAATGGCAGAGCTCAGTGGTAGAGTGCAGAGGGCTCTCATTGGGATTCATGTCAGGAAGCCCAGCGCAGCCTGCCCAGAGCAAGTCTGTTTAATGTTGATCAGCTGTCCATCTGATAACCCGAGTGGATACGGGCATTCCCTCCGAGGGCTTCCCTGATGGTGACAGCCGAAGCATCCAGATGTCCGCTAATCTGTTTTGGTAGTCTCCATTGTTTTTAACCCTTTTTGTGATATCCAAACCCAAAAGGACTCTAACATGGAGAAGGACTCTCCTCGTAGGTTGGCTCTGCTTTCCTGGCAGAGGAGAGCCCAGCTTAACTCTTTCCAGAAGCCAGATGCTCTTAGTTAGCTTCCTCTTCCCAGAATGAGCATCTGGTTGGCCTGTAGGATAGCTGTGTGTTGGTAGTGTTGTGTTTGTGTTTGACTTACCCAGATAGTACGTTTAGAGAATATATTCTTGAAGGTGGTAAATTGTCTGGCTTGTTGGTACAGTATTAATGTGGGCTTACAGGTGTGCTCAGGGACCACTAAACAGGGCTCTGCTATTTGTGCTTCAAAAGTGTAATACATATTCCTTGGGGGAGGGTGATAATTTTTGAATGATAAATGTGTTGCCTCCTTGCTGAGAGCCATCACGGCTCCATTCTTTCAAGCGTGCCCACCTAAGACAGTTCGCCTCTTTGTCGATGGGCTGGCAGGTGCAACAGGAGTTAATTACAGAGCACAGCCACACTGACGGGTTTGCCTCTTGTTGGTTGAAAATCAATCAAGATGGGAAAAGAGAAAATGATTTTTTAAAAATTATATTTCAAGCTGAGCAGGGGTGACACAAACCTTTAATCCTTTAAACCTTTAACATTTGGGAGGCAGAAACAGATGGATTTCTGAGTTCAAGGCCAGCCTGGTCTACAGAGTGAGTTCCAGGTCAGCCAGGGCTACACAGAGAAACCCTGTCTCCAAAAAAAAAAAAAGAAAAAAAGAAAAAGAAAAGAAAGAAAGAAAGAAAAGAAAAGAAAAGGAAAAAAAGAAAGAAAAGGAAAAAACAAAGACAACAACAAATTACCTTTCAGCCAACTGTGAGTGGTAGCATATAAATCCTTTAAATGGCTGGGCATAGTGGTGAATGTCTTTAATCCCTGTACCCAGCACCCAGCACTGTGAGTTCAAGGACAGCAGGACTGTTACAGAGAAACCCTGTCTCAAAAAAACCAAACCAAACTAACCAAACAAACAAATGAAAACGAAACAAGCAAACAACCCCCAATGTTAAATGGAAGAAAAGTGTGTCTGGAGGTCTCCACTGTCTGCTACCTCAGTCCTAGACAATATCGGCTCAGAGGCTTCAATAAATAAATCTAAGACGCTAGGACAGAAGGACTGAAGGACTAGCCTGGGCTAGTATGTGAGAACACTTCTCTTCCAAATTAAGTCACTTTTTCCCTGACATAGGTGCATTCTCTTTTTATCATAGCTGGTTTTATTTATTTATTTTGGTAGGTTTTTGGTAGTGGTGGTGGTGGTGCGTGTGTCCCATGCCACAGTGCTCATGTGGTCAAAGGGCAACTCTCAGGAGTCTGTTCTCTCCTCCCACCATATTGATCCTAGGGACTGAACTTGGGTTTTCAAGCTTGGTGTCTTTACAGAAGTGCTATCTCACCAACCTTCTTTAAATTTTTTTTTTTTTTTAAATATTTTCTTCATTGCTATCCTGAAAATCCCCTATACCCTGCTCCCCAACCCACCCACTCCCACTTCCTGACCCTGATATTCTCCTGTACTGGGGCATATAATCTTCGCAAGACCAAGGGCCTCTCCTCCCATTGATGGCCTACTAGGCCATCTTGTGCTACATAGGCAGCTAGAGAAACGAGCTCTGGGGGTACTGGTTAGTTCATATTGTTGTTCCTCCTCAGGTGCTGCAAACCCCTTTAGCTCCTTGGGTACTTTCTCTAGCTCCTCCATTGGGGGCCCTGTGATCCATCCAATAGATGACTGTGAGCTTCCACTTCTGTATTTGCAAGGCACTCACCACCCCTTTTTAACCTTTTTCTTTTTGAGGGAATTGAGCCTAAATCCCCATGTATATATAATGAATATTTAAGTATATTTTTAGCATACGTCTTAGGAATTCATTTGTTCTGTCTGCTTTCCCTTGTCCAGAGGTGGTAGGGAAACAGAGCATAAACAAGCAAAATATCCCATGTGCCAAACAGAAGTACACGATATTAGTGCTTCAAATACAGAAAACAAGGAGAGTAATGTTGTATGTACAGGAGGTTGCCGCCAGCAGAGGTTGGGAGGGCCTTGTAGAGAAGGCCATTTTGGCCTGGAGTGGGTAAACCTCTAAGCCTCACAAATCAGTAAAGAAATACAGACAGACAGACAGACAGACAGAGCAAAGGAAAAGGCCCGGAAGCAACAATGGCTTGGAGCATTTAAAAACCAATAAGGTTCTTGGCTGACGGGAGAGAAAGCACCCTCGGCTGTGGATGTGTGCACTTGCCTGCGGATGTGTGCTCATGCTCATGCCTACGTGAGTGGATGGTACTCAGCCTTGGAGGCCATCGTAGGGAGTTTGGCCTTTCCCCGGGAGCATGAGGTAGGTGTCTTTAAGCTGAGGAGCAGCAGGAGAACCTGGTGATGCTGTCTTTGTTTTCGTGCTTGTCTCCGTTATCTTATCAATCACTTGAGTCTCACATCTGACAAATAAATACCTCTCATCATCATCTGTGTTCAGTCTCAGGGCAATGCAGCAGTCTCTCTCTCTCTCTCTCTCTCTCTCTATATATATATATATATATATATATATATATATATATATATATATATATATATACACACACACACACACACACACATACGTACATATTAAATGAAAATTTTCAGATATGAAAATAATGTATCAGTTTTGGCTGCATTCTGAGTATAGCAGTAAAATATTGGACAGTCTCACTTCCTCCTGTCCAGGATATCAATCTTGCACTGTCCAGTGTTTCCACACTGTCCGGGTATTGGCATCACAGTGCCTGTATTCAAGTAACCGTGAGCGTTGTAATCGCAGCTGTCGCCTGCCCGCCGCCATCTCGGTTTATAGAGATGGTAGATGGCTGGGCGTTTCACTCGAACCTTGCGTCTCTCCCTCGAGTCCTTCTCCTTCCTCTCACTGAAACCCTGCTTCCAAGCAAACTCCCCTTCCTCTTTTAGATCTTCTTCTTCTTTTTTGTTTTTAATTTATTTGCTGGGATTCACTAAGTTTAGTGGCGGATGCCTGCATGAGCATGGGTGGGGAGTTATTTCTTGGAGCAAGGATAGTTACCTTATCAATGACTAGAGCACTAAAGGAAACGATACTCTCCCCAGCAACCTTTAGCTGCCTGAGCCTCTCAGGAAGGGGTGAAGGAAGCCTCGCCTCCATCCGTGATGAAGTGTTGACAGACCCAGCCTTTTATGCAGTGAGTTCCTAGGTGCGGTGCTCCCATTCACTGGCTCTTACATCTTTTCCGCCCCTCTTCCTTGTACCTGAGTCTTGCAGGTGGTGGTGATGTGACAGATGCCCCGTTAGGGCTGACATGCAGCAGCCATTTTCTCCCAGCACTTCCATGGTTAGGAGTCAGGATCACTGCCACTCACGCAAACAGCAGCAGGCTTCTCTGAGGACGACTGAAAGAGAGTAGCAGCTGAGTGTGGATAGAAATGTAAATACTCCTAACAGGGCTGATGTGTCCACTGAGAAGCATGAGTTCAGCCCTTTGAGGAACAGGCATCAACACCAGTCAGAAAGTGGTTGGTTACCCCACTCTAGGGTCCGGTGCTCTTCACACGTTCAGGAACCCATTGCTGGGTTGAAATGTGGCTTCCCCTTGAGGGGTACCACTTACTGAGTCTTTTTTTGTTGCCACTTTATAGGCTACATTCTATCGTGTGTTTCATAAATCCCTAGAGAGGTGGGAAGGACTTTTTAAAATCAAGAATGATGCCCTACCCACCCATCCACCTGTCCGTGCCTACTTTGCTGTGCTTAACACTAAGCTCTATCTCTAGCCCTTGGTGGTTTTCTCTGTGTAAGCCAAGCTCACCTCCAGCATGATCCTTCCCCTCAGCTTCCCACTCACTTTCAGAGTGCTGAAATTAGAGATTTTTTGTTTGAGGCAGGGTAGCCCAGGCTGGCCTGGGACTTGGTAAATACGCTAGAAACTCAAATTCATAGCAGTCCTTCTGCCTCAGCTTCCCCAAATGCTAAGATTGGAGTTGTGAGCTGGTAACAAAACAATTTTAGAGAATACATTTTCTCCTATAATCTCAGGACTTGGGAAGGGAGGGCAGGTGAGTCAGGTGGTTAAGCTAATCTTCAGCTCTAGTGAGTTCAAAGTCAGAGCAACATGGGACCATGTTGACAGACAGATGGACAGCTGTACACGTGCAGAGAGAGGGAGAGAACACAGCAAACACACATGTGCACAGTGGGCTGGCAATAGGCTTAGTTGGTAGTGCACTTACCTAGCGAGTATGAGTTCTTGTATCTGATCTCAGCATCACGTGACCCAGGCCTGCTGGTGCACACCTCACAACCTAATCCTAGTACTTGGAAGGTAAAGACAGAAGGGTGAGAAGTTCGAAACCATCCTTAGCTACAAACCGGAAACAAACAAGATAAAACAATTTATGTCTTCATAACATCACCAGCGCCACATCACTGGAAATGTTCCAGCAGAGTTGAATGACATCCAGAGCAGGAGCTTAGCTGGACCTCTCTGAAATTAGATGAAAGGATGTTTAGCTGTGCCAGCAATTGGGGAAGGGAGAACAGTATGACATGATGCGCTTAGCTCACACGCTATGGAGTAAAGATGAAGCACACAGTTTCAGTGAGCAGGGCACAACACAGAGGGTTTGGATGGTCCCCTCACTCACCAGTGTCTCCTACAGCCTTTTATATATACATTTGGATGGTTGGATGCTTGAAGTCACAAACATGGAAAAGTTTCCCTAGAAATATGGTGTCTTGATTTTCTACTGAAAGACTGTCAAAACTACACACACACACACACACACACACACACACTCATAGTTTGTTCTTGGCCTAAAATTGGGAATAATCTAAATGTGCACAGTGCAGTAGCAATTTGTGTTTTCTGGAATTACTCATCATGGCCATCCTCATTTTGCTATTATGATGGTTATCATTTCCTTATTAATATATCCAGTTTGGATAAACTCCACAAGTATTTAAAACATAAATCTTTTTTCTGTTGTATATTTTAGAGATATGTTACCTCAAGTCTGTGTTTATTAGTCTTACTTTACATTTTGCTGCTAATTTCTTGTATATTTTTAACTACTGACATTTATCTGCTCTCTTCTTTATGGCTCTTCTTTATGGCTCTGTCACATTTTGCAAGACTTTTTTCCAAGAATGCTTTCCACCATGACTGTCGTCTGGGTTGGAATTTTGTGAGTCCTTCGCGACTGCGTTGATTCAAGTTTGTTTGTTTCTGAGTCAGGGTCTTGGTATGTATGCCCAGCTAGCTGGGATTCCTGTGTAGATCAGACTGGCCAAGAACTCTAAAAGAACCTTTGCTTCTTGAGTGCTGGGGGCAGAGGCATGCGCCTAGCAAAATTTTAAGGCTCATGTGTACATGTGGGTTGGTTTGTGCATTTGAGCACAGGTGCCCATGGGCCACACCAGAAGAGGGGATCAGGTCCCTTGGAGCTGGAGTTATGGGTCAATGGAACTTAGATTTTTTTGTGAGAGCAGTGTGGCTCTAACCACTGAGCCATCACTACAGCCTACTGATGTATTTCACTGTGTTCCTCTATTTTCCATTTTCTACCAGCAAATGTGCATTTCTCCTCCACCAAGACAGACCTGGTAAAGTTATTAATATACTAGATGTGATAGAATGAAGATGAGGGAGGGAACACTGCTTCATGGCACTTAGGAAAAGGACATTCACAGATGGATATCTTCTAATACATAAATACTTTTTTTTCCTAAAAACATTTTTCCTAAGTTTATATTGTTATATTTCACATCTATATGATTAATTTATCTTAATATGTATTTATTCAAGTTGTAAAGTAGGGATCTTTTATCCTTCAGGTGGCAGTCATTAGTCCCAACATCATTTATTGAAAAGAGAGGTAGATAGATAGATAGATAGATAGACAGACAGACAGACAGACAGACAGACTGATAGAAGATAAAGTCTATCTTTTCTGTAAGGATTTGAAATGTTATCTTTCTCACAAAATTTTTTTTCAAATATATTTGGTTTTTTCTGCATTCCACCATTTAATATGTATTTGTCAATTGTGCTATTGTACGTTTTTAAGCTACAGCCTAGCATTAGCAAGGTCCCGGGTTCAGTTCATTTTACTGGAAAACACACACACACACACACACACACACACACACCTGCAGATGTAGCTTCATAACAAGTTTTAAAATCTAAATCTAATCTTATTTTTTCTGAACTCTTTAATTTTTTTAATTTATTCTTCCTACATGATTATAAAAACACTTCAAATAAACTGACTAAGTAAATAACTCCTGCCTGCCATTTTGCTTTCAGAGAGGACCCCCCCCTTTGCATCCTGTACTTGTCGTGTTTTGGATTTTGACGAGTTTGCTATTGTTATGCAAAGAGCCTGGGCATTAGAACCTCGGGCCTGGACAGTTCAGCTGCGCTCCCTTCTGTGCAGAAGGGGCTGCTGCTCACCATGAAGAGCTGTTGTTGAAATAACAATGTATGTACTAATCAGCTGAGTTATTCCCGAAAAAACTATTTACACACGGTGCTCAGCAGATAGTAATAATTGGCTCAAAGTAATTAATTATATACAGGACAATATAGGACAATAGGACGATTGTGGTCTTTTCAGAGGAAATGACGTAGGGTGTGGCATTTTCTTAAGTACTGTGGAAGGAGGACGAGTGCTGTCTGAAGCTTGAGTGTGTGGGGCTAACCACGCTAAAAGCTGCTGAGGAGGCTCTTGGTGCAGGATTCTCCACTTGTGTGTTTGAAAGGTCCACAAATAAAAGGGGTTTATTTCTTAAATGCATCTTTAAAAACTAAATATGACAGCATGTGAACATTTAGGTAGAAGACAACATAAATATTGACTGTACCATTCCATAATTTTGAAGACTCTGGAAACAAAGGAATGGAAGGAGAATCAGGAGAATACAGAAGAAAACAGGGAGTTAGAAAAAAGAGCTTCATTGTCTTCTAATCTCTCCATATGGTGAGGTACATTAGCTGTCCTATTTTAACATAGGCTTAAGTCTAAAGCATATAGAGATTTCAAGTTTCTGTAAAGAACACACTTTAATCTGACTGTTGGGAGGCAGCTGTGTGCCTGGGATGGAGTTCTGCTCCTACTTGGCAGGTGATAATTGGAGGTTAATTGACCCCTGAGGGCTTAGCACGAGGTCTCCATAAGCCTAACTTTAGTACATATCCCTGCTTCCCTTTTTTGAAATCAATGATAACAGTCCTGCAGCCTTTCCAGAGCTGTTGCTAAGTAACAAATTGGTTGTTTAACAAAAACTTTCTAGACTGTGTATGAAAGTCGATAATTAAAATGTAGAAATGCAAGGGTCTAGGGAATGACTGAGCTGTCTTTAAAGACCTGTAAGTATAGAAAGAGTTAATTCTGGAAAGGTGGCATAGAGCTCATTATTATTATCAATGTTATTGAGATATAGTCTCACTATGTAGCCTTGGCTGTCCTGAAGCTGACTGTGTAAACCAGATTGGCCTCAAACCCTCCTGCTTCTGCTGGCATCAGGGTGTGCACCACCACTCCTGGCTGAAGCTGAGTTGTAAATATTCAGACTGTGCAAGCCCAGTGACCTACGTTCAACCCCTGGAATCCAAGTGAAAAAGCCTGCGAGGCGGCACACCTCTGCAGTCCCAGTGGAATGGGGCGAGGCGGCACACCTCTGCAGTCCCAGTGGAATGGGGCGAGGTGGCACACCTCTGCAGTCCCAGTGAAATGGGAGGCAGAGACGGGAGAGCTGGCGGGAAGTGCAGGGACCAGCCAGCGTGAAGGAAGCAAAGAGCCAGAGACTAAAGGAGACCATGCCTAAAAACAAGCAAACAGAGGATAGAAGGACAGAGCAGCTCCCCAAAAGTTGTACTTTGATCTCTATTCATCCCATGGCCGGAGTGCACATGTGTGCACACACACTAAATCAGAAGAAGTGCTTTAAACAAAAATGTGCCAGTTACTCTCCCTAAAGTAGCAGAAGTGTTTGTCATATCTCTGGATGTGTTAAATGAGCAAGGAGTTTCTCTGCCAGTAAATAATGTGGAACCATCTCCAAGAGAATAATATTAGTTGTAAAAAACATGAGTGTAGAAAGATGAACATAAACTGTTTTGCCATTTTCGGCACAATTTTTTATTGACCGTATCTCTTAGGAATTGATTAGGCTAAATATGACAGTAGCTTTAAGGAGTGCAGTATTTATTTATCTCAGAGAACGAGTCTAGTCTCTGAGAGTGGGGAAGCCTTTGTTTGGGATCCCCAGGTCCTGGACTCAGTTGCCAGCACAGGGCAGGGGTGGAGAGCGGGGTTAACTAGAAACAAAGGATAAAACAGGAATCTAGTGGGCAGAGGTGGACCCCAAGTCCTCCAGAGTCCAGGCTTTCCGTTCTTCTGCCTCCCTCAGACTGGGAGCTACATTAGATCTCTATCTTAGATGCGGTTTTATGCTGGGAAGATACACCATGACCAAGGCAACTCTTATAAAGAACATTTAGTTGAGGCTAGCTTACAGGTTTAGAGGTTCAGTGGCATTATCATTATGGTGGGAATCATGACACTGTGCTGGATTGGAAGGGAGCAGGAAGAGAGAGCAACAAGGCCTGGCTTGAGCTTCTGAAACCTCAGAAGTGACCCCCCCTCCCCCAATGACACAACTCCTCTAACAAGGCCACACCTCCTCATAGTATCACTCCCTATGGGGCATATATGGGCCAGTTACATTCAAACTGCTACAATCCCCAAGTCTCTACTGAGTCTCTAAGAACTTGGGTTATAATCTAGATGGGTTAAGCCCCAAATGTCAAAGGTACATACCAATTGAATCAATCTGTCTCCTTGTACTGAGAGTTAGTAGATAAGGAGTATATGGCTACTTCAGACATAATGACACTCTGTTACAGTAAGGAGGTCAGGAAAGCAGATAACTAACACCATGTGCTGTTCGTATTTCTGAAATGTAGAAATGCTTCTACACTGGTGTGGGGAAGCAGTGATCATCGATTCTCTGGAATCCACCATGGTATCATAGTAGTTTCCAGTACAAGGCCCGAGGTCCCTTCTGTTAAGCAGGCCTTATGTCCAGTTAGGTGGTGGTCGGTTACCCCCAAGATGTACTTGCTGACTATTGCACCTTGGGGACGCCTTGTATGCTGGGGTCATACATTCCTATAAAGCCATTCACCAGTTTCCTTCAATGTATCAATTGCTTCCTCACCCTGATCACTTTCTGTAAGGCGATTGGTTTAGGGTCTATTGTCGTTGTTGTTTGGGGGGTTGGGGGTTCTGGGAAGGGTTGAGCTTGCTTCTCATATTATACCATTGGCTGCCCAGATTTTATTTTGTACCCAGGCTGGCCTGGAGCTCATAAGTAGCCAGGACTGTCCTGCAAGGCACTGTGATCCTCATGAGTACTACCATGTCTAGCTTATTTATATATTACCCTTGTCTAGTCAAGGCTAAGCAGGGAAGATAAATAAGAGGGGTGTGTGTGTGTGTGTGTGTGTGTACGTATATGATGGCATGAAGACTCCTAAGGTAGTTTTTAGATCCAATATACCAAAGCTTAACTGAATTGCTTCGGGAACCTAAAATAGGAATATGATACAAAGAAGCAAATCCCTTCCATTCCTTCACCCTGGCACTGCTTCCCACCGGCCACCACACTGTACATTTGCACAGTGTGATCCAGAGCTGCTTGTCTGATAAATTAATTCTAAGTGCAGAGCACAATCCTAGATGGTAATTACAGACCAGGTTTAAAGATGACTGAACACTCCATTCCTATTCCTACAAAAAGCAGGGACCGTAATAGCAATAGTTTCTTCTTTAACAACTACCTGCTAGTCTAAGTAATGAGAAACAACCACCATAACCAAAACCTGACTCTAGGAAGTTGAGAGCTGGAAGAAACCTGTTCTCTGTTTCCTTGCTTCCTGTCAGGGATGACTTACTTGGGTGTGCAAGGAGCTCGCCACTGGGCTGGATATCTTGTGAAGTAGGAAAAGGGAAATTTTTTTCAAGCTGTTGTTGATTAGGATAAATCTATTGATTTGGTTCTAATAAAAGGATTTGCTGAAACCCTGATTAACTTTGCCACTTGCTTTCAACAAAAATAGGCAAGCTTGGGACTGGAGAGATGACTGAGCACTTAAAAGTATTTACTGTTCTTCCAAGGAACCCAGGTTTGGTTCCTAGCACTCATGCATGTTGGGTGTCTCACAAACATCTCTAACTGCAGCTCCAGAGGATCTAATGCCTTCTCTGGACTCCACAGATGCCTGCACTCACAAAATGGACAAGCCCACACATAGACACAGACACACACATACATATAAGAATAAATATGGGAAAAAAACAAAACATGCTGGGGATGGTATTCCAGTGCTCAGGAGACAGAGAAGGACTGCTCTCTGTGGGTTTGAGGACAGCCTCGTCTACATATCTTCCAGGACAGCCACGATTACATGGTGAAACTCTTTCCAGGGCAGGGAACAGGAGAAGAGCTCGTAATTTTTTTAGAGGCAATCTTGTTCTTATATACCGACTCGTATAAAGTTTCTGTCCATGGTGCTTAGAAGTAAGGTGAGAGCCTGGTGGGCATGTACCGTGGTCCATACTCTGATACCTTTGGCCTCCCTCCCCGTTTACTATTCATTAGTTAAATAAACATTTTACCTTGTCACGGTCACTATGACAGGGTGGCTGTGGCTTTTGTCCTTTCTAGACTTCCTGCTCCATGGGCCTGCTGTACGGAGAACGGCAAACAGGCCTTACCGTGCAGGTGCTCTGTAAGATGGCCACGTGCGCGGTGATTTTCACTTAGTTATTACTACCACTGTTCGTGTTGTTTCTGATGAGGTAGCAGTCAATGATGCTTATTCATTTAGTGAAGGCTGTTTATTATTATAGGTGTCTGTATTAAAAGCTTATACTTGATCATTTGCATCCTTAAGGTAATTCAAACACCTACAACCTTTGCTTGCTGGGCTATTACTTTCATAAGTTAAGCTGCATAAGAGACTTAACCTAACTGCCTGAGCCTTCTGACTTATATGCTTTTTCATAATTTCATTGTGAATTTTTTATGACATTATAAATTGTAAAAATTCTTCTGTTAATTTTTTTTGTTTGTTTTTTTGTTTTTTGTTTGTTTGTTTGTTTGTTTTTTGGTATAAGGTCTCTCTGTCTCCCTGACTACACAAATACTTGCTGTGTAAACCAGGCTGGCTTTGAGCTCATAGGAATCTGTCTATCTCTGCCTTCCAAATTCTGGGACTAAAGACATGTGCCACCAAGCCTGGATTTATTCATTTTGATTATCTCATATATGCATGCAATGTATTTAGGTCATGTCCACGCCCTTCCCTCCCCTTAGCTCCTCACAGATCTCACCCATCCCTGGTTTTGGTTTGGTTTGGTTTTTCTTTCTCTTTTTTAGGGAATGGCTTTATAAAAATAGAAGTACTTGCAAGATAGCAGCACAGTTTTTAAGATTTACTTTTACTTATGTGTTTGTTCATGCAGGTGTATGCCATGTATATGGGCCTGTTGGCAGAGTCCAGAAGAGGGTGTCAGGCTCCTCATTTGTGAGCTGCAGCTGCACCTGAAGGCCCTCTGGAAGAGCAGAAAGCACTCTTGATCTTGGAACTGTGTTTCCAGCCCCATTGTGGAATTCTTAATCCTTGCTTTTAGTCACTTTTTTAGAAGATAGTTTTATATCTTAGCTTCAGTTCTTAAAAGTATTTTCTGAGGGGACAGCAAGATATCTGGGCAGGTAGAGAAGGATTGCTGGAGGCCAGGGGCTTTGGGGCAGCCGGGGTAACTGTATAGTACTACATGGTGGGGTGGCCTGGGTATCTAACTGTATAGTACTACATTACATGGCGGGGCGGCCTGGGTAACTAACTGTATAGTACTACATGGTGGGGCGGCCTGGGTAACTAACTGTATAGTACTACATGGCGGGGAGGCCTGGGTAACTAACTATAGTACTACATGGCGGGGCGGCCTGAGTAACTAACTGTATAGTACTACATGGCGGGGCAGCCTGGGTAACTAACTGTATAGTACGACATGGCGGGGCAGCCTGGGTAACTAACTGTATAGTACTACATGGTGGGGCGGCCTGGGTAACTAACTGTATAGTACTACATGGCGGGGCAGCCTGGGTAACTAACTGTATAGTACGACATGGTGGGGCGGCCTGGGTAACTAACTGTATAGTACTATGCCGCAGCTCTTAGGAGAGCAGTCTCACTGGTCCTCATCGATTCTGAAGCCCAGCTGAGCTCGTGTTGTCAGAACTATCTATTCTACAAGCAAGAAATGCTTGGTTAGGGCCCAGTCCTAGTGCCATAAGCAGCTTCCTGATTGGCTATCCTCTGTAACACTTGCTTCGCCCTCTGAGCTGCTGTCCTCTTCTGAGAGAATTGGGTCATGCTTACAGCAATTTAGTGGTCTACTGTTTGTTTTGTTTATTTTATTTAGAATTTTTTTACAATATATTTTACAATATATTTTGATCATATTCTTCCACACACAACTTTCCTTTCTCTCTCTCTCAAAAAAAGGAAAAGAAAAACAACAAAATATGAAAGTCAAAACAGACAAACTAAAAAGGGAAAGTCAGTAGGTCAAAAAAAATACCAAAACAAAACCCGTGGAGTGTGTGTTGTGTTGGTCAGCTCCTCTGTGTGGGGCCTGCCCTTGCGTACATCCAGCCATGCTCTCTCTGTTGGTCACTTGCTGAGGTGGCCATGTGGAGGGGAGAGGAGAGAACATGTCTCCTACAAGTTGTCATCCTATGACATTCATGATGTGGCTTGCACTACCTCCTAAGAACACTAACAGGAAAACATAGTAAGTTACCTTGTCAGCAGGCATCAACTGAAAACAGCCATGTGGCTGGGGTGGGACCCGGTGTGCTGGAGCCCGTGCAGGCCTGGTGTGCTGTCCCAGCCTCTGAGCTCCTGTGTCTCTAGAGCTTGTGTCCTCTTGTCTCTGGAGAAGGCTATTTTCTTGGAGTCACTCAGCTCTTGTCCTCCTCTGTCTCCTCTTTCCTGAGAACCTCTGAGCCTTGAGGGGAAGGCTGTGGTGGCAACCTCCCATGGCTCTGCACGTGGTCCCATCTACTTTGAGAAGCCTCTCTGATAAGGCTGAGCATGCTCTGATGCTGTCTGCTGTTTGTACACACAAGACTGGGTGTCCAGAAGCTCCTTTGGCCCAAACTCATACACCTTCCTTAAACCTGCTGGAGATTCCTGTGACTTCCATGTCGTAAAAGCCACATCTGCGGTTCTTTACGAGCAAACCTCTAGCCTTTGAACTGAGAGTGAAGCTGCCATGGAGTTATGCCCTTAAAACTCAAAGAACTTGTATGTGTGAATGAGAGGTCTCCCCATCACCACCTGCACTGTTCGGACTTTTTTTTTAAAGACAGGGTCTCGTGTGACCCCCCACTAATCTCAAATTTACTGTGTCGCTGAGGATGATCTTCTGCCTACACCTTCCAAATTCTAGATTATAAGTATATACTACCACACCCAGCACATACCTGTTATTACTATTATCATCATTATTATTATTTTCAACATTGCAAGCAAGCCACAGTGTGTATGGTTGGTCAGCAGACAACTTTTAGTGAGGATGTTCTCTCTCTTTACCTTCATAGGGATTCTGGGAATCAAACTCAAGCCTTACCGGCTGAGCCACCTTGTCAGCCCACTTCTTTGTTTGTTTGTTTCTTTTTTGTTTCTTTCTTTCTTTGAGACAGGGTTACATTGTGTAGCCCTGGCTGTCCAGGAACTAGCCCTGTAGACCAGGTTGGCCTTGAACTCACAGAGATCTCCCTGCTCCTGCCCCCTAAGTACTGGCACTAACCACTGCCCAGCAATCAGCCCACATTTTTAAATTGTCCTTTTTCCTAATACTATTTCTTTCTTTGGGAACTGTTTTATGAGTGTACTGTAAATGTGAAACGGTTTCATTTTCAGTCTGCCAAGTCTTCGCTCTTTTATTGTGCTCTATTGCTTGCAAACTGACCAACTCCCTTTAGTTTGTGTCTCTCTTGTATTGTATATGTATCCACATACACTGTGTATTATACAGCAAAAGCTAGCTGATGTTCCCAGCATCTGCCTGAAATCTCCTTATCTAGCTAAGATTATTAAATGTAATTTATTTTGGCTAGTAAAAGCTGCCTGTCTTTCCAGATACTACAGGAAAGTTTTTCCACTAGCAGTTTGCTTACTGCCTTTTCAGCTTATGCTAAAAGGAGGAACCATTTCAACCCCTACATTGTTCAGGCCCAAAGCCACAGGCTCAGTCTAGCCTTTTGTTATAGCAGCACTATACCTGAGTATTTAATTTTTTATCAAACAGCTATTACTTCATACCAAACCATTATACATTTGGTGGTTTGACACCATAATTTTATTTTTTGCCTGTCTGAATTGACTGAGAGGCCCGCATGCCCAGGGTCATGCAGCTCTTGTGATGGCGTAAACCAGCCTAAGCTTCTGAGGTTCGTGAACTTTCTCTAAGCTTTGTTGTCACATTCTTATTGCTGTTCTGTTGGCTAAGCAAGTAGCACAGCCAAGCCCCGAGCTAATGGCGAAGGGGTGGGATAGAGGGGTGGGACGGGAACCTGCAAACACATTATATCCACATGGAGTCATCTAGAACAGTTAGATTCCAGCAGTCCCAGCTCCACATCCCTGTGCCCTTGAGTTGTCTGCTACAGCTCTCTCCTCTAGTGGAGGATTAACAATACCTATCGCAGGGCTGAGGGGAGGTACATTCTCTCAGTGACTGCTTGCTTTTGTTTTAATGTGTGAGGGGGTGTTTCTGTTATGGTGTTTTAAAACGGGGTCTAGAAAAATGTATAAAAGGAAGCATGCGTTCCCTGACATCTTGTGGAATACAGTCCTGAGCTATGAGGCCTTTCTGTCTTATTTTCTACTGAAGGCATACATGTCCTTCTTAGCCTGGAAGGGATGTCCTTAAAAAAGAGACTGTGATTCTGAAAAATCCCGTAGCTTTATATTTAGTACTAAAAGAGATAATGTACGTGAAGCCTTACACCAATCATAGTTACAATTAACTCAGTGCTGTAACTAATGATTCCCAGAAATCTTAGAAAGACCTGTGCATTGAGAGCAAGATATCTCAATGAGACCGGGAGGGTGGCACTCCTGGCCACCATTTCTCTGAGACAGTAACTCATAGGGTAGAGTAAGGAAGATTACAGAGAAGTCCCAGACTAAGCTCTATTAGAGAATGTCCCCCTTCTCCTCCAAAGTCACGTATGCATGGCTTAACTTTTGAGAACTGAGTCCTGCCACTGGTCGTAGTATGATGCATTCTTGACATTCAGACAAACCTTTTCTTTATGTTTTAGTCAAAGAAGTTTGGCAGAGATCACAGAACTTATCCATACTGCTCTCCTGGTGCATCGTGGGATAGTAAACTTAAGTGAATTACAGTCATCTGATGGACCACTGAAAGACATGCAGTTTGGAAACAAAATAGCTATCCTGAGTGGAGACTTCCTTCTAGCAAATGCATGCAATGGACTAGCTCTTCTACAGAACACCAAGGTAATAGCAGAGAGGGCTCACTTGTGTCCACGCGGCCTCAGGTGTTCATGCTTGGCTACGGAAGCCACAGAGAGGGGTGTGTCCTGCTGTTCAGCTCCTCTGTGTGGATGCTCACTGAAACTGATGACAGTGACCTCGGCAGTGACGACATGAACGCTAGTAAGCACTTTTGAAGAACAGGTGTGGTGGCATGCATTCTGAGACAGGCTGCTGGTCAGGAGTTCAAGGTCAGCCTAGGCCTCAGAACCAGGCCCTGTCTTCAAAAAAGAAAAACAAACAAACAAAAAAACCACTCAAGAGGATGGTGCAGGAGGATTATCACAAGTTCAGTTCTCTAGAGTAAGCCCAAATAAAAATCCGGATATAAATCCAAACTAAAAGAGCAGGCTGAGGATGTAGCTCATTGGTAGAGTGCTTGGCTGACAGTGTACAAGGATGATAGGAAGAAAGAGAGGCAGCGGAAGTGGGGAGGGAGGGTGCGACTAAAAAACCGCTCAAAGCCTTTGAACTATTTTAAAATATTTATCTGAATAATATATTCTGGAATGGGAAAAATTGATGTGCAGTATGTAGATTTATTTGTAATAGTAAAAAGTTAGCAGTTTAAATGTCAATAACAAAGGGGTTAAGTGGTATATCTAAATGTATGTTTCATAGGCATTAAAATTTTGTGAAAAATGTTAAATAGCATAGGAAAGTGTCCACATCATAATATGTGCTTGCAAAAATAAAATTAAAAAATAACTTTATACATATTAAGCAAGTTTTTACCTATGTTACAGAAAGAATCCCCAAATATAAAGGAATGAATGAACAATAACAAACTACAAGAAAATATATCAGAATGTTAATTAGGTCACTGCTTTTTGAATGTAGATAGTCTTTGTTATAGTTTTGTTTGTTTAAGACAAAGTTTCACTGTGTGACCTCAAGTTGTAGCGATTCTCTGGGCTCAGACTCCCAAGTGTGTGGAGGCAGAGGACTATGGGAGTTTTCTGGCCACTGGCCTAGCTCCAGGCACAGTGAGGGGCCTCTGTGTGCTCATGGGCTTGAACTTGTGATGATCTTTCCTAAGCTTCTGAAATGATGAGATCACAATCACTTCTCACCAATGCCCAGCCTTTAAAACGCGTTCTTTAGGGAGATAGAGGACTGGAGAGATGGCTCAGTGATTAAGAGCACTGGCTGCTTGTAGTGTTTCTGCGCCACGCAGACCGGCGCCGTGACTGCGTGGGCAGAAAACACCTTGGGGTGGGTTCGCACTGCAGAGCTAAGCTTCCTGAAATAGAGATGATCTGCAAGAAAGATTATTATTATTTATTGATTACACGCGGGAGAACCCAACCCTCCCCCGCATGTCCCATTGTCTCTGCTGAGTGTCTCTCAGTCCCAATGGTGCATGTCCCAATGGCGCGCGGTCCGATCCTCAGCAGAGCTGTGTCTAGAAGGCGGGTCCAATGAGAGGGCGGTGACATCAGTGGTGGTTGGTCCGGGCGACGAGTGGGCGTTGACAGTGGGCGGTCCGAGGACGCTGTATCCAGGATTCCAGGGGGCAACTCTTAGCATGTCTGTAAGAGGAGCAATACAATGCTTAGACGGAGTTGCCAGTGGAGGCGGGCGGGACCCAACAGCTGCTCTTCCAAATGACCCAGGTTCAATTCCCAGCTTCCATGTGGCAGCTAACAACAGTCTATAACTTCAGCTCCAAGCAATCCAGTGCCCTTTTCTGGCATCTGTGGTCACTGCTGTTACAGAGATGGGTGTGGTAGGAGGAAAGAGAGAGGCAACAGAGGAGGAAGGAAGTCAGGGAAGGGGGAGGGAGGGAGTGTGGGGTGCAGACAAAATTAAAACATCAGTAATACAATATTAGATATGGCTGAGAAACAAACTAAACTCTGTGAATATGCATCAAGAGTAATTATTTTAAGTTGGGTGTGATGGCAGACACCTTTAATCTCAGCACCTGAGAGGCAGGGCAACCAGATCTCTATGACTTGGAGAACAGCTTGGTCTACAGAACAGATTCCAGGCCAGGCAGAGCCTGCCTCAAAAATAAATAGCTACATAAATAAGTAAGCAAGTAAGTATGGGGGTTGGGGAAGAGTGGCCTGTATGAGTTTATTTATGTGCGTAAGCTTGGCAGCATCAAGCAGATATGATGCTGGAAGAGCTGAGAGTTCTACATCTTGATACACAGACAGCAGCAGGAGACTGTTTTCTGCAGGCAGCTAGGACGTGTGTTCAGATGCCTGTGGAAGCCGAAAAAGGATATCAGATCCCCTGAAACCTGGTGTTACAGATGGTTGTGAGTCACCATGTAGGTGCTCAGAATTGAACCCAGGTCCTCTGAAAGAGCAGCCAGTATTCCTAACTGCTGAGCTATTGCTCCAGTCTCCTCTTGTACTTTAAATAAGTATATACTTCTGATATTTTAGGATTCAGATAATCAATATTTTTAAAGTTCTTATTTTAATGTAGATGAAGATTGTCTTAGTTTGGGTTTCATTGATGTGAAGAGATACCATGACCAAGGCAACTCTTATAAAGGACAACATTTAATTGGGGCTGGCTAACAGTTTCAGAGGTTCAGTCTATTATCATCATGACGGGAAGCTTAGCAGTGTCCATCCAGGCAGACATGGTGTTGGAGACGGAGCTGAGAATTCTGTTTCTTGAGCCAAAGACTGTAGCAGGAGACTGTCTTCTGCAGGCAGTTAGGAGGGTCTCTTCCACCTTGAAAGGAGCTTAAACATAGGACCTCAAAGCCAACGGCCATGGTGACACATGACCTCCAACAAGGAGACCTACCATATCTCCTAATAATGCCATTTCCTGGGTCAAGCATAGTCAAACCACCACAAATTAGATCCTCTGCTTTTAAAAGAGAAAGTAGTATGATAATGCTGAATATCTCTCTTCTACCTGTGTGGGGAACAGGAGTTCCCTTCATGAACAGATTAAGAGGCTCAGACCTCCTTCCAGGTGAGCTAACCTGCTTGCTTGCTTGCTTGCTTGCTTGCTTGCTTGCTTGCTTGCTTGCTTGCTTGATCTCATATCCCTTTCTTCTCTCTCTGCATCATGCACTTGGTTGGGTCTCACTAATTTTATCACTGGGATCCACATGTTAAGCCAAGAGCGAGTCTTTTAATTGTCCCTGGGAGTCCCTGGCCCTATGGTCTATCTTGCCTTTCTGTGAGACCTTCTGTGCTCTATGAGAAGTATGGACCTTACTTGGAGAAGGGAAAGCCTCCAAAGGTGAAAGTTTGGTGGAGATTTGTGGGTTTGCTGGGCCGCACATGATAACCTGTAGGCATTAACAGTAGCCACTATGGATTAGATCCGAATACCGAAGAGGAGGAGGAGGAGATATTGTAGATCTTTTACTTACATGTACCTAGTTCTGTACTTGGGGAATTAGCCTCAACATGGTCTTACCTTGGAAAAGCCACTAAGCTCGTTGCTTTCAGACAGGTTTCCCTTTCTGTCAGGTGAATTCCCTGTCACTATTCTGCTGTACGGGGTGAACCCGGTGTTTCATACACGGCAGTCAAGCAAACTATTGACGTTATCCCAGCTGCTTTGTGCTGTCTTCTGAAAGTGTAGCAGTGGCTTATGTCAAAGTTCAGTCATGCCATAGTGAAGCAGACAATGTTTAAGCTGCTTCCCTTTGTGGGGATAATATTTAAAACATTCTTTTCCTTTAACTAGCTTGTATCAGTCACACATTCTTTCTTTCACTGTGGTTCAAATTCAGTAAAAATGGAGGGTTTTTACCATCAAAATCAAGTCAGATCCACAGCTTGTGAAATCTGCTCATGGTATTTAGCATTCAAAGGCATCACTACACATGTTCCAGAACCTAAGACCTCCACCATCTGCTCCATTAGGCACCGGATTTCAGCAGCACTACTTGATTTACAAAGAGAAGACCAGGAAAAAATAAAAAGAACCCTCAGCATGTTTGACAGCAGTGCCTGAGAAATAAGAATGGCCTGGACCCCTGTGGGAGCTCGGCACCTTCACAGCCTCTGCACACATTGCTTCCTTACATTTGCATTGTGTCAAGCTCCTACAGCAGAAAATTCCTTTTTAGACAATTCTGTCTCTTTCTGAGTTTGATGGTTCTGCTAAACTTCATCCTTCATCCTGTACATCCCTCCCATTCATTCCAACCATGGATCTCCTTCACTTTGTTCTTCAAAGGGTCCTGAAGGTTCTACAGGCTCGGTTCCAAAAGATGCGTCACCAGCTCATTTTCTGTGAGACCAGAGTGCCCTGTCCAGAGGTCCATGATTGGCCTCCAGATGTAGGCATTTCTTAACTCTCATTTGAGCATAACAGATGAAGTCCAGATTGTGTGACAATATTGTGAACTGCAGAGCCAGTAGGGAAAGGAAGTGTGTGAAGTTCAGTGCTCTCTGACGGCCTCCCTGGGTTCAGGACCAGCCCTTTCAGTTAAATGCTTCGTTCTGTTTTCCTTGAAGTAGTATTTAAAGGAACATGAATATTTCATAGCAGATGGCCTTTTTATTAAACTAGATTTACCACTAAAAATGATTATTATCTTGGTATAGTTACACTATTTAATTTCCTTTTATAAGAAAAAAAATTGTCAACAAAGGCAAAATAAATAGACACTGCAGTAATTAGGGACCAGGCAGAACATGAAACAGAATTTCTGTTTATAATATGTCACTGGTTTTCACAGTGACAGCCTGCTTTTTTTTTTTAAGGGTATATATTTAACTTGATGATTAAAGTTGGAGTCTTTGCAGCAGTGTTAATATTTTATGGCTTATTCATTCTACCAGTTTTCTATTTTCTTCTTCTAGTAGGTTTGTATACAATCTCTATGGTACATTTCTCTGGGCCCCTCCAGGGGCAAACTGTTAACTGAAGGTTTCTGCAGTTGGACGAAGTTCAGAATTGTTTTATTATTACCAACAGGAAAATTAGTGAAGTCAATTATTCTCCCTTTGGATTTTCCCTAAAGATATTAGGGGTCGTCTAAGTAATTGCCTTAGGTAACACTTGGATTTTTAAACATTCCTGAATATAGAAATTAGCATATTAATTCTGAGACAATAGTCTTTTTGTCTTATAAAATAGTCTTAATACAGAGTCAGAAGTACAGATTAACAAGATTTTGAATTCAAGAGTGACTTTAAGTATCAGTGGTTGGCTTTTCATTCATTCAGCTATGGACCTTTGTATTCTAGTACTCCATCATTTAAAGACCTAGACTAAAAACACCTCAGGCTTTTGAAGTCATCAGTTCCCTCATGCTAATGACATAGTTACTCAGGTAGAGTATGCTATAATGCTCTGATCATGTGCTCATTCTTGAATCTAAATTTCTAGTTTTGAACATCTAGTTATTATAGAGACATATTAAGTATTTAGAGGGAAGACCATAAAATAGAAAAACACTATGATTTGTAAAGATTTTTTTCAAAAATATATGTGTAGTGTGTGAAATTATGTGAGTGTCTATCTACCATGTGCATGCAAAAGCCCTTGGAGTCAAGAAGAGAGTATCACATCCTCTGAAACTGGAGTTACAGTGGCTATGAGCTGCCATGTGGATGTGGAACCCGAATCAGGGTCTTCTACAAGGATGATAAGAGCTCTAGACTGATGAGCCATCTCTCCAGCGGCTATAACTTATCATTTAGAAAACCATTCCAGGTTTTCTTTGGTATTTATATAGGCTGGATTTGGATTTTAAGATTATGCCAAAGTACAAGCTGGGCATGTTGGTGCATGCCTTTAATTCCAGCACTCAGGAGGCAGAGGCAGGAAGTAAGAGGCCAACCTGTTTGTACAGCAAGTTGTATTTCAGTAAGGGATACTGAATGAGGCTCTGTCTTAAAATAAGTAAGAAAGTAAAGTAGGGAACAATTGAAGACACTGACATTAACTGCTGGCCTTTGTATGTATATGTGCATGCTATCCTCATACCCACATGAACACGCACTTAAATACACATATATATACACATATATATCTATACATATATATCTATACATATATATATATATACACACACACATGAACACAAACATATAAAAAGAGGTTTATATGCATAAATTGAACATATTTACACAAACAAAAGCCTTCCTTGTAAACAGCATATTTATGCCTGTAGGAAGACAGAATTAACATAAGGAGATATATCACTCGTAAGGAGTACATCTGTGCTGCCAGTTATTTAGGGATGTAAGGCACTGATGCTTAATAGAAGAGCCCCAAGAGTAACATCACAACCATGCTTTTGGGTGTTAGACTGGATCAGCCTGATTCCCAGTCTCTCATCCGATGAATAGCAATAGGCCCATTTAATAAAAATGAGTGGTGTGTGTGTGTGTGTGTGTGTGTGTGTGTGTGTGTGTGTATGGTGCGCATGCACGAGCAGCAATGGGAATTTATTTCTTTATGTGTTAGGCTTATCACTATAAAATAGCCCTCTCTGGAAAAAAAAAAAAAAAAAAAAAAAAAAAGCAATGACAAGTAGTCCCTAAATAAAAGTCTTATTTGCCATGGTGCACACATACATATGCCCTCTACATCGTGCATACACACACTATAAAATAATTATTCGTTGCCTCTGCATCCTAAGTGTTAAAATTAAAAGTGTGGATCATCATGCCTGATACTTGATTTGCTTTTTTAAAATATTTTTTAGTTCTTTGAGATGTTCATACAGTATATTTTTATCATATTTATCCTATCATCCAATTTTCTTTTCCACACCCACCCTCTTTACCTCAACCCTCCTGCCCACCCCACTTTGAGCTGTATCCCCTGTTCCACACCAAGTCTAATTTGTGTTGCATAATCATTTGCAGATATGAGGGGGCTTGCCCAGGAGTGTGAGTGACCAACCAGCTTTAAAGGAAGCTGGTTCTCCCTCTTCCAGAAGTTTTCAAATGCCAGTAGCTTCCCAATTAGTGGTAGGATTCTGTGTCCATGTTGCCCAACATCTATGCCGGGATTTTGTCTGACTTACCATGCTGCCACTACTGCCCTGTTGTGTCTGGAAGATGTTGTTTCCTGGAAGTCATCTCTGCAGTCTGTTCAGCCACCGTTCCCCCGAGTTCCCCAAGTCTTAGAGAAGAGTTATGATTCATGCATCACATTTAGGGCTCTACAGTCTCATAGTATCTGGATGTTGATTAGTTGAAAAAAGCTTTCTAAGAGACATACTGATCTATGGGAATAGTGAGAAGTCATTTAGAGTCATCCTAATACATAACAGCATAATAGACTTAGGTTCTCCTCTAGAGCCAGTGAACTGTGTAGCCTTGGGTTGTTTGTTAACACTGACCTGAGTGGTATCCCATGGAGTGGGCCTTAGAGCCAATCAGAATGTCATTGGCCACTCCTGTAACATTTATGCCTAAGTTACACTGTATCATATCTTGTCAGGCCATCATTTTTGTAACTTGTGGGACCCACAGGTAAGTGTTCACTCTCTCCTCCAGCAGTGTGAGGCTCGCGCTCTAGCTGTGATCCTCCTGCTTAGGAGATGGAAACAGGAGAAGGTCGTGAGTGTAAGGCCATCCACGCTGTACGAAGTTTGAAGCCAGCCTGGTCTGCATGAGACCCTGTCTCAAAACCTTTTTTAGAGAGAGGCAGTGATAGGGAATACTAGGACTGAATATGTGTACATACCCTCAGCCTCTTAGTAAGCCAAGCTTTTTCTTTAACTGTCAACATTTAAAGATAAGTTAACCATTTTAGTGTTTGGTTCTTCCCCTACTTTATTTAGATGCAAATATTATAAGAGTTTTGTTTTCTAATCATCTTTTTTTAATTGCAAGAGCGTGGCATTTCTACTCTGTATAACATTGTTGTTAGAAAGTGTGATGTAAGCTCCAAACAGCTGACTTGCAGGTGTAGTTCCAAACATTGGTAATTAGATGCCGGCTCTATTCTACCAACTTGAAAAAGAAATCCTCAGAGGATTCAAAGCATCAATGAGACCATTCTCATTAATGGCTCGATTGTATTGATATAAATTTTGTCTTTGCATTTCCATCATTTTCTTAGCTCTATTAAAGTTGGAAACACTCAAGGAAAAAAAAAACCACTACCAGCCAAGCTTGCCTTATAGAGCCTAAGCCCGGGAGCAGATTTTATTTATTTAGCAATAGTGACTGGGGAGAGCCCTTCTGGCAGCTAATGACCTGCTGGAGTTGTGTGTGCCCAAGGCAAAGCTTAAGGCCATTAGTCCAACAGGTCATTAACTGACAAATGCCTGACCCCGAGGTCAGTGCTGACATCGTAACTGTGAAAACATTAAAGTGAGGATGTTAGAATGTATGGCTGTGCCGAGGAGGTTTCTTTTTAAGCATTTTGGGAAATGCATTTGAATATTCATAAAGTTTGTCTTTTATGTTTTCATTTCTCCCTTTTTAAAAATTGAGACGGGATCTTGCCATATAGCCTAGGCTACCCTCAAACTTTCAGCCTTCCTGTCTCAGCCTCTTAAGTGTTGAGAGTTTAGATTTATGCCACCCCACCCAAGTGGACATCTTTAATTGCCTTTGTTCTGGGGCCATCTTCAGACATCTTCTGGAGATTAGGAAACCCCAGACATTGTGTACCCAATTTACCTATTTTATAGATGCAAAGTATGCTGTGACAAAGCAGAAAGAATGTAAAGTGTCTAGCCTTGGGTTTCTGTTTGTTGTTGCTGTTGTTGCTTACAGCAGGGTCGCAAGTACTAGGAGTATAGTATAAGCCACCACATCTAGTTTATACAGTGCTGGGATGAAATCCAAGGCTTTGCCAGACATGGTGGTATATGTTTAATTCCAGCATTCAGAGAGCAGAAGCAGACCTGGTCTACAGAGTGAGTTCCAGGACAGCCAGGGCTACACAGAGAAACCCTATCTCGAAAATCAAACAACAAAAAAAGATCCCCTAAAAAACCAGGGCTTCACGTGTGCTAGATAAGATTACTCCTACTGAGCTGTTTCCTTAGTTCAGACTGTTCATCTTCTCTTACTGCACCCATCCATCTCTCTCTCTCCCTCCCTCCCTCCCTCCCTCCCTCCCTCCCT
>NC_034598.1:9578287-9597931 GCF_900095145.1 Mus pahari
TTCCCTTCCCTTCCCTTCCCTTCCCTTTCCTTCCCTTCCCTTCCCTTCCCCTCTCTCCCGACCCCCTCTCTCTCTTTCTCTTCTTTATTAACTGTTTAACACTCAGAATTTGAAGTTCAAGTCAACCATCCCCAAAGTTTTCTTTGAAGGGGGTGTGGTGTCTTAGTCTCTGTTCTGTTCTGTGAAGAGACCTTGACAACTCTTATAAAAGAAAGCATTTAATTGGGGCTGGCTTTCAGTTTCAGAGGGTTAGTCCCTTATCATCGTGACAAGAAGCATGGTAGCATACAAGAGCTGAAGAAATAGCTGAGCGTTTTACATCGGGATCCATAGACAGCAGGAAGAGAGAGATGCTGGGCTAGGCATGGGCTTTTGAAACCTCAGAGCCCACTGACACTTCCTCCAACAAGACCACACCTCCTAAGAGTGCTGTTCCCTGAGTCTGTGAGGGCCACTTTCCTTCAAACCACCATATTCCACTCCCTGCCCCCTCATGGGCTTATAGCCATATCATAGTACAACTTTAAAAGTTCAAAGTTCAAAGTCTGTTCTAAGACTCATGCAATCTCCTAACTGTAATCCTCTCTAAACTCAAATAAAAACGCAGATCACATACTTCCAACTTACAGTGGCACAGAATATATATTAGTGTTCCAGAGGGAGGGAAGGGCTCAGAGTGAGGAAATACTGGACCAAAACAAAACCAAAACCAGCTGGGCATAAACTGCGTCTCCTTGTCTGATGTCAAAGTGCTCTTCAGATCTCCAACTCCTTTCATCTTCGTTGCCTGAAACACACTTCTCTCTCTCGGGCTGGTTCCACTCCCTATTAGCAGCTCTCCTTGGCAGGCACCCCACCATTCCAGGGTCTCTGATATTTTGGGGTCTCAACACAATCCAGGCTCAGCTTCACACATTGGCCTCTCTAGGCCTCCACACAAGGACACATGTGCCTCTGACAATGCCTGGCTGGCCCCACCAGCTTTCCTTACCCTAGGCAGAAATTCCATAATCCCTTTCTTATATCATTGACTCTAAAGCTGATGCTGAGACTGTATGACCAAAGCTGCCAATTTGTGCTGCCTGCTGGAGCTGGAGCGCGGCCCCCTCGTTCAATGACATGTTCATTACCTTGATTCTTCAATGGATTCCTTTGCTGCCTAAGATTAGCGGTTCTGAAACTTGCTCTGTAGACCAGACTGGCCTTGAATTTAGATCTGCCCGTCTCTGCCTTTCAACTGTTAGGATTTAAGGTTTGCCCCACCATGCCCTAAGCTTTTCTTTAATTCCTTTTTCAAGTTGGCAGCTTGGCTGGGGTCTTGCCCTGAGGTCACTGCTCCCTTTCCTCCACTTAGCATCAGGCTTGTCATTAACCTGTCTACTTCCCATGCACCTTCTCTCCTCCCACTGTACAGATTGTGGTTTTCCTTGCTCCTACTGCCCCTCTCATTCAAAACCTGCATCAGAGCACCTCCTAAGGCACACAACAGTTGGAGCTCCACCAAGGGTGTTAATCCACTGCTCTTCAATTTAGCCTCAGGCAGACATTTTTGGACAAGGGCAAAAAACAGCCACCTTCTTCACCAAAATAACACAAGAACCGTCTCTAGGCCACATGTTAATTAATATTCTTCCCCTCTGAAACTCCCTGAGCAGGGCCCCAGAGTTCAAACCACCCTCAGCACCACTGTCTTCCATGCTCCTACTAGCTGGCCCAGTAAGCTCCGCTTAAAGAGTCCAGTCACTTTTCTAGTTCAAAGTCCCAAAGTGTCCCATATTCTTCCAGGGAAAAACATGTTCTCACCTATCACAGCAATACCCAAGTCCCTCACACCAACTTCTGGCATAGTTGGGGTTTCATTGCTGTGCAAAGACCATGACCCTGGCCAAGACTGGGGCCGGCTTACACGTCAGAGGTTCAGTCCATTATCATCATGACAGGAAGTACATGGGGGTAGCTGACAGTTCTACATCTGGGTCCACAGGCAGCACGAAGACAGGACACATTGGTCTTGGGTTGGGCTTTTGAAACCTCAAAGCCCACCCCCCACCCCCCTGTTGACATACTTTCTTCAACAAAGCCACACCTCCAAATAGTGCCACTCCCTGTGCGCCTATGGGGCTGTTTCATTCAAACCACCACAGGTGGGGGGGAAAGGACAGTTATTTACTTTTTTGGAACACACTACCAGGAGACCAAATTGTTTAGAATTCCCCTGAAGGTCAGGTTTTTGAAGAACTATAAACGTGTTTGGTTAAAATATAAGCATAGTTTGGACAAGCTATGTTGGTTTCAGTGCACATGTTGTGCTTGTGTTTCCAGACCTTTTACAGAACAAATGAAAGGGTGCTATGGAATTGCAAAGGTCTGCCTTTTATTGTGGCCCAATTAGGAATGAAACTGGAACCTGAGCTCCATAAGCGCATATGTGATGCAAGTGCGGGCTTTACTGTGAGGCTGCATTCTACAGACTTTGAAAGCTCCTTGTACACGGCACCACCCCACCATCCCTCAGAGATTACCAGCCACAAAAGAAGAAGATAGGCAAGGCACTGAAGTAGGGCCCCCAAGTGTGACAAGGCACTGACTGTGACATCCTAGCCACAGTGGTCTTTATTTATCTGCAGCTGTTCCCATGTTGGAGAAGGTAGAGAACAGAACAGTTGACAGCGATACCATGATATATCATGCTACATCATGAGAGCAGAATTGCCTTGCCTTTTACTAGCCATTCAGTTCTCGACACCTATTTACAGTTTTTCTACTAATACAACTTTTCCAACAGTATCTCTTTTCCCCTCTTTTATGCAAATTTTTAAACTTTTAGAATCTGACATTTTTCTGGATTAAATTTGGTATTTAAATTGGTGATTATGTGGCTTTGGACAGTGGTAAATAATCAGTAGTTAATGGTTTAAAAAAAAAAAAAAAAAACTTGATTCCAAAAGGATTGGTTTTTGGTGCTTTGTTTTGTTCTTTTCTTTAAAGGTTTTAGCTAGCAAACTAGCTGTGTGAACTGTGTTAATTTTAAAATGCAGCCAGAGGTGGTGGCTCATTTTGGCAAGAGATTAATTCAGGACAATTGTGGCAAGTTTGAAGCCAGCCTGAGCTACAAAGTAATGAGATTGTATTTCATATAAAAACAAACCCCACAAAACTGTAAACATAGATGAATGTAGATGTTATGTAAATAGACCAGACTGAACATGCGCTGTCGGTAATCCCAGATACCATTTCCTGGGTGAGTACACTGAGGGCTTCCAGCTCTTCAAGCGGGTGACTTCCTTAGTGATCTACATAGACAATTAGTCCATTAAAATATGTTACAATGTATGCAAGGTTACATATTAGAATTCATTTAGACATGGACAGGGACCACTCCATTATTAGGGGAAGGTTTTTATTGTGAATAAGAAAAAAATTATCCAGGCTGGCGAGATGGAACAGCTTATAAGAGCTTGTAAGAGACTGCTCTTCTGAAGGTCCTGAGTTCAAATCCCAGCAACCAACGGTGGCTCACAACCATCCGTAATGATATCTGATGCCCTCTTCTGGTGTGTCTGAAGACAGCTACACTGTACTTATTTATAATAAATAAATAAATCTTTAAAAAAGAGAGAGGGGGAAAAAAAAACCTACCCAAAGGCATCTGGAAGAATCCAAAGCAGAGAGAAGTGGACTGGAAATGGCCATGTCCATTGGCAGGGGAGGGGAGGGCTGGAGAGTGGAGAGCGTGAGAGCATAGGTCAGGGGTGGGGAGGGTGGAGGGAGTGGGTTAGGAGAAGGTTGAGTAGCTGTGGGAAGGGAGGGCTGGGAGGCTAGGGTGGACTTGGAACTGTATAGTAAGTACTTGTGAGTAGAGACTGAGGGAGCCTGGAGGCCATGAGCTTTGGTCTGCTGATGGGCACCACAGGTGGCCATATGTTCCCTTCTGCCAGCGGTTCGGGAAAGGACTGAGATCTAACAGTCCCATGATGGTGTTTTAACCATGAACCTCTTTAAGTATACTACTTAGCTAAAGGAATCTTTAAATTCTTACTTATTCTGGGGAGTCTGGGAGAACAGGTGCCACAGTGCCTGTGTGGAGTCAGAGGACAGCTTACCTGCAGGAGTCAGTTCTCGTCTTAGGCTAGGGAACCTGTAGTCACAATCTGTGCTACAAAGCAGTCTAGCCATGTGTCCTATAAAAAGCCAAATTACAGGGAAAGGAGTTTTATTTAGTGGCTACATTGGGTTTAATACTTTCATTTAGATAGCTGACGTTTTCCAAAGCCTTTATGTCTCCGGTAGTTTGTAAAGCATTGTATCAGCTGCTCTGAATCAGAGGAGGAGATTATCAATTTGCTGGGTTTGTGCTGCACCTGTCTTGTTGGCTGTGCCGTCCTCCCTGCTGTCCCTCCTTAGCAGAACTTCCAACTCAGTAGAACAGATTGTCACCCCTCCTGCAGAAACACAAGGCCTTCCGCACCCGCACCTGGCAGCGTGAAAAAGCCCTGCTCAGCCTCCCTCTAAAGCGTGTGAGGTAGAGCTGTGAGTAGAGCTTTCATCAGCGGCTTCATTAAACCTGGTAGGATGGAGTTTGAGCCTTCTTCTCCCATGGACCCCAGCGATGGCCGCATCAAAGCCACTCATTTATATTAATCAGCATGCAGAATAGGGCTCATCTGGGCTGTTTGTGCCCAGCTGGTGGCCAAGTAGACTTTACCCCTCTGGGATTTGGCCACAGCCACTGCTCCCTGTGTTCTTCAGAGGTCACTGCCTGAATGAGGCTGCCAGCCTGAGTGTTCTTGCTGAGCACTGGGAGTGGAATCCACCTGGACAAGACAAGGAGGAGTTAGAACCCAGTCTGTAAATGATAAAGAACCTTGCAAATACTGGATGGTACCAATGCTCCCTCTCTAGGAGGATTCGACTCTGTACTCACAGCCTCACTGTGGTGATGAAAATCTTCCCATCTTTTGCTAGGGCTCTTGTGTGCCCTGTGCTTCATCTGTGCTGGGAAGAACTAAAGGATGACACTATTGCTTGATACCTAAGCTTCCTCTATCTTTTCTTCCTTTTTATTGTTTTAAGGTTTCTTCATTTTATTTTCTGTGTACCACATTGTGTGTGTGTGGTGCTCTCAGAGGCCAGAAGAGGCTGTGGATCGCCCAGTGCAGGAGTTACAGATGGTTGTGAGCCAAACCCAGGTCCTCTGCTAGAGCCATGAGCCCTGTCTGAAAACCCTGACTGAAGACAACCTTCCAAGGGGTCAGTGGGATGGCTCAGTAGGCAGGGTACTCTGTACTGGCCCCATGACCTAGATTTGATCTGCCCCACATTTGAGGAGAGATCCAACTCCACAATTCTTTTCCAGTCTTTACACAAGCTATAGCACATGTGAAGGAAACACATGTAGCACGTGCCCCACACACACACACATCGTTGACACAGACAATAAATTCTTAAATTTCCTTTTGCTGTGTGTGTTGGTGTTTTGCCTGTGTGTAGGTCTGTGCACCACATGCATGTCCAGTACTGCAAAGGATAGAGCGGGCTTTAGACCTCTGGAACTGGAGTTATAGACTGTCATCAGCTGCCATGTGGGTGCTGGGAATCGAACTCAGGTCCTCTGGAAGAGCAGCCTGTACTTTTACCACTGAGCCATCTCTCCAGCCTCACACAGCAACCCTTTGAAATTCCATTGAACTCCACCGTGTCACCTTATCTATCACTGAGCTTCCCTGGGGCCACAGTAGCTTAGAATCATCTTTTTTCCTAAAGATTTAGTTCTATTTTCTTTAGCTTTTAATTCAAACTGGCCTGGTATACTGGCAAAACATCACAGCATTTCTGAATCCAGCCTACCATCAGCTGCTGACTGACAGGATGCCCGAGTCCCGTTTATTGAGAAAGACACAGCTTGTCCACGTGGAGTGCTTACCACCACTTACTGATCTTATTTTGCCTGGTCTATAGACTATTGACTGACAATATCCTGTGCATCATTTTGTGGATCTAACTTGGCTTGAAGCCTCTCTCGGAGAATAAAAACAGAGTATGCTGGCCCTCTCCCAAGGGGGGAAACTTGTCATTTTACCCAATTACAGAAGCAGCATAATGAAAAGGGGGTAAGAGTATAAGATGGGATCTGTTTAGGCAGCTGTAAAGTTAGCCTTTGTAGCTATGAGTGATTCAGAGAGGTGGGACGTTTTTAATGACGTCTTCTGGTCTCTGTCACTTTTACATTATCCTTTTCCCTTTTTGTTTTTCCTTTCAGGCCTTTTCTTTGTGTGTAAAAGCCAAAGAGACTGACCTCATTTTGCTTTTAAAATACCTATTATATCATTGTAGTTTATAACCAGCTTTTTTCTCTTTACGATTATTTGGTAGACATCTTTGTGCAGCAGGGCGAGACCCTTGTCTCCTGGGGAGGGGACTGGCTTCTCTCACCACCTTCTACTTTTCTCAGTTTCTATTGTTTTAACTTTTTAATTGATTATCTGTGGTTTTCACACATCGTGTACCCTCAATCCCACTTATCTCCCTATGCCTCCATATCTACCCTCTGCCCTTGCAACCTCCTCCACAAAAGAAAGCAAAAAATAAAAATAACTCAATATCATATAATAATAATAATCTCCCTGTGGAGGCTGTGGAGTGTTACAAATAGTCGCACAGGGCACCCTTTTCCTCAAACAGCTTTACTTGGAAATGTTCACTTGAACGAATTACTGATCTGGCTTGAGGCCTCTGTCTTCTGCTACACTTTCATTCCTGGATGCTCAGCAGGATCCTCTCGCATCTCCTGCTGCTGCCCTGAGTCAGAGACATCCTGCAGCTTTGTTCTGCAGGACCTTTAGTTCTTCCTGTGCTCTGGTAGCTCATAGACGGGGGTAGATGTCAGAATGAGACAGCTCAAACCCCTGAGATCAGCACTCTACCACTGCCCCAAGGAGGGGTGGAGCTAGCTCTCCAGCTCTCAAGCCACTAGAGGCCAGCTCTCCACCAGAGGCCAGCTCTACCACTGCCAGGGCGAGAGGCGAAGCTACCCCTCCATAGTGCTGCAGCTAGTGAGTGGCAGGGCCAGCTCTGTGCAGTGCTAGGACATCAACATGGCCTGGACCAGGGATGTCTAAGTGACCTTTGGTGGTGACATGGACCACAGACATTGACACAGACCCCTACAGCTTCAGGGCCACAGATCCAGACGTGGCCCTCAGCAGCTACACGGGCCAGGATACCAAGCTGGTCCTCACCATCCTCGTGTTTCCATTCCAGGTCCTCCCCGACCCCCTTAATAGTGCTCAAATTATTCTGCTTCTCTTTCTCTGCCTCACACTTGCTCTTTGCAGTGGTGCCTGCCCATCCACTGTGGTGTGGTGCTGGGCCGGGTGTGCCTCTAGTTGTCTTCCATCCTGGGTGTCTTCCATGTGCCTGCTTCATATGGCAGTGGCAGTGCCTCTAGCTCTCAATTCCCATTTTCCTATGAAGACAATTTATTATAGTTCACAGGCATCAGAACTTAGCTTTGTTTTCTTTTGCTTTGCTTTGGGTTGGGCTTGTCTCGTGGTGCCCAGAGTTTTGGGCACACTAAGCAAGCCTTCTGCCTCTAAGCTGCATGCCCACTTGTAGTTATGTTATCTTTAGTTAAATCAACTACCACTTTGCCAATTATCTAGGTAGACCATCAGTTGTAATATTTTTCAATGTAAATGATTTTATCATCATTCTCCATACCTTAAAACCAGTCCAGGCAACTTAATGTGTCTTGATACAGTGAAAGAGAGGTTTGAATGTAGCTCAGCAGTGGAGTGAGTGTCAACATAAACGAGGCCCTGGGTCAATCCCCAGGAGTACCAAAAAGAAATCATCACAGAGGGCTAATCCATGGACCCAAACTTGAACCAATAGGCGTAATAACTTGGGAGGTGGAGACTGCATAGAGCCCTGCCCCCCCCCCCCCGAGAAGGAGGAGACTTGTGGAGCCCTGTCCCCAGAAGGAGGAAACTTAGTGAGCCCCGCCCCAAAGCTGGTTCTCCAATATGAAGTGGTCCCCCTTGAAAGTATATACATACTACATTATATAAACCTAGCAGGTTGTATTTAAATATTTAGGAGTGAGAGAGAGAGCGTGTCTATATGAATATTTAAGAGGCCATGAATTTGAAAGAGAGTAAGGAGGTGCATGGGCGGGGCTAGAGGGAAGAAATAGAAGGGGGGATGGTGTAGTGTAGTTTTAAAAAATAAAAAGTTATAAAAATAAAATAGAATTCAAGCCCTCAAAAAAATATATATATATATATATAGTGTAGGGGAGAGGAAGTTTTAAAATATATATAGTAGTAATATGATATTTTTATCCAAGTTTATACATAAAAGTTTTTTCAAGGGGGCTGGAGAGATGGCTCAGTGGTTAAGAATACTGACTATTCTTCCAGAGATCCTGAGTTCAATTCCCAGCAACCACATGGTGGCTCACAACCATCTGTAATGGGATTCAATGCCCTCTTCTGCTGTGTCTGAAGACAGCTACAGTGTACTCATATACAATAAATAAATAAATCTTTAAAAGGTTAAAAAAATAAATTAAAAAAAAGTTTTCTCAAGTGTACCTGATTTTTTTTCAAGATTTATTTATTTATTATATGTAAGTACACTGTAGCTGTCTTCAGACACTCCAGAAGAGGGAGTCAGATCTCCTTATAGATGGTTGTGAGCCACCATGTGGTTGCTGGGATTTGAACTCGGGACCTTCGGAAATGCAGTTGGGTGCTCTTACCCACTGTGCCATCTCACCAGCCCCAAGTGTACCTGATATTACAGTTTAAATCAGCAATGTCCCCAAGCCTCATGGAGACACTTGGACTTTGGTTGGTGGCATTATTTTGGGACATTCAGGAAGTGTCTAACCAAAGGAAGTAGGTGATTTTGCTCCTTAGGGGTCTGTTATCACTGACTGCTTCCTGACAACCATCATGTAACTGCTACCTTCTGCTCAGTGCTCCTAAGTTGTGGGTTTTTTTTCTTACATTTATGAACTAGACACTCTGAAGCCATGAGCCCAGACAGCTCACTCCATCCTGAAGCTGTTTCTAGCAAGTCTTTTGCTTCACAGCAATTCAGAAGTCACTAGTGCGGGCTGGTGAGATGGCTCAGTGGGTAAGAGCACCCAACTGTTCTTCTGAAGGTCCTGAGTTCAAATCCCAGCAACCACATGGTGGTTCATAACCATCTGTAACAAGATCTGGCACCCTCTTCTGGAGTGTCTGAAGACAGCTACAGTGTACTTACATATAATAAATAAATAAATCATTTAAAAAAAAAAAAAAAGAAGTCACTAGTGCCTTGCCTGGTTATAAAAACTGAGACTTATGGGCTTTGTTTGTCAGAGGTCGTTTAGGTTTTTGATTGGGGTTTGTTTTTTGTTTGTTTGTTTGTTTGGTGGTGGTGGTAGTGGTTTGGTTTGGTTTGGTTTGGTTTGGTTTGGTTTGGTTTGGTTTGGTTTTGTGAGAACAGGGTTTCTCTGTGTAGTCCTGGCTGTCCTGGAACTCACTCTGTAAACCAGGCTGGCCTGGAACTCAGAAATCCACCTGCCTCTGCCTCCCGAGTGCTGGGACTAAAGGTTTGTATCACACGCCTGACTGAGATGTATATTTTTAGTAGAATTTTCGAGCTACAGAGAACCCTGAACAAACTATCTTGTAAAAGTTCCCTTCACCTTACATTTGAAGGAAAACAGAAGTCAGAATTGATCCACTCCGAGTCACCGCCGGAAACAGCACGCAGATGGATGGCATCATGTTTGGATCTGCTTTGGCCTCTTGCATCTGCCTTCCACTGGGCTGCCAGGGGCTTCCACTTTGCTTTTCCTTGGGCCTGAAGAACAAAGACCTTGAATTTTTTTCAAAGTTATTCTTGTCTAGAGTGCCTGGAGAGGAAGTTTCAGGAGGGTTGACTTTTAGATTCTAGATTCCCCTCTGGGTGCCATTATCTCTACTAGCTCTGAATATAGTTTTTAAAATTATACACACACATACACATACACACACACACACACACACACACACACACACACACACTGCATATGTGGCAGTCACAGGACAGCTTGGGGAAGTCATTGGCTTTCTTCCTACCATGTGGGTCTCAGGGGTCATTCATTGTCAGCTTGGCAGAAGCACCTTTATACACTGAGTTGATCTTGCCAGCCCTTCAGAGCACTGTTGACAACGTAAATTATTTCCCAAGAACCTCAAGTTGGGACAGGAGACATGGCTCAGTGGTGAAGGGCACTTGCTGCTCTACAGACATTCCGATTTGGTTCCCATCACCCAGTGAGGCAGCTGTGAACTCCTTGTAACCGCAGTCCCAGGGGCTTTCTTCTCTCCTCCATGGATAACTGATGTACATGGTGCACATGCAAATGAGCAGGTATGCACACATACACATAGATGTATTTTTTAAAGAGTCTGAGGCAGGCATTCCAGCACTCCAAAGGCAGAGGCAAGCAGATCTCTGTAAGTCTGAGGCAAGCCTAGCCTATGTTGTAAGTTCTAGCCAGTGCTGCTTCTGTCTCAAAAAACAAAACAAAACAAAAGAAAAGAAAAAGGCAAAAGATGTGAAATAAATTTATTGCATTATGAATAAGCTCTATATAAATATTTGCAGTTTTAAAGAAGGATGAAAATTAAATCCATCATTCTTTGATATAATTGTTTAAATTAACATTCCAGGCCCTGAAAAGGCATTCCTATGTGCAGTGTACAGATTAGCCTGGGACACAGTCAGCTCCTTAAGGCCGTTCCTGGTCTTAGTGCTCTTCCTCCCTCCGTTTGTGTCTCCTTTCTGGTTGCCATAGCTGTAGAGGTACCTGTTAGAGTAGAGCCACTTGTGAGTACGGGTCATTTATATATAAACTGTGAACAAACTAAGAAAAAAGGTCAGAGCTGGGCAGTGATGGTGCATGCCTTTAATCCCAGCACTCAGGAGGCAGAGGCAGGAGGATTTCTGAGTTCGAGGCCAGCCTGGTCTACAGAGTGACTTCCAGGACAGCCAGGGCTACACAGAGAAACCCTGTCTCCAAAAAAATAAATAAAATAAATAAATACATAAATACATAAATAAATAAAACAAAAAAGGTCAGAGCAGAATTGTTTTGTTGTTTCTGCCTCATCTGTGTACTGGCTGGTTTTGTGTCAACTTAAACAAGCTGGAGGAGTTATCACAAAGGAGCCTCCCTTGAGGAAATCCATGAGATCCAGCTGTAAGGCATTTTCTCAATTAGTGACCAGGGGGGGAGGGCCCCTTGTGGGTGATGCCATCCCTGGGCTGATGATAGTCTTGGATTCTATAAAAAAGCAAGCTGATACCCATGAAAGGATATAGGTACAGAGACAAAATTTAGAGCTAAGATGAAAGGATGGACTATCCAGAGACTACCACATCTGGTGATCCATCCCATCATCAGCCACCAAACCCAGATACTATTGCACATTCCAGCAAGATTCTTCTGAAGGGACCCTGATATAGCAGCCATTTGTGAGGCTATGCCAGTGCCTGGCAAACACAGAAGTGGATGCTCACAGTCAGCTATTGGATGGAACACAGGGCCCCCAATGGAGGAGCTAGAGAAAGTACTCAAGGAGTTGTAGGGGGCTGCAACCCTGTAGGTGCAACAACAATATGAACTAACTCGAGTCTCTAGCTGCATATGTAGCAGAAGATGGCCTAATCGGCCATCATTGGGAAGAGAGGCCCCTTGGTCTTGTAAACTTTATATGACCCAGCACAGGGGAAGGCCAGGGCCAAGTAGTGGGAGTGGGTGGGTAGGGGAGCAGGGGCGGGGGTGGGGTATAGGGAACTTTTGGGATAGCATTTAAAATGTAAATAAAGAAAATAATAGTAAATTTTAAAAAATGGAAAAAAGGAAAAAAAAAAAAAAAAAAGCAAACTGAGCAAGGCAGTAAGGAACATCCTTCCATGGCCTCTGCATCAGCTCCTGCTTCCTGACCTGCTTGAGTTCCAGTCCTGCATCCTTCGGTGATCAACAGCAACGTGGAAAGTGTAAGCTGAATAAACCCTTCCCTCCCCAACGTGCTTCTTGGTCAGGACATTTGTGCAGGAGTAGAAGCCCTGACTAAGGCAGTCTGGTCTTTCAGGGGTAAAGGAAACCTTGATTATCCAGAGCCAGATCTCCTGTTAAAAGTTCATGCCATCATTTTGACATTGCACTTTCTCTTTGTAAACCCCTTTTCACACGACCAGAACTGGTCTCCAAGCCCCAACTGTTTCAAAACCATAACATCTCTTAGTGAGTGATTGATTTGTATTATGTGTCTGGCCATCAAGGAGCTCTTGGGATGTGCTTGTGTAAACTGTAATCCAGTCTGCTGCTGTGTGTTTAGTTACAGACTTTCATAGACCTATTGGCGATATTCAATCCTTCTGGATTTGGGAATGGGGCTTATCTGATACTTTCAGGAGAAAGACATCCATTCATTTTTCTCTCTTCCCCACTTAAATAACTCGCACATCTGGTAGTACTGTAGGGTCTGTGCTTCCAGTTCCTCTGTAGCTTGTATTGCTATAATATTCCTTAAAGTATTTAGTTACTTTTAGGACAATGTTATTTGAAGAAAAAAAAAACCTATGGGTCATACAAATTAGCTCATGTGCAGAGCTAGAAAAAGAAATGCCTTCAATCA
Organism: Mus pahari; assembly: GCF_900095145.1. Taxonomy (NCBI): domain Eukaryota; kingdom Metazoa; phylum Chordata; class Mammalia; order Rodentia; family Muridae; genus Mus; species Mus pahari. The sequence goes on from NC_034598.1 coordinate 9,590,971, forward strand.
ACAAAATTTCCATATCAGCAGCAGTATGTATCCAGTGTGAATGTAAATAAAGGTAAAATGTTCATGTGTTAAAATTTCAAAGCAGGACTTCTTTCAAATCGATGTCATTTTCCTCTTTTAAAAAAAAGTGTTATTAAATACAAGGTACCAGAGATTAAAGTATCTGCATGTCTCAGTATGTATCCCTTGGCTTACTTCAGTTACAGCAATGATAAAAGCTGAAACAGAATCCTTTAATTCAATCAGAACTGAGCTAAACTTCAGGAAACCAAGAGTAGAGCTCAGATACAGACTACATGGCATAGGAAGCTAAATGCATTCAAAGGCTCGGTAAGAAGAGGACGAGCTTGCTCTGCGGAACTCCTTTTTGAAATGGCAGCATTGAATATTACCAACAGTCTAGCTATTTTATCCTCTTGAATTAAGATGCTTTATGTAAATAATTACAAAGAGACCATTTACTGTTTTCTGTTTGTTTCACATTGTGAAACAAGTTCAACATTTTTGGGTTTGCTTGGGGTTTTTTTAATAGTTCTGTCAAAATTTTCAATGTTTATGGTATATTTACCCAGGGGTCCTATGGGAGCTATGTCCATAGTGCATTATTTTTTATTGTTGGTGGTGTAACAGGCCCTGAGACTTTAGCACAACCGATTGCTTGATGGAAGTACACTCAGGCTGTAACACTCAGCACACAGCATGACCTGCCAGAACTAAAGCAAAGGCCCAGTCCATTAAAGCCCAGAGTTCTGGGAATACCTCTATGTGAACTAACCTTGCCTTTTGGCTTCTGTATTCTGCAGTTCTGCTTTGGCTAACTGTTCTTATTAACTGAAGTATGTCAATCCAGAACATGGTTCTTGTACTTAAAAGCTCACCCTGAGAGAAACTCAGATCCCAAACACCCAGTGTAATTGCCAGCCAACTAATAAAGACTTTATATTGCCTTTATCCCATGGCCCATCCGTCTTCGCCAATGAATCCCCCACTACAGTTTGGTTTTTCTGAGACAGGATCTTTCTGTGTAGTCCTGACTGTTTTGGGATTTGCTATGTAGACCAGGCCAGCCTCGAACTCACTGAGGTCTGCCTTACTTTGCATAGGGAGTGCTGTGATTTCGGAGTGTGCACTGCCCCATCCAACTCCATGGTGTATTTTAAGTACGATAGAACTGACACATTTGAAAGGTGAGCTATTTTCTTGCTGTAGTTTGTTCTTTCTGTACTAAGTATGAAAATTAGTGTTGTAATGACTCCCAGAATGGGAGTCCTGGAAAAGTAGCCACTTAACAGAAATAAACGTGCAGAAAATTGAGTTAATAGTTCATTCATCCTCCATTCAAATGCTCTGTTCAAATCTTACATTGTGACTAACTGGAGCTGCACCGTGGACTGTTCATTCCATTTGTTTCTCTTGTCTCTCTAGGTTGTGGAGCTTTTATCGAGTGCTCTTATGGACTTGGTGCATGGAGTATACCAGGAGAACTCTGCCTCCACCAAGGTACGGAACTGCACACTTGTAAAGTGTTACCATTGAAGTTCTGCTGCAGAGCGGGGGTCAGGCGGCAAGCATTTCCTTCCTGTTTTTAGGTTTAAACTCTACGTGATTTTTCTTCTTTCTTTATTTTTTTTAGATTGGTGTTTTGGCTACAAATTCATGGCCATATGCTCAATCCATATCAGCTTTAGCCAATTAAAGCAACCTCTGCTCCTCTGGCTGGAATCTCAGTCTGTTTGGCCGCAGTAGCCGGGCAGACACCAGGGCATTGCTGGCTGGCAGGTAGCACTGTCATGAGGGGCTGCTGGCAGGAAGGGCTGCTTATGCTGGGTGGCTGGGCCAGCCTCTCCGCAGAGAAAGGAGGCTCTGTGTCAGGCGGCGGGCTTGAGTGTGGCGGGCAGGAGGGGCAGGAGTGAAATGGCTCCTGGTTCCAAGGTCCAGCAATATACTGCTTTATTAGGGCCTCTGTGGTAGAAAGTAGGACAGTTGCACAGCTGGATTGTTTTGATTAATATTATAGGTTTAGAATTAGGGCTTTTTGACTCATTTAACAGGTCATCTCAAGAAAGGTTAGGTTTTATTTCCTTAAAATGCAGTTCCTTCACTTCAGTGGGAGATTAGATGTGAAGCGAATGCTTCATTGCCCACCACCGCCATTCACCATGGTATCTACTATTAGCAGGGATTCCTCTCGATGGCTCATTACTGTAACTTCCTTAACTCCTGCATTAGCAAGCTATCACTCACTGCAAATTAAAAAATATATATATGCTTGCATGAACACCCTAAGCAGTAACCCGTCCACTTGAAAAAATGTACTAAAAGTGACTCTAGGGCATGAGCAACTTAGATTTTAAAAAGTTAAAAGTATAACTCAGGAGCTCTGGAAGGTTACAGCAGTGATTAGTGAAATGGACAGGATGTGGTACCACGGACATCCGCTGTCATCTGACCCAGGGACGGACACACTGTCTGCACGAGGTGTCTCTGACCTCACTTCAGTAGCACATTGGAATGTGGAGACCTCACAAGATGTGGACCACACTGTGTTTGCAAGACTTCCAAAGACAAGAGTGGCTCTCTGTGTGACTGAAGGTTAATACCACTGGTGGGGAGTAGCTCAGAATCGGGCTCTACTCGCCGAAAGTTGCCTTGTATATAATATGAAGATGATGGCCGATGAGCAAGTGACATTTTATTTTAATTTTTTATGAATGAGGCAATTTATTAACCCAGCATCCTTTTGTTCTAATGCTTCTTGTTGGCAGCTGCCACCTGTCCAGCGATCCTGTCCAGATCTTTCTGTCCCTGTGGTTTTAGCTTCTGGTCCCCATCTTGGTCCTTTTCCACCATTTTCAGCCCCTCCAAGGTTTAGAGGACCCGGCAGGCCATACTCTTAGAGCTGCTGCTGAAGTGGCTGGACCTGACACCGTTTCTCTGCCGTCCTAGATCTTGGTCATGGAACCAACCCCTGCACCACCTCGGAGGTACAGGTGCCGAGTTGTGGAAGCAGCTCGTGTGTAGAACCGGTTCTCATCATATGTGCAAGCTCTTTATGTTTGGCCAACTTGACTGTGTCCACCCATTGGGGGACTTTCAGCTTCCCAGACTTTTTGAGGAAGGCTGCCAGAGCTCTGACGAACTCCTGCTGGTTAACGCCTTTTACAGTAGCTCCAGGCATCATGGGGCCTCCACCCTGCCAGCCAGGAGAAGGGGCGCAAGTAACATTTTGAATGATTTACCTGCTTCTTAATTTGTTCTTCACAAAAGTCCCGAGATAGGGTGGGTGCTGTTCTCGTTGTGAGATGTGAAAATGGGGGCTTAGAATTCAAGGTTACACAACTTACCTGGGATTCGAACTTAAAACCCTATGTTCTTAGCCTCTTTCTTCTTCTACTCCCGCTCTACCCTAGCCGTGGTTTGATCAGCTTCCATTGGTCATGCCTGTTGTCTCACAAGACGCTGCCACAGCGATCAGTGGATGTAGCTGGAGCCTTGTTCTCACCTGGGATGTCTCTGCGGCGTCCGTCTCAGTCCCATAGAAAGTGTGCATTCACTACTTGTATCTGTTAGTTTTGGTTTTGAGGGTGTTTATTTGTTGAGACAAGATATCATGGTAAGTTTGGCTGGACTCACACAGGCTGCCATGTGTCCAAGGCTAACCCGAGCTACATAATAACATCTAGGCCTGAGATACTGAGACTCTCTAAAAAAAACAGAAGCAAGCAAGCACGCACACCATGTAATCCTCCTGCCTCTGCCAGTCATAGCCTTCACTTCCCACCCTGAGGTCATAGATGCGCATCACATGCACTTAAGACCTTGAAGTGAGCGTGTTCTTGTAGGTTTGCTCTCTTAATTTACCCACTCTTATTATAGTGCACTGTAATTATCCCACTTCACAAATCGTCGTATGAGAATGTTAAGTTCCTGTGTCGGAAAGCCTAACAGCAACAACAATAACTTGTTATGCAGTTTTGATAGTTGTGTTGCCCATGTTACCTGAGATGAATAGGCTCATCCTTGAGAGGTGCTCTCATCTTATGGAAGAAAGTCTTACGATTTAGAGCTGATAATAGCATCCAAATGTAATGTCTAAATCTTATTCATTAATATGTTTGAGGGTTAGATTTGAACTCAGGGTTGGTTTGTTTGTTTGTTTTACTAGATTCTAAGTCCCATGTGGTTTTTAAAATGCATAATATATTTGGAAAAAGAACAGAAGAAGCAACAAAGGCTTTGAAGGGTTACTGATGTAATGGAACAGTCACGGAGCAAGCTGATTTTACCATTAGCTAATACATTTCCCTTAAAATATACATATAGTACTGCTTTGTTCTTCTGCCCTCCACCTCCCCAGACAGCCCTTTGAAGCACCTGAGTCCTTTCAAATCAGCTAAGATGCAGAGTATATACTAAGCCCTTTGAAGATCAGTTAGTTTTCAATAATAAAAATAAAAAGGTGTAGTTGTCCACAGCAGCCATTGATACAGCCTTCATTTCCACCCCAGGTTCAATTTAACCACATTTTCCTTCCTAACCAGAACCCTCACTCACCCATTCCTGAGTTACCTGTCATTACAGTGGATGTACAGTGGAATTGCTTCAGAGGCAAAGAAAAAGAGAGATCAACACACACACACACACACACACACACACACACACCAGGCTGGCAGGCTCTGGCATGACTGAGAAGTTACCCCAAGGTCAAATGGAAAGTGAAGCCCGTGCTGTGGGTGTCCCGTGCTGTGGGTGTCCCGTGCTGTGGGTGTCCCGTGCTGTGGGTGTGTTGATCAGCCTCCACACGCAGCCTCGGGGCAGTTCATCATGCAGAAGAATCGCTTGGAGAGTCACGTTAAGCTGCAGAGCATCAGTCTCCTCTCTCGGGCAAGAGAATACAATAGTGCTCTGTTTCCTTTGTGCCAAGGTAATGCAGTAATGGAGATCAGGTAGTGGCAACGTAGCTTTCTGTGGTATGGTATCTATGGGGCAGGGAGGTGCATTAAAGCAAGAGAGAACTGGAACTGGGCTTTGTAAATCCCTTTCTCCAGAAGTTAGTACCTAATTTCCCTACAGCAATGAAACATACAACTTCCATTACTAGTATTTAGCAGATTGCAGGTAAGTTGTGATCAGGGAAATGGGCAAAGTAATTCGGGAAAACTGCCCTTTGTTCTTTCCTCTCATGGGAAAGATATTTGTGTGTTTGCATTTGCTAGCTTGTGAACCATTTTTTCCTTACAGTAATGGTTAGCTCTTGGACTTCTTAAACAATGTACCTAAGGAAAAATTTTTTTACCTATTTTGCCTAATTAAAGAACCCTTTAATCCCAGCATTTGGGAGGCAGAGGCCAGCCTGATCTACAGAGCTCCAGGCCAACCAGGGCTGTATAGACTCTGTTTCAAAAAAATTTTCCTCTCTAAAAGATGGGGCTGAAGAGATAGCCCAGTGGTTAAAGGCACTTGCAGTTCTTTCAGTTCCCATCTCACGACTGACTCATTTCAAGGAATCAGAGGCCCTCTGGCTTCCTGGGGCACCTGCATGCATGGCTCATGTAGACACATATCAATACACACAAATAACTAATTAATCTGAAAAGAAATGGGAGGAAAAGGGAAAAAAAAACCAAACCAATTAAGTAGAGAAGCGGTTTTTGAAGTGGTCATTCACCATCTGTTTGCATTGCCAGTCCCGGCTGCTTTATTACACATAGTCTCCAGTTCTCACACCGCTTCCTTTTTATAGGAAGGAATAAAAGTTCTTCTTCAAAGTTCCCAACCATTCATAGATTATAAGCAAGCTGCTGTCTGCAATAATTCAGATGTAGTCAGTGGAATTCTGTAAGCCTTATCTTATGAGTGATGCAAAGGGGAATCGTGCCACTCCTATACCTAAGTAAACTACTACAAAGGCTAACTTAAATGGTCTTCATCCTTTTCATGATAGTATTGTGTGGATTTAAGATTAATGCCAAGACTAGAACCTTTGTACATAGATTGCAGATTGCATACTGCCAGAATACATTTCTGTATTATGTTTCCAGAAGCTCACACACCAGAAACATGACTCTTATATACACGTGTGCTTTTTATATATAACAGTGTAAAAATAACAATAATAATTAGAGGAGAGGTCATGAGTTTGAGAGGGACTGGGAGAGTTGCATGGAAGACATGGGAGGGGTGGAAATGATGTAAATACAGGACTTATGTATGAAATCTCAAACCTTTTTAATAAGCTAATTAATATTAGGACATGCTCTTCTGTCCTTAGCAAAGCCTGCTTGTGAAGCTGGGCTCAGGCTGCCATTGGGATCCTGGAGTTTAGGCGCTCTGCCTCCACTCAGATAAACCAGGTCACAGTGCCTTTACTGCTCCTGCTGCAGGTTTATGCTGAACACCTGAGTCTCTGGGAATCTGGAAATTTCTTGCATTCTGGGCACAGAGAGCCTATAGGAGCAGCCCTGAGAACAACCCTCGCCTGAGTCTCCAGGGACACTGACCACACTTCAAGCACAGCTCACACTTATTGTTGGAGTGCTAAGCATGCCCTGTGGCTCTGCTGGGGTGTTCTATTGAAATGCTTCTAGACTCCAACCACAGGGACTCCTTCCCTTTACTGCTTTTGCTTTGTGTCTTTCACGTGTGTGTGTGTGTGTGTGTGTGTGTGTGTGTGTGTGTGTGTGTGTGTGTGTGTAAAAAATTTTTTTGAGACAAGGCCTCACTGTTTAGCCTGGCTGTCCTGAAACTTGATATGTAAACCATGCTGGCCTTGAACTCACAGAGATCTGCATGTCTCTGCCTCCCCTGAGCTATGATTAAAGGCATGTGCTACCACACATGGCCATTAAACTGTGATTTGACCCTATACTCTGCACAGTGACTCGTCCTAATATCATCAGACCTGAGAGAAGGGAGAGAGGAGAGGAGGAGAGGAGAGGAGAGGGGAGGGGAGGGGAGGGGA
>NC_034598.1:9598006-9605163 GCF_900095145.1 Mus pahari
AGAGAGAGAGAGAGAGAGAGAGAGAGAGAGAGAGAGAGAGGGAGAGAGAACTTAGTGGTTCAGAACACTGCCCCTCAGATTCCTGGTATGTACACATGGAGGTTCATAACCATCTATGATGCCTGTCCCAGAGAATCGATCGCCCTCTTCTGGTCTCCACTGGCATTGCATATGTGGTGCACAGACAAAACCCCTATATAAAATAAAAGTAAACTTTCTTTTAAAAAATTTAAAATTGGGCTAGTGGGTTGGGGTTGCTAACATGCCCATTTTCTAAAATTGTATCTGTTGGTTCTAACTTAACTTAGGGCTCTAACCACAGCCGCGGTCCTTTGTAAAGACAGGCCTCTAACTCAAGTTGGTCCTGAGAAGAGGAGCAGACGCCAGCCCTGTCTTCACGCAGGCCCTGCTCATGGTAGCTTGGCCCCAAACCACAAAATAAGAGAGTTTGATGTAGCACTCTGGAGAAAGACCTCGTCAATTAACAGTCACTGAAGTTGCAAAGGTCCAGTCCTGTTTCCAAGCACAGTTAATGCTTTGCGTATTACCATGCATTTTGTAGGGCAAGATAAGTCTTATTCTCTTATTTGTCTTATGTTTGCACATCTCTTCCATTGGCTCTTAGCTTTCAAGTCAAGTACAAAAATAAGACAATTGAGTATATTAGAAATCATAGATGCTCACTCTCTTACTCTACGCGCCTGCAGAGCTATGGGCCACTGTCTAAGGCATGAGAGTAAGATGACCGTGTTATGGAGGAAATGACAGACGAGAAACGTAAACCAGGCATGTAGTGGAGAAATCAGAAAAGCTTCCAAAGAGGATCTGCTATTTGAGATAGACCTCAAAGGGTGGAAGGAAGTGCACAGAACAGAAGACTGTCTGGAGAAGGGGCCGCTCTGTGACAGGAAACATGGGCTAGGTGCTGGGGCACATACCACTCCAGGGGCAGGGGCCAGCCAGAGCTACACAGTGACCCTGCCTTTAAAACAAACAAAGACAAACCCAAAAAGATCCCTGCAGGGATGGTTCATGAAAAGGGTGGAAGATCTGTAGTGCCGGGATGTAGAACTGAAGCAGTGTTTACAAACTGAAGATGGGTAATCAAGGGGATTCTGACAGAGTCAGAATCAAAATGGTCCTGAGGGTGTCCAAGGAAGGGAGTCGCTCGCTGGGTTTGCTCTGAGTGCATATGTTTGCCCTCACTGGCATTCATAGCCCTGCCAGGAGCACCTTTCAGAACCACAGCTCCATACCCAGTTGGGAATATTTTAATAGCTATCCTGCTTAATTATTTTTATCTTAATCAAAAGTGTTACCATCTGGTGGGGGTTTTGTTGTTGCTGCTGCTGTTGGTATTGTTGCTTTCTTTCTTTTTTTTTTAATCATCCTTACCAACTTTAAGTCTCTTCCTACAAGAATATAAGTACTGCTGTGTTTCTAGTCCAAAACAGTGCCTGGCATGCCAGTAGTGGCCCCGGCCACCTGTTGCTAAATTAATTTTTTAGAAAACCCCAGAGTGATGGTAATGGAAGATTTTTGTCATCTTTTTCAGAAGGACTGTCAATATACAATAAATTGGAAATATTTAAAGTGCACTATCTGATGTCTAGACATATACAAGAACCAGAGAAATTATCACAGTGAAATTGATAAGCATCTATCGCCCCAATGGTTTCTTTTTTCATATTCCTCCCTCCTGTACCTTCTGCTGTGAGCCTTAGACAATCTATCATCACTATCGATTAGTTTGCATTTTGTAGAACTTTGTATAACTGCATCTAGACCCCTTTGACTGGGGTCTTTGAACAGTTACTTTGAGATGTATCCATACTACAAAACTGAGCAGTTCATTTCTGTGCAGTGGTATTCAGTTGCAAGCATCTAACACGGTCTGTGATCCACTTATTGGGGAAATTTTGAGATGTTTTCAGTGCTAAAGTATTCCAAATGAAGCTATTGGGAGCATTCATGTGTGAAGTCTATATAAAAATGGACTTTCATTTCTCTGGGTTTACCTAGGAATAACCAGGTTGCTATCTATGTGTCATACAGTGGGTCTGTCGTGCTCTGTGCTCGCTAGCTTCCATCAGCTTGACCAGGCTAGACTCACTGTGGAAGAGAAAACTTCAGCTAAGAAAACATTTCTGCCAGGTGGGTCTGTGGTGAACTTTCTTGATTGATGGTTGATGGAGGAGGACCCTGCTTACTATAGGCGGTGCCTCCACTGGGCAGGTAGCCCTGGGTGCTGTAGGCAAGCAGGCTGAGCAAGCCATGGGGAGCAAGCCAGTAAGCAGCGTCTCTCCATGGCCTCTGCATCAGCTCCTGCCTCCAGGTTCTCTCCTGACTTCTCAGTAATGGACTGTTGCCTGAAGATGTAAATGAAAGAGTTCCTTTGCCCTGCAAGTTGCTTTGGTCATGGTGTTTTAGCACAGCAATGGAAGCCCTAAGACAAGCTTTTACCTGCTGAGCCATCTCATCGGCCTCCACTTTACATTCTGTCAGCTGGGTATGAGAATTCTGGTTGTCCCTCACCTTATTAGAACTTAATTGATCAAGTATTTAGAATTTTAGCCACTCTAAAATATAATATTGGCCTATCTTTCAGTTTTAGCTCATTGTGGGTTTTGCTGATATTTTCCTAGTAAATAACAGTGCAGAGCATCCTGCATCTTTTCATGTTTATTTGCTATTTAATATCCTTTAGCAATATTATAATATCCTTTATAATATCTTTTGTTCCCCTTTTCCCTCCTTTCCTTTCCCCCTTCCCACTCGCTCTGACCCATAGGTTTTTATTATTATTATTATTATTATTATTATTATTATTATTATTAATTATTTTCTCATTAAGGATTGTGAGCCACCGTGTGGTTGCTGGGATTTGAACTCATGACCTCCAGAAGAGCAGTCAGTGCTCTTAACTGCTGAGCCATCTCTTCAGCCCCTTTTATAAGATCTTTATAAACATTTTACCCATTTTAATTGGGCTGTTTGGTATTTGGAGGGGTACTTGTTGTTTGTTGTTATTGTTTTATCTTGCATCCTACAATCTTACCAATTTGTTTGTCATAACAACCTTTGATTTTATAGGTTCTATGGAACCCTATGTAGGTAGTCATTTGGCATTTGTGAATAAAGGACAATTTCCTTCTTTTCAAAGTCAATGGCTTTCTGGTTCTTTTTCTCGTTTGCTGTACTAGGTAAATGTTGGGGTTTGGTCTGCTGCTATGTGTTGTAATGCTGACCACTGGCCTGGTGGCCCCCAGGGATGAGAGAGTCCCCTAACCTTGCTCCTTATTTAAAACTATTGATTGCATAAAGATACCAACAGCCTACAGCTGGGCAGAAAAGACAAGAGATATAGGTGGGGTTTGGGGGTCCAGCCTTGTGGTCTGAGGTAGGACCACAAGGAGGGAGAGAGAGAAGATGGACAAGGAGAAGCCACCATAAGGTAAGTGAATTATGAAAACATGGCCATGAGGGCTAGCCATTTGGAGTAAGATCTGCCCTGGTGGAACATGGCCAGTCATATCTTGGGGTTATTAACAGGGGAGTAGATATAATAGCACAGAGGTTAGATTCATCGGCTTTAGTGCTGATGAAGGTTTAAAAACACACAAGTTGTGTGTCTTTTATCTGGGAACTGAAAAATCAAAGGTGGGGTAGAAACTCCCAATTGAGATTAAATAATTAATAATACAATGGGTAATATTGGTAGAAAAATATGCCCTAGACCACTGTCATTACTAAATGTATTTACTGTCATTACTAAATGTATTTCAAGGTAATCCAAGACTACAAGGTGTTTTTTTTGTATAGGTGTATATGTGCCACAGTGGCGATCATGCTAAGGTCAGTAGATTTCATTAGGCAGTCAGTTCTCTCCTGCATGTCAGTTCCGGGGATTGAACTAAGGTCATAGACTTGGCAGCAAGTGGCCTTTGTGCTGAACCACCTTGCAGACCCTACCCTGCTCAGTTTTCAAAACTGTTCTTTAGGTAGCCAGTTGAAAAATGTAGAAAAAGTCTTGCTTCCTGATTGCAACAAACGCAATTGATCTCCCAAACTCTTGTCTTTAGCTCTAATAAGCATGTCCGAGGAAATCATTATATTGCCTCTACAGGAGCTGGGTCAAAGGAAAGATACTGTATCAGGGCAGTCTGTCCTATCTGGACAGGAACCTGGAGGCAGGAGCTGATGGCTATGGAAGATGCTGCTTTCTGGCTTATTCCTCCTGGCTCGCTCAGCCTGCTTTCCTATATAACCCAGGACCAGCTGCCCAGAGATGGCACCACCCACAGTGACCTGGGCCCTCCCACATCAATCTTACTCATGTCACATGACTTTGAGCATGTGTTGTGTGGAAGGCACTAGCTGTACAAGGGCTTGATAACAAAGGTTTTTACATATATTTAAAGGAAAATATATAGCTTAGGAACTTTACGTGTGAAGTGGTGAGCATTAAGATACTCGAGGGTGTCTGTCATGGGTCCATTACTCACAACTTGTCCCTCCAATTATACCCAAGACATGCACTAATGCGCTACCAAAATGTGTCATCTCGTGTTTATTGTTTGCTGGGCATCTGTTCAGGCTCATATCACAAGTCCAAGACTTTGAAGCATCTCACAGTGATGATGACAGTAATACCTATAATTTTACTAGCATCCTTTTTTTTTTCCAAGTAGAAACAGTTTTAAATCGATTGTTAAATATTGAATGTATTCCAATTTGAAGACAAATGAGAGTAATTTTAAATGGCTTGTTCTAGTTAAAAAGTACACTCACAAATTACACAGTTTAAGAAAGTAAAACAAATCACTAGATATCCAGCAGCACATTTAGGAAGCAGAGTACTGGCTGGGAGATAGCTCAGGGTAAAGCGCTTGCTGCACACGCGTGGGGGCCTGAATCCTTCCAGCAACCACACAGAAAGCCAGGCACCGCAGCATGGTGAACAGAAAGCCAAGGGTGGCACTGAGCCCCTCTAACCCAGCACTCAAGAGGCAGAGGCAGGCAGATTCCTGGCTTTGAGGCCAGCCTCATCTACAGAGGGAGTTTCAAGCCAGCCAGGCCGACACCGTGATACTTTGAGTAAATAAAGAAATGTTTTAAAGATGTATTTGTATTTTTAAGTGTGTGTGTGTGTGTGTGTGTGTGTGTGTGTGTGTGTGTGTGTGTGTGTGTGTGTGTTTCCCTTCCCCTAGCGGTATGAGGATCTGTGCAGTGGAGTACTGATACTCATAGAGCCTAGAAGTGTCAAATCCCCTACAGCTGGGGTTACAGGTGCTATGTGCCACCTGATGTGGGTGCTAGGAATAAACTCGGAGCCTCTGGAAAAGCAGAGGTAGTGATCTCTCTCCAGCACCCCCAAAATAATACAGAGTGGGTTGAGAGTTGGTGATCTATGTACTCATTTCTAGCATGTGCACCAAACTGAACACATCTCCAGCTATTGTATACTTTAAAAACATTATTTCAACCCCACAGATGGTTAGCTTTCAAGTCTCCGACATTCTTCTCTGTTCATGAGAAAGGAAATAGTTCGACCCAACAGATTTGGCAACTCCATGGCCCAATTAGTTTATGCTTGTTTTGTGACCATGGACCTAAACTTGAAGTTCTCATAGCCATGGTGACAAATGCACTTTGGTCTCCCATGAATAGAAAAAAAAAATGTTTCACCACATGAGCAAAGCAACTGAAGAGTGTGTGTCTCCCAGACAGCAAGCAGGCTCTTCATTACACATCCGTGCCCATGGCCATACAGCCGAGAAGTTCAGTCTCGTTGAACATACCACCAGTGATGCTATCTCAGACAACAGTAGCATACCCTCCATACTTTCAACCAGCTTGACCCAAGCAAAATAAATCATGAGCTAGAGAGCAAGGTGACAGTAGTCTAAATTGAGACCTCTGTTTGACTGTTATTAATATGCATAATGGCATAATACCCTTTCCTAAAATAAAGAAATCCCGTCAAAAGTAAATATTCACTGAATATAATCTTTTATATGTAATAAATCTTTGGTAAGAACTTGATATGGAGCCAGGAATGGTGGTACATCCCTTTAATCCTGGCATTTGGGAGGTAGAGATAGGCAGTCCTCTATGAATTCTAGGCCAGCTCAAACAAACAAATACACAAATATACAGGCAAACATCATGTATGGCTGGGCTGATCCAGGTCTATAATCCTAGCACTTGAGAGGCTAAAGAAGAGAATAACAGTTACAAGGCCACCCTAGACTACATGATGAGGCCTTGTATTAAAAAATACACACAAAGCTGAGGCTACAACTCAATGGCAGTGTTTGCCTGGCACGCTGGGGGTCCTTGGTTCAGTCCTCAGCACAACAAAGGGAAAAAGAAAACTTTCTGTAGCTGGGTATGGTGGCGTACACCCATATCTCAGCACTTGAGATAGGCATAAGAAGATCAAGAGTTTAAGGTCATCCTGGACTGTAAGAAGTTGAGGTACAGGGAGCTGGCAAGATGGCTCAGCAGGTAAGAGCACTGACTGTTCTTCCGAAGGTCCTGAGTTCAAATCCCAGCAAGTACATGGTGGCTCACAACCACCCATAATGAGATCTGATGCCCTCTTCTNNTNTGTCTGAAGATAGCTACAGTGTACTTATTTATTTATTATTTTTATTAGATTATTTTCTCTATTTACATTTCAAATATTATCCCCTTTCCTAGTTTCCCCTCCAAAAATCCCCTATCCCTATCCCCCTCCCCCTGCTTCCCAACCCACCTACTCCTGCTTCCTAGCCCTGGCATTCCCCTATACTGGGGCATAGAACCTTCACAGGGCCAAGGGCCTCTCCTCCCATTGATGACCGACTAGGCCATCCTCTGCTGCATATGCAGCTAGAGCCATGAATCCCCCCGTGTGTTTTCTTTAATTGGTGGTTTAGTCCCAGGGAGCTCTGGAGATACTGGTTAGTTCATATTGTTGTTCCTCCTATGGGGCTGCAAACCCCTCAGCTCCATGGGTCCTTTCATTAGCTCCTTCATTGGGGACCCTGTGCAATGGAGGAGTGTGAGCATCCATTTCTGTATTTGTCAGGCACTGGCAGAGCCTCTAAGGAGACAGCTTTATCAGGCTCCTGTCAGCAAGCTCTTGTTGGCATCTGCCATAGTGTCTAGGT
>NC_034598.1:9610188-9629766 GCF_900095145.1 Mus pahari
TTAGTCTTGTCCCCTGCTACCATGTTCAGATGTCTTCTTGTTTGTGGTCATTTTAGTCTTCCCAGTGTGCCCTGTCTTCATGATGCCCTGAGTGTTCTCATCACAGTTAAGTGCAGTGTGATCCTCATGTGTCAGAACACTCATTGACGTTCAAGAACTGATGGCTCCTGTGAGCAGAGGTCAAGTTAGAGAGCTAAGTTTCTACATGTCTGTCTCATGTGCTAAGTATATTTTATAGAGGTTCTTGAGCTTCAGATAAAGCAATCGTCTTGGCCACTGCTCTTTGTAGCTGGAGCCAGGGCTCAGCTTCCTCAGGTCTGTCCTGTTGCAGAAGTAGGAGTATTGCTAGTCCGTCCTTACTTTGTTTTTATTTTTTTGTTTGTTTATTTATTTATTTATTTATTGTGGGCCTGGCTAACCTGGAAGTCATAATCCTCCTGCCTCTGCCTCTCAGTTACTGGGATTGCAACTGTAGTCCACCAGACCTGGCCAGTTTTTAATGCTTTTATTCTTCAACACAGAGAAATTAATCCTAAAGCCTTTTCATCTTGGCCTTTCTTACATTTTCAGGGAAATTCTATCACAGACAGTATTGGAATGTCGACCTGGAAGGAGCAGACTTTCCTGTCCCATTGTGCCTTGCTAGCAAAGAGCTGCCAGGCTGCAATGGAGTTAGCAAAGCATGATGCTGCGGTCCAAGACATGGCATTCCAGTACGGGAAGCACATGGCCATGAGTCTCAAGGTATTGGCACACCCTGCCTTCTGCACCCTGAAATACAATACACATACACAGAAAACTGTTGGCACTTAATAAACTGCTTTTATATCTTGAAAGAAAAAATGTTTATTGTGTGAGTGAAATATGTCAGTCGGAGACAATGGTAGTTATATAAGCAGTACAATTGGCAAATACTATATAATTTTGATGCTTATATTTTCTTACCACCTAAAAGAATTCTTAAAATAACTCCCTTAAATTATTAAATAGCATGTAATATCACCTTCACAGAATGGGAGACTTTTTTATTTTTGTTACAGTTCCCTTGAAAATCCTATGTTAAGCAAATATTGAAAAGTTAATAAAATTTGAAAGTATACTATATAAAGTTGAAAGCTTCCATTTTAATTCATGATTTAATATTTTTAATCAAAGCTAGAGCATAGATTTATTAAGAAAAAGTGAGAACACTCCCAAGAGTAGGAGAGCCTAGAAGGGAGGACTACTTTAATAACTCCGTCTTTTCAATGGCATGTGAACTATAAGGCACCAGCAGACCAGCTGCTTTGTGGTTGCCACCATTGAACTTACATTTCCAGTTATCTAGGACATCCAGAGCTACATAACAGGAAACTCTGTCTCAAAAAAAAAAATCAGTTACATACTTTCAAATGTTACTTATATAAGACAGAAATACATACATGCTTGTGTGTGTATGTGTACATGTATATATTTATATAAACACATATGTATATATAACATGTATCTTAGTCAGGGCTTGTATTTATACACAAAACATCATGAACAAGAAGTTGGGGAGAGTGGTGGCGCACGCCTTTAATCCCAGCACTTGGGAGGCAGAGACAGGTGGATTTCTGAGTTAGAGGCCAGCCTGGTCTACAAAGTGAGTTCCAGGACAGCCAGGGCTCTACAGAGAAACCCTGTCTCTAAAAAAACCAAAAAAAAAAAAAAAAAGAAGTTGGGGAGAAAAGGGTTTATTCAGCTTACACTTCCATGTTGCTGTTCATCACCAAAGGAATCAGGACTGGAACTCAAGCAGGGCAGGAAGCAGGAGCTGATACAGAGGTCATGGAGGGGTGCTGCTTACTGGCTTGCTTTCCCTGTCTTGCTCAGCCTGCTCTCTTATAGAACCCAGAATCACCACCCTGGGCCCTCCCCCTTGATCACTAATCGAGAAAATGCCTTACAGCTGGATCTCATGGAGGCATTTCCTCAAGGGAGGTTCCTTTATCTGTGGTAACTCCAGCTGTGTCAAGTTGACACACAAAACCAGTCAGTACAACATGTATGTGTTTATATGTGTGTGTCTATGTCTCTGTGTGTCTATATATGTATGTCCCTGTGTGTATGAGTGTTTATGTTTGTATGTATCTAGAGTATGTGTCCATGTCTCTGTGTGTGTGTGTATATATATATATGTGTGTGTGTGTGTGTGTGTGTGTGTGTGTGTGTGTGTGTGTGTGTATCTGTGTAATTTCCAGATGTGCTTTTTCATATTTTGTTAAAACTTGGGTTTCCTTATAAACTAGTTGTATTTATTATTTTTTTATTATTTAAATCTCTACACTTAACGTAAAGTTGAAAAAGAAGGGGCTGAAGATGAGAAGATTGTTTCTAAGGCATCCAGAATGTGCCTGTGCTTATTAAATTCCATTAAAGTTCATGGAAACACTATGTAACTGCTGCTTCCTGAATTGATATATCATACTCACAGTTTCTCTAACTCTCCTTCTAGATAAATTCTGACCTCCAGCCTTTTATTAAAGACAAAGCCAGTGACTCTAAGACTTTTAACCTAAACTCAGCACCTGTAGTCTTACATCAGGAGTTTCTTGGAAGAGATTTGTGGATTAAGCAGATTGGAGAGGTAAGTTGAAGTCACTCCTATTTTTGATACCATTGAGTTGATCCTAGAACAAAATTCCTAGTTCATGGTGGTTTAAAGATATAGGTCAGCCATTAAAACAAAAAGCTTTTCTTTACAGATGAGACGTTACTTTATAACGTACATGTTTCAGAGGTAAAATATTAGTTATAAGCTGGAGGCCACACTTATGTCTGAGTTTGTAGAGTGCCATCACACAGCACTACTGCCTGTTGAGAATGCTAATTAACTTTGGGGATTTTTTTTTCCTAACGACTTTCAGAAATTGGGCATGGTAATAGCACCACCCTTTAACTGACGGCAATTTCCCATCTGTGGCCTCCATTGCAAGCTGCAGAATAACATGAGCTCCGTCTGTCAGCTTGCTGGGTTATTTTAAAACAAACTTGGACCTTAAGCACCCATTTTGAGACATTATCAAAGCCAGAAGGGTGGGGGAGCATGGAAAAGTGGGAAGAGTAAAGGGCATGGAGTAAAGGGGGGGGGGGCCTGAGCATATTAGGGGGGGTATTTAGTTTATCTTAGTACAAAAACTGGTACCCTTTTCATCTAGAGTCTCATAGTATTTATTTAACTTCATGGTTGTAATTGGTATTATACCGGGTCTATAGATGTATGAATGGATCCAGGCACAGCTGAGGGTGGGAGTCTAGGGGTAGCATCCTATGGCACAGCGCCTCAGTGAGGAAAGATAACATTCCCCCTCTCCTAACTCTCTTCCTGTACTGACCCTCAGAATGCTAATAGCCAGCTCAAAGTCCCTCATAGTCACCAAGGAGAAAACTGGAATATTCATTCTTAGGGAGCTGTCAGGCCCCAAAGAAAAGAATGACAGAGGTGGCAGTTTGGGGGTCCCCTCAGTAAAACTCCCTTGGACAGTC
The DNA here is from genome assembly GCF_900095145.1 of Mus pahari. Lineage (NCBI taxonomy): Eukaryota > Metazoa > Chordata > Mammalia > Rodentia > Muridae > Mus > Mus pahari. Next base: position 9,613,696 of record NC_034598.1, read on the forward strand.
ATCCACAACGACCAGTCTCTGCATGTTCATGACAGAATCCCTAGAGAAGGATACGGAACAGAGGACAGTAGGTCACTGAGAAAAAACTGTGTCTTGAAGGAGGAAGTCTAAAGCACACTGACATAGGGGACTTAGAGGAAGCCCGAAGTGCAAGGAAAGACAGGCGCTTTTAGACACATTATGTACTGTATTAAACCTAAGAAACTGGCCAGGTAGTTAGTATATGAAAAAAGACAACCCAAGACAAGAAACCAGACTATAAAACATAAAAATTATTTAATAAGAAATTTGGGCCGGGCGTGGTGGGGCTAGACAGATTGTTCAGCCAGAGGTTCTGAGTTCATTCCCAGTAACTACATGGTGGCTCACAACCACGTGTAATGGGATCTGATGCCCTCTTCTAGTGTGTCTTAAGACAGCTATAGTGTACTCATATACATAAAATAAATCTAGAAGAAGGAGGAGGAGGAGGAGAAAGAAGAAGAAGAAGAAGAAGAAGAAGAAGAAGAAGAAGAGGAAGAGGAGGAGGAGGAGGAGGAGGAGGGGGGGATGGGAGGAGGAAGAGGAAGAAGAAATTTGTGTAACTGGAAAGGTGGCTCAATGCTTAAGAGCACTTGTTGCTCTTGTAAAGGACCCAGGTTCCGTTCCCAGCACCCACATGGTGGCTCACAATGTTCTGTGACTCTCATTCCAGGGGATCTGCTGGCCTCTGGGGTCACCAGGCACACAGGATGCACAGATACATGCAATCCAAGTGCTTGTATATATATTTTTTAAAAGTAGATTAAAAATAAAACAAAACAAGCTTGCATAGGCAGCTCAGAAGCTGGGCATGGGACATACCCTGCACTCTCTGTGCTCACCAGGACGAAGAAGGGACCTCATGAGTTCAAGGTCTGCGGGGTCGCAAGAAAATTACCTTTCCTGCCTTTGTTCCTGAGAGTACATAATGTATTATTCCATCAAGACAGGAGATGGGGCTGAAGACATGACTCCAGCCCCAGCCCCAGCCACACACACACACACATATATATGTGTGTGTGTGTGTGTGTGTGTGTGTGTGTGTGTGTGTGTGTGTGTGTGTGTGTATTAGGTGATTAGACACAGACATGAGCAATAATAAGGCCTACAATAGCAGCACCAAGTAGGAGTCTGGGGTACAGAGAGATTAAGTAATTATTAAACTATTGCATAGTAGATCCATGATTCAAACCCAAGCAAGTCAGCTACAGGATCAGTCCAAATCCCTAAGTGTCATGCTAACAAGTCTTGTGCTGATGGCTGTCTGCTCTGTATGGGTGTGTGTGTGTGTGTGTGTGTGTGTGTGTGTGTGTGTGTGTGTGTGTGTGGTGTGCATGTGTATTTATGCGTGTGAGAGTGTTGGTGTATGTCAGTGGTAGTGCACATGTGGCATAGCCCACACGTGTAGGTCAAAGGACAACCTCAGGTGTCCTTGCTTCCAGTTTGTTGGAGGTGGGGCTTTTTTTGGGGGGGGGGGTTGAGACAGGGTTTCTCTGTGCAGTCCTGGCTGTCCTGGAACTCAGAAATCCGCCTGCCTCTGCCTCCCAAGTGCTGGGATTAAAGGCGTGCACCACCACTGCCAGGCCTGAGGCAGGGCTTTTTGTGCTCACCCAGGACCTTCTAGGGAGTGCCCTGTCTCTGCCTCCCACCTCCCTGTAGGAGCACTGGGTAAAAGATTACATCACTGCCTCTAGCTTTGACATGGGTCCTGGGGATCCAAGCTGCAGGCCTCACACTTGCTGAGTCATCTGTCTTGTGCCCAGAGAAGTCTCTCTAAGAGTGGACACTGGAGTTGATAAGTTACCTGATGTGGTTGGCCATGTTGAGCATTACCGAGGCCAGGCATGGGGTGTGCACCTGTAACCCCAGTGCTTGCAGGGCGAGCAGGGGTCCAAGGTCATTCTCAGCTATGTTACCCAATTTAAGGCCAGCCTGTGCCACATGAGATGCTATCTGAAAAAATAAAATAAAATGTGGGGGTTAGAAAGATGGCCCAGTGCTTGCTACTATGCAGAGAACCCACATAGGTGCTTACAACCATCTAGCTCCAACGGCCCCCACAGAATCAAGGCAAGAAGTCAAAGACCTCCTTCATCTTTCTATGTAAGAGTGTCAAGCAACTGAATGGCAACATTTGCCAGGCCTGGAATCCCAGTTTCTCAGAGGCTGAAGCAGGCAGATCTCAAGTCTGAGGCCTGCCTGAGCTTCAGAGTAAATTTAAAGCCAACCTGAGCAAAATAGAAAGTCAAAATAAGAAAGGCTAGGCTTGAGTTTGATTTAAAGTGCTGTCCAGCAGGCACGAGGTTTTGGTCAATCCCCAAAACCAAGAAAGTAAGAGCTAAAAGAGCCACATTAAATATATGATAAACTGAAGCAAGTAGCCTACTGTAAAGTAAAATGAAACATGCATAAGAAAGGACATGTAATCACAGTGTTCCGTATGCCTTAGGGACTAATATTTATATAGCGTAAAAATGTTAAGTCCTGAGTATCTTACAAGAAATAGATTTTGTTTATGAAATGACACAATTACCATTTTATTCAAAATTATTAAGCAAAATTGTAAAAGTAGGTTCATTGAACCAGAGTAAGAGGAAAATGAGGAGCGTTCCAGAGCTGTCATGAGAAGTCCCACAGAGCACACATGGGTGGGAGTCTGCAGTCAGCCCACACTGCAGTCTGCTCCATCCCTGCTTGCCCTCCCTCCCTCAGGTCTTGCTTACATTTGAGACTTGGCTTTTCATTCTGGAGTTTTCTCCAGCCTTTTTCCAATTTTAGCCTAGGGCTAACACCTTCCTCAGGCAGATGTGGTTGCCTTCCTAGCCTGCACTGGATATTAATGCCATGTTTTCTTCTCTGTGTCCAAACCACCTCCATTTTCCCAGCCTTTGCAGTGTCCTTGAGCCACCTCGGTCTCCAGAGAGCAGTGAATACTGGGGAGCAGGGAAGACAGTTCCTGTACACGAGGGGCTTCTCAAGGTGGGGGTGGGAGGGTGGTCGTAGGGTTTGCAGCAGACTGCGGTCACATGGGGATTGCACCTGATTGTCGTCATCTGGCACCAACTGGAGTATGGACTAACTAAAGAGTAGGAGTGAATGGGAAGAAGGTGGGGGGAACATGTTTGAACACATAAGAGATTTAAGAGTCTCTTTCATGCATCAATGAATAATGTCTAAGATTTTAAAATCAGGAACAAGAAATGTTTGAAACTAGAAGAACAGACTAAAGAAAATGACTTGGAGTGTGTGGGATGCTAGATCTCTCTTTTTTTTTTTTTTTTTTTAAGAAGTTTTATACTGCATGACATTTATTCTTTTTTTTTTTTTTTTTTCATTTTAAAACTAGACTCTAATTTCACTTCTAGGAATCAGCCGTAAGAAAACTTTCAGAAATGTGGGCAAAACACACTAAAATATATACTAAAATGTTAATTGTAGAAGAAAAAAATTAAAATTGACATATTTAGAACTTGGTGAGCTGAGTGTGGTGGCTTATGCCTGAAACCCCAGGTAGCAGCGGGAGCATGGGGGCTCACCCCAGCTTCCTGAGACCCTGCCTCCAAACACAAGCCAACAAACGTGAAAAGTGATGGCTAAGTAGGAGACAATGGGATATCACACAGCTACTAAGCCTGGTTTTACTGGGGTGTGTGTGTGCGCGATTTTTTGACAGCTGAGCTGAATATATATCTACAGATGGTGCTCCTAAGTCTAATTGGGTTGCATTAGAATTCATTGCAGATTTACATTTGGTTGAAAAGATACACTGAATGAGTTAAATGAAAGTTAGTGGCTCTCTCCAGGAGTTGATATTTATGTGGACATAACATAGATATTTTAGGGAAGGCCATGTCAACGCTCAGGTTTTCTTTGCAGACATAGGAAGTTGTAAATCTAGACAGGACCTGTCCAGGATTTCCTAAATAGTTGGTGAAATGTCCTAAAACCAAAGCCACTATCCCCATGTGGACTTTTAGATTGAAAGGGAAACTGTTTGGAAAAGCATGTCTCCTGACCGTCAGCTCTACTCAAATGGACCTGTGGAGGCCAGCACTCCCTGAGGTGGCGCTGCGAGCAGACGGTTTCCACCCTCTACCCATGTACCCTGTGGACACTTCAAGTCCCCATCCCTTGGGAGAGACTGGTGTTTGCTGTCATCCCCACTAGCTTTCCTGTCCGAGTTGTGAAGAAGGGGTTCCTGGTAAAGAGAAGAGAAATTCAGAATGAATTTCCCATGCGGGGACCTCATTCCTCAGATTAAAAACTCTGCTTAAGTTACCTCAGTCATCTAGATTATGATAACGTGTTTGCATAAACCTCAATAAGATAATGATCTGTGAATGCCTCAGAGATAGTACACAGGATTTGCACAGCCTAAGAGGGCATTCCATTGTAAACCACAGGGTTTCTCCTTAGCGTCCAGTTTGCATGTGACGTACGCTTCTATTATTTTCTGTTTGCCCTTCTATTATCCTGACTTCCTCCAGTTTTGATTTTGACTGTAAGATCCTTTTTTTTTTTTTTTTTTTGGTTTTTCGAGACAGGGTTTCTCTGTGTAGCCCTGGCTGTCCTGGAACTCACTCTGTAGACCAGGCTGTCCTCGAATTCAGAAATCCACCTGCCTCTGCCTCCCGAGTGCTGGGATTAAAGGCATGCGCCACCACGCCTGGCTGACTGTAAGATCCTTAAGAATAACAAATTCATTTATTAATTGCTACTTACCCCAGCACAGGTGCATGGGAAAGCACCCAGGAGAGAGAGAGAGAGAGAGAGAGAGAGAGAGAGAGAGAGAGAGAGAGAGAGAGAATGTGTATACGTGCATATGTTTACATTTTGGTTGTCTCTGGGGAAGGCTGGTGGCAGTCCTGTTTTGTCAAATTGGTATAAACAAAGTGCCCGTGGAAGGCAGGAGTTGGGCCTCTGCAGTATTGTATAACTGTAATCGCATTGTCTCATAACCTTTTGATTATCTTCTGTAGTTATGGCATTGAACTGGGTCACTTCTGAAGTATGCTTTAGTTTCTCAACTGAATCTGAAACATAAATTTCTTAGGTCAGAGATGCAATACAAGAAAAAAATCTGTCTCTAAGCCTTCCACGGGGACTGCTGATGTGAGTAAGCAGGAGAGGGCTGCTGATAGGCCCAGGAGCCTGAGGGCAGAAGAGGAGAGCACTCCAGATGTTGTCTTCTTACTGCCACATTTGCATGTGCTTGCTTACGAAATAATAAATAATTAAAAACAAAAATAATGCATTGAAATGCTAGGCATGGTAGCATATGCCTTTAATACCAACACTGGGCAGAAAGCCTGGTCTACATAGCTAGATCCTGGACAACCAGGACTATAGAGTAAGGCCTGTCTCAAAAATAAATATAAACCTGGGGGGAGGGGCTGGACTGGAGGTCACTGGTTGCTCTTGCAAAGGACCTGGCTTCAGTTCCTAGCACCCACATGGTGATTGACTATCCTGTAACTCTAGCTCTAAGAGGTCTGATGCCCTTCCTACTTCCCTGGGAACCAGACACACAAATGCTGTCAAACTGTCATATACCTAAAATAAAAATAAATTTTTTAAAAGAGAGAGAGAGAAAAGGAGCTGGCAAGATGACTGACAGCACTTGTTGCTTTTCCAAGGACCCAGCAATGGTTGCCTTACCTCCATGTTGAGCCAGTGTGGTTGCAAGGGGATCCGACGCCCCCTTCAGCCTCTGCAGGCATTAATCACAAAGGGATGCACATGCATCAATGGTAAAGCACTCATCCACATACAATAAGTACATCTAGAAGAAATTCTTTCTAGTTCGTGATGCTGGAAGACCTGCGTGATGTCTCATTACATCATGTCAAGTTACTTTCTGCTCTGTACAAACTCTTGTGTTGAATGGACGCTGCTTTCTTGCATAGAGAGTGAGGATTATTGACTGGTCACGGAAGCAAGAAGATTGCTTCCTCTTAGAACCTGTTCAGCAGCAGTGTGAAGAATACCTTGGGAGTTTTGAATCAGGCTCTGCCTCCTCAGAATCCTCCTTCAGCTATCCTAAGGATCGATGGATCAATACTGTGTTGCCAAGCCCTGAGCCTTAAGCATATACATCCTCTCTCTGGAGATAGGGACAGACCTGGACCAGATAACGGCTGAGTGTGTACTGAGCACTGTCTCCATACTGAACAGATCCTCACTACCTTAATTTTAAATGTAAATTAAGCTGCTGAAAGGTAATGATCGGTGAGACTGTAGTCGGTGAATGGGAGGAAATTCATTACGCAGTTTTCATTTTGACGCTAATGAAAGAGAGTGAATCCTTCGGAGAACTGCAGTGCTCTGACTCTCAGGGCATCCAGGGGCTATTGCAGGTCAGCAAGCTTTATTTTTAATGATCCTGCTAGTTTTCTGCTGCCATTATAAGTCACCTGAAGAAATAAGAATTATGATTAAAATCTTGGCTGTCCCTGAAAGTACTGACATGTCACTTAGGCTTGCCACGTTCTGACACTGTCATAACCATGAAATACCTTAAGTGCATTGCACATTACCGTTGCTGGCCGTGCCGCACTTGTTCCTGATACCATGCTGTTACTTTTTACTAAAAAAGGAAAACAAAGACTGCTAGATTAGGCTGCTGTGCATTAAAATGATCCATGCAGTTTCTTAAATGGAAGGGGTCCACATTAGGAGCACTCATTAGCTGCTTGTCTCCAAGATTATCTGCATCATTTCTTGTTGTGGCAAGGGAGGAATGTATGGATGATTCGCTGAGACAGGCTCTGATGGATCCCAGGTTGTCTCTGGAAGTGATCTTGAATTCTTGGTCCCACATGCTGGGTATACATGTATGTGCCATCATGCCTGCACTAGATTGAGGGATTTCTAAGGAAATAATGTTAACACTGTTCTCTACATAGAAGGTATATGCTGTGAACATTTAAAAGAACTAACTGGAAAAAAAAAAAAGAAAACTATTTGAATGACCTCAGATTATGCCATAAGTCTAGATATTTTCTGAATTAAAATATCCCTTAAGTAATCCCACCGTGGGCTAGAGATGTAGCTTGCTTGTTAGGGCACTTGCCTAGCGATGTACCCCAGGCCCTGGGTTCATTCCCCAGCACCTCATAAAACTAGGCATGGCAGTAAGCACCTGTGACCCTAGCACCTGGTGAGCATAGATAAGACGGTCACAAGTCAGAAGTTATCCTTAGCTGCACAGGGTGTTTGAGGCCAAGTTGAGCTACGTGAGACCTTGTCTCAAACCTGCAAAATAAATTATAATAAAAAGAATCCCAGCACTCAGGAGATAGAGGGAGGAGTCTTAGAGGCCAGCCTAGACTAAGTGCCAAGAACCTGTCTTGGGCTGGAGAGATGGCTCAGCTCAGAGGTTAAGAATACAGTTTACTCTTCTAGAGGACCTGGGTTCAATTCCCAGCACCCACATGTTAGTTCATAACCATGTGTAACTCCAGTCCTAAGGGATCTATTGAGCTCCTATGGGCACCAGACACATACATGGCACACAGATATGCAGCCAAAACGTACATTTATGGATATATGAAATAGTAATTTTTTAATAGACTGTCTCCAAACAAATGGCCACAACTGGTATATAGGGGTTGCAGGGGGCGGAGTCCTATGTTGTATTGTCAGAGAACAAAGTGACTGTTTACAAAGGGTGCGGTCTAAGATGCCCGAGGCAGTAATGTACAGGTGTGAATGTCAGTGTAATTAATGCCAGAGGAGGGGAGTGGGCAGAGGAAAGAAATTGGGACATGGCTTTGGAAATGGTGGCATGCCATACAGCTCCTCAAGAAGGGCTTGCTGGGCTGGTAAGATAGCTCAGTGGGTAAGAGCACCCGACTGCTCTTCCAAAGGTACAGAGTTCAAATCCCAGCAACCACAGGGTGGCTCACAACCATCCTTAGCAAGATCTGACTCCCTCTTCTGGAGTGTCTGAAGACAGCTACAGTGTCCTTACTTATAAAAAATAAATAAATCTAAAAAAAAAAAAAAAAAAAAAGAAGGGCTTGCTTATGAAGATGGCAATGGACGCTTCCCAGGAAGGAAAGCCATGAAAAGTAACACAGCTGAAAAAGCATGTGCGTAGGAAGTTCAGAGAAGAGCAAGCACCCGCTGTGGGGTGCACACCTGTAACCACCGTGCTCAGGAGGCTGAGGGAGGAGACAGCCAAAGCCACACAGTGACACCGCACCTGTTTTTTCTTTTTTCTTTTTTCTTTTTTCTTTTTTTTTTAATGCATATGAGTACACTTTAGCTGTCTTCAAACACACCAGAAGAGGGCATCGGATCCCATTACAGGTGGTTGTGAGCCTCCATGTGGGTGCTGGGAATTGAACTCAGTGCTCCTAATTGCTGAGCCATCTCTCCAGACCCCTTTATATCTTTTTTCTTTCTTTCTTTCTTTCTTTCTTTCTTTCTTTCTTTCTTTCTTTCTCTTTCTTCCTTTCTTTCTTTCTTTCTTTCTGTGTTTAGTTTGGATGAAATGTAGGAAATATAGGCAATAAAAGGCAAATGCAGAATGCTCTGAAATAGTAACTGGTTACTACTTATATTTAAAAGATTTTGTATAGCCAGGTGTGATCAACTGTACGTTCAATTCCAGCACCCAAGAGCAAGAAGCAAAGGGCTCTCTGTGAGGTCAATGCTAGCCAGGACTACATAGCGAAACGCTGCATAGAAAATAAAATAAATATGATTAAATAAATGTATTTTTGAAGAAATTTAGCTGTGCTGTTCATTTTAGAAGAGTTAAAAATGGTAGCTCATGCCTGTAATCCCAGCTCTTAGAGGTTGGGGATCAGAAGAAGTTCAAGAGGTTCCTTGGCTACACACTAAGTTTAAGGACCATCCTGGGGTACATGAATGTCTGAAAGAAAAAGAAAGAAAGAAAGAAAGAAAGAAAGAAAGAAAGAAAGAAAGAAAGAAAGAAAGAAAGAAAGAAAGAAAGAAAGAAAGAAAGAAAGGGAAGGAGGGAGGGGGGACAAAAGAACTCTAGTTTTCCATGTTGACTTGATATATTGTACAGACATTGGCGGCCATATTGTCCTAAAACCATAAAGCTTTTTTTTTTTTTAACCATTTTCCCACTTGTACAGTATACTTTTTTTAACATGTAAACTCTAAATAATGGAAAACAGGGCTTGGTTAGGGTTTCAGGGTTTAGACCCTTGCCATAGAGCCTGACAACCTAAATTTGCACCCCAGGATTCACACGCTAGAAAGAGACACATAGCCATAGCCCTCCTCTACAAGCTTTTCTCTGACCTCCACACATTCTGTGTGGTATGTCCACACATTCATATACACAAGAATAAATGAATTTTAAAATACAGAACAAATAAACAATATCCAGCAAGGGCTGGACACCCAGAGTCAGAAGCCAGATTAATGGTGTCAGGGCCTGCGAGACAGGGAAATGGGGAGGGGCCGTTTAAAGACACATCTTTCCTTTGCAGTAATAAGAATGTTTGGAACTTGATAGTGATAATTGTGCAACACTGTGAACGTAGTAATTGCCAGTGACTTCTATCACTTAAGGTGGGTAAAGTAGTGAGTTTTGTGTTGTATGAATGCCACTAAATTAAAACATAACCAGAAACAGGATGGTTGCCTGTGAACTTGTAAAGCGGTGTTGAGATGTTTTTAAGCCAGATAGCATCAAGGCCTTGTGGTTACATTTGATGGGATTTGAGGAACAAGGAGGTAGTGGAGACCAGTTAAGACTCTGAGCAACCTGCTCATGCTAGAAAGTTAAGGAAGTTCAGAGAAAAATGTGTCCAAGCTAAAACTGTCAGGTGGAAAGGAAAAGGAAGGGCTGGCAGGTGTGGGCGAGAGGCACTCGGAGGCGAGCAAGACGCCAGAGCTGGGGAACAGGGGGCCAGATGGAAATGGAGAAGCCAGCCTGTTAGATTCTCAACACAGCAAGCTTGAGGTGCACCATGCAGGTTGATGGCCATTGTTATAGGACCTACTACTGGGCAAATGTCCCTATAGTTATCCTGGTTTCTTGGTCATGGCAATTCTGAGGCTGCAGTAGATTTTTGTTTGTTTTTTCCTGGTCAAACTGGGCAACTTTAAGTTCGTGTCTCCCCAGATTCTCCAAAAGCATCAGTCAGGTGGCTAGGAATAGTTAAGACCTCTGAGCAGAGAGAGATTAATTGGGCAACACCAGTGCCTCTCTTCTCTTTTAGGATTTGATCCCTGTAGCTTGCCATGCCTGTGTGTTGCTTCCTCACTTCCCAGTGAACCAAAAGAGGAGAATATGAGAAACTATTTCCAACAACCTTGACATTTCCCTCTGTTCCCGGATGAAGAGATGGTATGACGTAATAGTCCAGCAGTTGAGCTGAGTGGGATTGGCTTCTTCCAGATGCCTCCTGTGCTATATTATTACTATTAATAGGCAAGAACAGTCCAGACAGCATGGAGAAGGTTTTCCCCGTATTCTGCTCCTTTCGAGCCTTGTGGCTAGCAAACCTGGCAGCCAGAACCCTGCACTGCACTAACTTCGGGGCAAGTGGATCGGGTCCATTTCTGTCTCCCACCGTGCCCGTATCTGGTGGAGGGTGGGATGTGCTTTCCCTTACTCTGCACACCTGAGCCTCCTGCACTGTACTCCCCCAGTGCCTCGCAGTGCAGGCACACAGAGAAGTGCTTTCCAGGAAAACTGTTTTCTCCGTGCAGGGCATGATAGTACTCATTTGTAATCCCAGCTCAGGAGGCTAAGGCAGGAGGATCGCCACAAGTTTGAGATCACCCTAGACTACAAACTGAGTCCCTGGTCAGCCTCAGCTACAGGGTGAGTCCTTGTCTCAAAAAAAGTAAAACAAAACTTTGGCCTTGCTTTTTCTAAAGAACCCAGGAATAATTGATATTTTTGTAGCCAGACAATGATTAATCTTGAGTGTCAACTTCAGGGGCTTTAGACTCATCATGGAAACAAACCCTGAGCGTGTCTATGAGGGACACCCAACAATGGGGGCACCAGTCCATGGCTGAAGCCCTGGTCAAGATGAAAAAAAAATCAGCAGAGTCTGGCATTCATCCCTCTCTGCTCCCCGACGGCCTCACCCTCAGTGTGTGAGCCCCTCGGACCGGGAGTCCCTCGGACTGGGAGCCAAAATACCCCTTCTTTCCTTTCATTGTTTGTTGTCAGGCGTTTGTGACAGTGAGGAGAAATGTAACTACTAGAGTCATCAATGAATACTTAAATAATTGATAATTCTCTGGAAGCTGAGGCTGGCATATCACAAGTTTAAGGCCAGCCTGGGCTACACAGTGAGACCCTATTTCAAACCAACCAATCAACCAAATATATATATATATATATATATATATATGGTAGTAGAGAAGTAGACAGTTGTAGGAGCTCAGAGCCTACAGATGACTTACTAAACCCATAGGGAAACAGTGGACATGCCTAGCTTCAGTACTAAAGAGACTGGGTAGGGAAGAAAGCCACCTGTGTAACCAGTCTTGCCTACTGACCACTGTCTGAAAATAAAATAAAATAAAATCTAATAATATGCGGGGTTAGGAGATGACTCCGCAGTTAAGAGCACTTGCTGCTCTTACATAGAACCTTCCCAGGTTCAGTTTCCAGCACCCACGTGGCAGCTCACAACCATCTCTAATGCCCATTCTAGAAGACCCGCCTCCCTATCTGACCTTGCAGATCACTGTACATTTGTGTACATAGATACAGGCAGGAAAAACACCCAAAACATAAAATAAAAGTAAAATTTAATATATTTATGTAATTTTATATTTTAATATATTTACTTTAATAATATATTAAATACAATGTTTGTAATATCAACATATAAATATCATCTGTAATGAATGACAGAGTTGTTGATATGACAAAGGACTTGTGGCTATGCAGAGGAATGCTGCGTTCTTACAAGAAAAATAAGGTAAACCTCAGCCTGGAGACATTTTGGAGTGCTTTATGCTTTTGCAGGGGTCTAGGTCAGTCACCAGCACCTCTATCAGCAGCTTTCAGCAGCCTGGAACTTCAGTTCCAGGGGACCTGACACCCCCTTCTGGCTTCTATGAGTATTAAACAGACTTGGTATACATACGGACAAGTAAGCACACATACATACCGGCATACATATACACATGAAAATAAGTAAAAATAAAAATGTTTTAAAAGAGATGAACAACATGGTGTCTATAACTTTTGTGGGGTGAGACTGTTTCATCCTGTAGCTCAGCTTATCCTTGAATTTACAACGTGTTTTAATCACTACACACAACACAGTATCTATAGTTTAATCCCAAATAGCCCATGATCATCTAGAGAAAGGAAGATTATGCAAAGGTAAGTGTGTTAGGAACCCTGCAACAATGGGTGGATGGCAGTGGGAGTGCTGGAGGCGGAGCTAAGGGACAGAGCAGCCCAGTTCAGAGGAAGTTCTAGACTGGGTCTTTATTATAAAAGAAGAAAATTGGAGGAGAGGAGATAATTTTTCCCGAAGGTTTAAAAAGATGGATGCCCTTTGGACTGGGGAGGTGGCCCAGGTAGTTTGTTTGCCCTGGGTTCAGTCCCCAGCCCCTGAAAAGCTTCAAGAGGATTGCTGTGAGGTCAAGGCCAGCCGACATAACACACAAGAGATGATCAGTCTCTTGCAAACACAACACACACACACACAGAGTGAAATATTAGGTTTTGTACACTTAGAAAAAAATGGTGTTTCAATATACAGCTTTCAAGTCCAGACAATAGTAGTTGGAAATTGGAAACTGTTTATGTCATCTAATCCTTCTTTGTCACTTGACCTATAGAAAGCCTAAGACCATTACTTAGCAACAGGAATCTGTCTGCCATGGTCCTCACAGACCTTGAGAATGAACCACTTCCTCCACCTCCCGCTCAGAGCGTCTTATTAAAGACGTGCGGTGCGTCTGTAGGAAATCCTGTCTTACAGTGTTCAGCCAGGCTGTCTGAGGAGTGCTCCTGGGCCATGAGCACTGGAGCACGTTCTTGTCTATTTTCATATTTTTAAAAGACAAAACAAGGTTCAAACTCTACATTCTCTGTGTGTTGCTGACGACTGGGAAACCTTACGGTCTTTGCTCATGACCTGGATTGTAAAGAAGCACATGGACAGGAGGCAAAGAGATGACTGAGCCCCTTTGAAGACCCTCCTAATGAAGGCTCCAGGGAATTGCCAGGCGAGGTAGGATTTGCAGGGTCCCCGGGAGGAGTGCTGTGACAAAGGGAGGACCAGGACTGACTGCCAGAGTGCAGCCTTCTTTCATGTTAGCCTATTTTGGGCCCCAGTGAGAAAGTTATTTTAATAGTGTCTTGCTCTGCTGGAAGGACACATGATAAGTGGCAGATGTCAGGAAAGGGGAACGCTACAGCGCTGCATTCTCCTCGGGTCCTAAGGAGGCCATATCATTGTTCTCTTCAGTCAACACTGATGTACAAAGCAGCATAAATTGGAAAGGATGTTAGACATAGTCCAGGCCAGTGATCTCAAGCAAATCAGAGTCGCACAGACAGGAGATTAGGAATCTCTGCTTTTCACAGGCTACCTGGGTGGTTTTTTTTATTATTTCTTTTTTTTTTTTTTTTAAAGATTTATTTATTTATTTTATGTGTATGAGCACACAGTTGCTCTCTTCAGACACACCAGAAGAGGGCATCAGATTCCATTACAGATGATTGTGAGTTACAATGTGGTTGCTGGGAATTGAACTCAGAACCTCTGGAAGAGCAGTCGGTGCTCTTAACTGCTGAGCCATCTCTCCAGCCCTACCTGGATGGTTTTTAACCACCAGCTTAGAATCTGAGAGAGCCCAGAATCTAGAAACTCCTGATCTGTTCATTATTCTCTCTTTTATAATTTTTACATTTACTTACTGTATGTGTGAATGTGTGTGTGTTTGTATGTGTGTGTAATACATTGTATACCTTATATCAGCTCGAAATATAATAACACGTAGTATCTCTATCTAAATGTTTAAATATTTACCGTATTTATTTTCTGCGATGAATGATCCTTTTACATACTAAGCAATCTAGGGTGAAATAGTTTCACAGAGCTAAAATGTTTGCTAAAGGGGTTGGGGATTTAGCTCAGTGGTAGAGCGCTTGCTAGGCCCTGGGTTCGGTCCTCAGCTCTGAAAGAGAGGAGAAAAATAAAAGGAAAACTCCAGTAAAATGTTTGCTGAGACTAAATAAAAATGATATTCAGACCAAGTATGTTGGCATATGCTGGTAATTCCAGTACTTAGGAGACTGAGGCAGAAAGGGCAAAAGCTCGAGGTCAGCCTGGGCCACATAGTAAAGCCCTCTGCAAGCCAATAATGAGAAAAGGGAGGGAGGGGGGAGGAGGAGGGGAGGGAGGAGGGGAGGGAAGAAAGGAACATTGAGGCGAGTCGCACTTCAGTAGTCACAGTTTACTCTGTTTGGATGACTGCAGGATTTGGGCTGTGTGCTATAGATGCTCCTTTCTGTTTTCAGAGCAGGCTGGCCAGTATAGACATCTCTACTGGGTGAAAGGCAATGGCAGGGAGCTGGGGTTCAGACAAGCTAGAAATACAAAGTAAAAAGAGAGGTCGAGGTTTGAAAATAGCGTGTGTCCATCACCAGTGCTTCAGGGTGCTGGAGCTCTCTGTGGTACTTGGTCTATAAGCAAAGGATGGAGGAGAACAGTTCTGTAGCAAAGCAGAATGAAACAGTGTACCTTATTACCCAAAGGCAAGGACTCCCAACAAGTGCCACTCACAACATGTTCGACACAGCTTGCTTGTTGAGAGCAGGCAAGAGGAGATGCTTAGAAGAGACAAAGCCACAGTGAGGAACCTGCAGGTGTTGCTGGTGGTGCGGTGGGTGCTTTGACAATAGGAACATGCTAGACAAATGGTGTAGGTTGTGCATCATTTAGGAAGTATCTGCTGTGCTTGGCAGCACACACCTATAATCCCAGCCTTGGGACATACCAACAAAAGAACCAAGAGTCGAAGGCCATCCTCAGCTACCAACAAGTGTGAGACCAGCCTGGATTACATGAGACACTGCCTCTAAGAAAAACAAAGTCATAGCCATCAGCGAGAGGATGGCAGTGGACAATGAGAAGCGTATCCAGCAGTCCCAAATGGACTCCAGAGGTGGACAATGAGAAGCGTGTCCAGCAGTCCCAAATGGACTCCAGAGGTGGACAATGAGAAGCGTGTCCAGCAGTCCCAAATGGACTCCAGAGTCAGGTCAGGTGCATGGTGCTCACTGTAATTCTAGCGTTTGGAGACAGGTAGGACTTGAAGTACTCAAAGTGTGGAAGTCAGTGGCAGTACATGGCTGGCAATCCTAGTTTAAAGAGATTACTGCTTCAGAAGGCTGAGGCAGGAGAATCATTCAAGGTCAACCTGGACTACATATCAATACCTTGTCTCAAAAAGAAAGGTGTGGAACAGAACTGCTACTGCTGAGATCTTGACAAGCCATTCAGGATTCATTCATCAGATCAAGGCCTGTGTACTAGAACTCACTATGTAGACCAGGCTGGCCTTGAACCCACAGAGATCCACATGCCTGTGCATTCTGAGTGCTGGGATTAAAGGCATGTGCCACTACACCCAACCTCAGAAAGGTTTTTTTCAGTATAGATATTATTTTATTTTAGAACATGAACAAACATACATAAAAAGTATCTGAACAGAGAATAGCCTGGTTTTTTTAAATACCTTCAAGAATAGTCCCATATTCTAATTGAAACATTCTATCTCAGTACTAAGCTCAAACTCCTCAGTCTTTTGGAAATCCTAGGTCTCTGGAGAGCTCTTAAACACAGTGAGCTGGGGAGATGGCTCAGCACTGGCTGCTCTTACAGAGGACCTGAGTTTGATTCCCAGCATCCACATGGTGACTCACAATCATCTGTAACCCCGACCCCAGGGGATCCAACATTTCCTTCTGGCCTCCATGTTATATAGACACACGTTCAGGCAAAATCTTCAGACACATGAATTTTTTAAATAAAAAGTTCAACTACAGACTGAAGAATCTGACTTTTTTTTTTTTTT
>NC_034598.1:9630021-9646367 GCF_900095145.1 Mus pahari
AGTGCTGGGATCAAAGGCGTGCGCCACCACGCCCGGCCTGACTTTTTTTTTAATTTGAAGAAAAATTTACCTTAATGTACATTTTTTTTCTTTTTTCCAAACTTCCCGAGTTCTTCTCTGTGTGTATGTGCTGTATGCACATGCATACATGCATATGATGTATACATATGTATTTATGTTTGTGTGTATGTATACATTTCAAACAAAAGTTGAAAGAACTCTTCAGAGATATCACTGGCTATATGAATAAACATATAGTTCAATATATACATATGTTAAATATGAGGTAGTGTGGAGAAAAAGAATTGAATTTTGTTCTTTTGAATGTTTCTATTCTTTCTAACTACATGTGTGTCAGGGAGACATGTGCATGTGGGTGGAATGGGCTCTGGCCCTGGACCTGTAGATCCAGGTGATTGTGGGCATGAACTCTGCAAAAGCAGTGCATGCTCTTAGTCACTGAACCGTCGTTCCAGACTTATGAATTTTACTCATTAAGAAGGAGAACACTAGATAAGTGCTAAAAGAACAAGAAACAAAAGCAGTACAGAAATTATCTTCTTTTCTATTCTAGGCTCACGAGAAAGGAAGATTGAACTACAGTAAGGTAGGTAGAGTGTGCTCCTCACCGTCTGATCACTGTTTATATTCGCAAGGTCAAAAAGGAAATATGGCTGGTCATGGTGGGTGGCACAGACTTCTAACCCCAGCACCTTGGAAGTAAGAGCTATCAGGTCTCTGTAGGTTCATGGCTCACAGCCATCTGCAACTGCAGTCCCAAGGAGTCCAACACCCCCTTCTGGCCTTTCATACATAGTGCACTAACATACATGCAAGCCAAACACCCATACCCAGAAAAAGTAACAAAGGTTTTACGTTAAATAAGTAGGTTAAAAAGGAGCATGATGGTTAAAGCTGAGAGACTGTCATTAGCAGGTAGAAAATATTCATTCAACAATGTGTGTTTATTCCATACAAAGTGTTAGATATGGTAAAATGGCGAGGGCCAGCAAATGGCTCAGCAGGTGAAGGTGCTCACTGCTGAGCAGCTCAAAGCCAAGCCGAATGCTCTGAGTTTGATTCCCCAGAACCCACATGGTAGGAGGAAAGAACTAAGTCTTGAAAGACAGAGGGCATTGCGTGGCTGGAAGAAGTAGGCTTGCTAGCTAGGTGTCTTCTAAAGCATCATGGGCTGACATCACAACCTCGCCTGGTCCTAATTGCACTGTAAAGGGTCCCCCTCCAAAACCATCAGCGGGGGAATCCAGTTCCCAGCATCTGAACTCTTGGGGCACATTCAAACCATAGCATCAGTGAAGCATCGACAACACGAATGTCTATAAGCACACCTTCCCATTCACACACCAAAGCTCGTCATATCATGATGTGGCAGAAGGGCGCGCGTGCAAGTCTTATGCTTCCCAGCCTCTGGAACTGTGAGCCCTCATGAGCGTCGTGTAAGTTATACAGTCACTGGCGAGGGTGTTATTCTCATACAGAGGGGAGGGGCTGGAGCAGTGCTTCAGCAGCTGAGAGTCCTTACTGTGAAGTCAAATCCCCAGCATCCACAGTGAGGCTGGGCATGGCTGTGCATCAGACCCTCCTACCGAGAGCAGAGGAGGCCAGCAGGGTGTTTGACAGCCTTCCCAGGTCATTTTGACATATCTCCTTTGTTAAAACTGGCTGTGCTCAGCACCATAGCAGACACTTGTAATCTATTGCTAGGAGGGTAGAGGCAGAAGGAGCAGGAATTTGAGGCCAGCACTACAATGAGACCTCATCTCCAAAACAGAAAAAAAAAAAAAAAATGATTGAAGTTAAAAACTATTTGGTCCAGTCAGGTAGCTCAGTGGGTAAAATGGTTGTTTTGCAAGTATGACAGCCTGAGTTCAATCCCTGGACCACACAGTGGAAGGAGAGAGCCAGCTCCCAAAATTGTCCTCCAACCTCCACGTGTGCCTGTGCCTATACTGTGACATCATATACCCACACACAATTACAATAACATATTGCTTTAACTTTTAGTTAACGGGGATGGCAAAGAGATGGGTCAAAGGTAAAGGCCCTTGTTAACAACCTGGTGATCCAGTCAATCCCTGGAACTAACAGTGATACACACATGCTCACAAACACATGTGTACACTCACACACTCGCACACATACACACACACTCATACACTTGCACGCATACACACATACTCTCTCACACACGCACACACATTAACTCATGTTCACACTCACATGCGTACACATACACTCGCACGCATACACACACTCATGCATACACATTCACTCACATGCTCACACTCACATGTGTACACTCATACACTCACACACATACACACACACTCATGCATACTCTTTCACACACATACACATTCACACACACTCACACATGTACACTCATAAACTCACACACATACACACACGCTCACACACACAGTACACTAAGTATAATTAAAATAAGGTATGGCTCTAACTCAGCAGAGGGCTTACCTAGCATGTACAGTGAGTGTCCTGGCTTCCGTTGCCAGCACCACATTAAACCAAACATGGTGGCATACACCTGTGATCAGCGCTTTTGAGTTAAGTTTTCAAAATCTCAAAATCATCTTGGGTTACACAAAAAGTTCAAGGCCAGCCTGGGATACACAAGACTTCATATCAAAAAAAATTTTTTTAATTAAATTAAAAATAAAGCTATGGGGTGTAGTGAGGCAAGCCTTTAATTCCAGCATTTGAGAGGTAGAGGCAGGCAGATCTCTATGAATGCAAGGCCTGCCTGGGATACACAGTGAGTTACAAAACAGCCAGGGCTTTATTGAGAGAACTTATCTCATGAAAACCAGAAAAATAAAACTGTGAGGGGCTGGAGAGTTGGCTCAGCAGTCAAGAGAACTGTCTGTTCTTGCAGAGGACTCTAGTCTGATTCCCAGCACCCATGCGGCAGCTCACAACTGTTTGTAATTCTAGTCCCAGGGGATCTGAAGCCCTCTTCAGACCTTTAAGGGCACCAGAAATGCACATGGTGCACATATATCCATATAAAATTATAAAACAAACCTTTAGAAGAAAACTTCTAAATAAATAAATAAACCTGTGAGACATTACAACTCAGGACACAGTGTTGTCTGTGAACACATTTAAGTCACACTGTTTTGAGACACACACACAAAAGACCATTTTTCAGGTGTGTGGCACATATATGACTGCTTAGCTGACAGAGCTTGCTAACCATCTGACCTGTGTGACAGTCAAGGTTATCTGGAGGGCGAACACATCTGCACTCCAAAGAAGATAGAGGCAATCAATGGGCAGAGTGGCTTTGCTCACTTGGGGACACTTTCTCAGGCGCATGCTGTGGCCCTGTGCTTTGCTCCAGCCCTCTGCTCTGCCATACATAGCGTTGCCTCCTCTAAGAAAACCAGGCATGGAAGCTCCTCGGCCTAGAGTTAGTGTCCGGATGTCACTCTCCCGTGGCATGTATCTTAGCTCCCTTCGTGGTGTCCTGGGTGGAAGGCAGAGCCTCATCGTGGCTCTGAACCATCATGTCTTCCTGGGCCTCCCAGCATGAGCAGCCCTACTCTCTGAGCTTTTCGGTTCGCTGTTGGCATCTTGTGGCTTTGTGTCTTAGAGCTGTTTCAGGTTTACTGCAAGGTTGAGTGACGTCACACCAAAGCCATCCTGTTGTTGAAAATATTTTATCTCACTCAGGGGTATCTACCCCACCTTTGGTCATTCAATTCCGGATAAAAGACACACATCTTTCATATTAGTAAGAAACCTTAGTCAGCACTACAGCAGGGCAGTTATCTATCCTCTATGCAATTAGAATCTATTTCCCCGTCATTAACCCCAAATTATTTCACCATGTTCCATCTGGACAGCTCCTAGCTTCAGTTGGCCAGCCACCCCATGGCATTTTCCTTCTCTCCTCATGGTTCTCCTCCATCCCCAACCCCAGGAACCCCAGTCACACCTATCTCAGTTCTGCCCAGCTATAGGCTGTAGACATCTTTATTCAGCAATCAGGGATTGCCTGGGGGACAAGGTCAACATAGTGTTGCTTGGGTCTGTGTGTACATTGTCTCATCCTTGGGGGCCAGTGTTTAACATTAGAATACTTAGTAAAAGACCAAACCTCCATGCTATCCATTTGATAAAGGTCATCAGTAAGCCTCCGTTGATAAGGCTCTCTCCAGAGCCCATGGTTTTCAACAGGACCTAGCTCACACTTGATGATGTACCTTGGTCCACTTTGCTTGTTCTATCCTGTTGCTGATGCTGCCATCCTCCGGAAGTCAACCATGTTACTATGTATCCTACCAATTTCAAATCCCATATTTTCTTATATCCTGCCACTTTCCTGTGATGTTTCCCCTTGCCTGTGCCCATATCCCTTCATCTGAACCACTGAAAATCCTACCTCTGGATCTCAATGCCTCTCTTGTCACAATAGACCCATTTGCCAGATAGAACAATGAAACCTCGGGTACCATAGTTTCAGTCTGCTGCTTCCACCCCACTACTGGCTCCACACTGTCTACAAGGCAGTCAGAGGCCCGCTCCAGCTTCCCCTTCCACTCCCCTGACAGCCCCGAGTCACGAGTCATGTCCGCAGACTGTTTCAGTTCTCTGTGTCTTTTGCTTTGTCCTGGTTTGCCCCTGCCACTCTGCCACTGAGCTCTCTGCCACTGAGCTGCATCTCCAGCCCCTCTCTGATTTTATGTTGAGACAGACAGTCTTACTGTGACCAAGACTGGCCTTGAACTCACACTGTTTATACCTCAGCCTCCCAAGTCACTGGGATTACAGGCTTGCATCAATACACCAGGCTTAGTTTTCTGTCTTGACTTCTGCTGTCCGCTCTGCTTGGAAGATACATCTTCTGATTTCTGGGTCTTCTGTCCCTCCTGTAATATAAAATTTAGGATCATTGCCTAGAGAGAGGCCTCTGCACTGGGACAGGCCGCATTAGGTCCTTCCCATACTCTGTAAGACACTGTGTCTCTCAATGTGTCTTCTCTGTTGTTTTACAGTGGCCCATGATAGGATCCTGGACTGTGAGCTCTTGAGGGCAGGGACAGTGCTGGGGTTGGTTTGGGGGTTGATTGTTGGTGTTTGACCTTAGGCTTTGTGATTGGTGCCTGATGCTTGGTGCTCAGTACTGAGTGAGTGAGCCCATAGAGGAAGCAAAGGAGACTTGGAATCTGTTGGGAAGAAGTAAGCTGTAGGAGAAAGCGAAGCAGGGCTTTTCACCTCAGCTCAGAGGTGAGGGAGCCTAAGCCATCAGCCGGGCAGAGACTGAGATGAAGGATGGGGTTTCACTAAGTAGGGAAAGACAGCGGGTGGCTATGGGGCGCTGAGGCTTGTGTGGGACCTAAAGACTTCCTAGAATAGCTTAACAAAGAAGAACACTGCAGTCACAATGGAAGAGATTGGTATTGGAAACTGGACTGGAGCCAGGTGGTGAATTACTGAAGTTGGTCACTTGTAATCTTAGCACTTACGCACTGAGGCAGGAGGTTAGAGAGCTTGAGCTGTCTATTGAGGCCCTGTCCAAAAAAAAAAAGAGAAGGAAGGAAGCAAGCAAGGAAGGAAGGAAGAAAAATGAGTATGGTGTACCTGCACACCTGACCTCACGGCTGAGTGGGCAGATTTCCATGTGTGTGCCATCACATGTACACAGATTCGCACACACAAAGAAATGTTGTTTTTTGTTTGGTTGGGGTTTTTTGTTATTGTTGTTGTTGTATTGGAGGTTTTATTTTATTTGGGGGGGGGGGCGGTGTTTCTAGACAGGGTTTCTCTGTATAGCCCTGGCCATCCTGGAACTCACTCTGTAGTCCAGGCTGGCCTCAAACTCAGACATCCGCCTGCTTCTGCCTCCAGAGTGCTGGGATTAAAGTCGTGTGCCACCACACCCGGCTTTATTTTTGTTTGTTTTAATTAAGGGCTTTGAGTGACAGCCCACACCTTTAAGCCCAGCATGAAGGAGGCATCAGCAGGTAAGATCTCTAGGTTTAGGCTAGTCTGGACTACATAGAGTTCTAGGCCAGGTAGAGCTACACATAGTAAGACCCTGCCTCCAAAAGACAGAGAGAGAAGAAAAAGCAGAAAAAGCATTTCCAGATCGAGCACTGGCTATGCTTCCAACATGCTGCAGAACCTAGTATAGTCCCTTCACTCCGTGGGCCTGACTCGGGCATCTCTGTCTAGAGTAGACATCTTCTCCTTCCTGGCTCCTCCTTAACATGTCCTGATCGTAACACACCTAAGCTGATCATTTTAGTGTGTTTCTTCTTTCAGTAGAGCGTGAGGATTCTGACAGCAGCAGCCCTCCTGACCTACCTCCCAAGTGCATCGGGGCCCGGCTCTCAGTGCTTCCGGGTGTGTGTGAGGACCACTGTGTTATCAGGAGATGTAAGGAGAGGAGGTCTGGAATCCACAACTGGAGGCTCAGACATTTTTAGGAGCATGCTGGCTATAGAATATGCCCTTCCCGCTAACTGCTTGCCTTTCCCAGAGCCCAGTCACTGCTTCTCAATAGAGAGAATGTCACCTCCACCCCCGAGTTCCTAGTGCTATTCTGACAGTTAAAGGCAAAGCACAGTTGGTCTGGATAGATTCCAGTAACTAACCAGATCATGTCACCCTCACAGACGTCAGCCTGGGTATCGTGGGGAGAAGAAGGGTGACCGTGTCCTTCTGTAGGGACATTCGCAGGTGCAGCCTATGGTATTGTGTGAGGAGCACTGTGGGGCTGGGGGGACACAAATATGGTGAATTCTGTCTCCACCTCTGTTCTCTGTGTGGTCTCATTGCTAATGATTGGTACTCTTCGAATTCTTCGGATCAGATTATCTATAGGACAGTATTTGAAGAACTCAGCAACCATTTCAGGAGACTGTTGTAAAATTTATTTCTTTCTGAAATTTTCTTTCCCATGATCCTAATTTTACCAAAAAAAAAAAAAAAAATCAGTTTCAGAGAACCATAGAGAATAATTTCAGTTGTTCATGGTAGCTTAATATCCTTCACTCAGATTGTATCTAAGATGGGGAAGATGTTACAGAGGGCTGGAAGAAATGTTCATTTTTAAATCAGTTTCCAGAATGCCCTTCACAGTCACTGAGTGCGATAGTAAGCTTCTTTTTCTTTTTTATTTGGGTATGTATTTGGTTTTATAACAGGATTTCACTATGTAACCCAAAATTTCTTCCCACAAATTCTTCCATCTTCCTGCCTCAGCCTCCTGAGTGCCAGGCTTACAGGCATGGCCGTCACACCTGCCTTTGAATTGCTTCTTTTTTTTAATCAATTATTTACTTTATGTATGTGAGTACACTCTAGCTAGTTTTCAGACACACCAGAAGAGGGCACCAGATCTCATTACAGATGGTTGTGAGTCACTATGTAGTTTCTGGGAATTGAACTCAGGACCTCTGAAAAAGCAGTCAGTGCTCTTAACCGCTGAGCCATCTCTCCAGGCCCCTTGAATTACTTCTTAACTGAATTCTGGTTTCAGCGGCTCCTGGATATGAATGCTTTATACTGCTCTGGTGTCTTTCTTCTTAAGGTATCAAAACACTCAACAAGTTTCTAGTCATTAAATCTTTTCCTTCCTCTTAAGGTAACAGGCAAGGTAGCAATTCTAGAGTGTCAGATGGAAACACCAAGACCATCTCTCCTCCTTGCGTAGTTAAGACAGAACAGGACTTGTAAGATGCACGTACTTACCAAGCGCTGAGATAGGCATGGTGCAGTGCTGTGGTACAGTCAGTGACCGTGCTGGCTCTGTGTGTGTAGCTCTCAAACTACTCAGTTCCTCAGCCACCAACCCAGCATCAAGTACTGCTAATCTGCCCGTTGCTAGGGGAGGCCGCCACCTACTGAACTGCAGCAGTTCCTGGGTGTGCACAGGAAGGGTGCAGAAGCCTCTCAGACCACGCGCTTGGTTTGCTATGGCAACTAATGTACATGTCCAAGAGAAGACGAATATGTTGACTGCTCTCGCTTAGAAAAACATCTACAAACGTCTGTGTATTTTCCCCATCTGGAGCTGAGCGTATGCCTGCAGTTGAGCCTACTGCTCCTTGAAATAAGCTGCTGCTAAAAGACTAAGGCAGATGGTATTTTTACCACTTCAGGCAAAACATGGCACCTATGGTTCGACTTTCGACAATTTTAATTTTTTAACATTTTCAAGATGGCTTGTTTAAATATCTCCATCACAGAGACACAGACTTGTTCCCAGCTCCTTTTAAATCCTTGCTTCAGCTACTCAGGCACTGGCAAAACTCATTTTATCAGAAGCAGACGCTGAGCGAGGCACTGTGCGGTCTGCCTTGTGTTTGCTCTTTCCCAGGAGCCTGAGAGTGTGCCGCGAGTGGCCCGTGACACGCATGCTGGTTTAGACAGAGCTGCCGTGCTCCTCTGCCCTCGCCTCTACTTTATTAACTATGCATTTCTTATTATTTGGCCTGTGACTCCATATAGAAGTGTGGCTTGTTCTGTTTTGTTTTCCAGTTTTTGAAGGCATTTATTCCTGATATTATTATTTGCCTGTGTGAGAGTGCAGGTGCGTGCAGGACTCACACCTTCATGAAGCTCTAAAGGATAAGTTCTCTCCTTGCATGGTGGGGTCTGGGGTTGAATTCAGGTTGTCAAGATGGCGCTTTACCCACTGAGCCAGCTCACTGACCCTGGGTTTTATTTTAAGATTTATTTATTTTATTATTTTATATGCATGCATATTTTATCTGCATGTGTGTATGTACCACATGGGTGCTTAGGGAATTAGATAACAGGGAACTGGTATTACAGGCGGTTGTGGACCACTCAGTGTGGGTGTTGGAACTGAACTGGGATCCTTTGGAAGAGCAAAACGCATTTGGACTCACTCTGTAGACCAGGCTGGCCTCAGACTCACAGAGATTCACCGGCCTCTGCCTCCCAAGTGCTGAAATTAAAGGCGGGTACCACCAGTGCCAGGCACGGAGTGATTCGTGACTGCTGAGCCCCGTGATGTCCTCTTAGGAAGGTTACCTGAAACACAGACTGGCTCACGGGGTGAAGGAAGATGAATCCTTTAGGCCTGTAGTTTCAGTCACTTCAGTGCAAGAGAGACCCTGAGCATGGGCCGTTGGAGCTCATGCTGCCTCCCAGGATTGACTCCTGGTTCCAGGACAGCAGGTTCCAGTCACCTCTCAGGAACCAGCGCCTGGTGGCTGGTGCCCTCTTTTGCCCTCTTAACCCCAGAAGTCCCTGTGCATCTGTTATTATAAGACACATTTGCATAAAGCGAACATTACAATTCTCTTCCCACCAGCAAAGATGGGCCCTGATATTTGCATTCACAGGACCAGGTCAGTACTTCCTCTGAGAAGAAAGAGAGTGTCTCCTCTTACATCATGGCTCTCCCAGAGGCTTGCCTCGCTGCCCATGTCTTCTCTTTATTGTCCATAGATGCTAAAATGGTATATCCTTTTTTTTTTTTTTATTGAGTATTGAAAAATATGTATACCATTGCTGTTTTTATACCCGAGTCTGTCCACTTACTTACTTATGGTTATTTATTCTATGACACCCTTCCCCACAGCCCTAGCGAGCTGGCTCTGAGAAGCTGTCACGTGACACAGTTAGGCCCCAGGTGTTGCTCTTTCTCCTCTCTGTCCCCTTGTCTACGGCAGATGCTGCTCTCCCAACCTGGGATTTCATATTAGCATCTCCTGTAAAAAATTCCACACAGCATCACTGCAGGCACGGTGTCTCACACTTTCTAGGCTCCTGGAGATGTTGTACCATTAGCTCTCCTGTTTTAATTAGTGATAATTATAGAGAGTGCCTAGCTGCATTGACCTTCTCTGTCCTCTCTTGCTCCTGAAGAACTTGCAGTGCAGGAGATAAGATGTTTATAGCACACTTTAAAAAGAAAGAGCCCAACTGTAAAAAATGTCTGATGTAGGTGCAATCGTGTAAAATGTTCTATGCTTAATAAAGACTAGAAAGTAGCACATTAAAATATGTGAATAAAGGCATGTTTTTAAAAAGAAATATATTGTACCTTTAAAAGATTTTCATCTTATAATTGTAAGCTCTGATTTCAATTGGATTTTTGTTTCCTTTAACATTATGGTGATGAATTCAATTATAGCGAGAACTGAAAATAAACTGTCTTAAATCTTGTTTCACGTGAACCAACCAGGTTTAACCCTAAGCTTCTAGGGAATTGCTTCTATCTATGGCAATAGCAAGAAACCACATTTGGGACAGAACTTGTCTGTGAGGGTTTGGTTTTGCTGTATTCTGTGTGTGTCTGTGTGTCTGTGTATCTCTCTATGTGTATGTGTGTGTGTTTGTATGTGTGTCTGTGTATCTCTTGTGTGTATGTGTGTGTATCTCTGTATGTGTGTTTGTTTGTGTGTGTGTGTCTGTGTGTGTTTGTATATTTCTATATATGTGTGTGTGTGTGTGTATCTCTGTATGTGTTTGTATTTGTGTGTGTCTATGTATCTCTGTATGTGTGTGTGTGTCTGTGTGTCTGTGTGTGTATGGCTATGAACTCTTGGTGATTCACTTCCCTGCCTCAGCCTCCTGAGTAATGGGATTTCCATCCTGAGCCGCCACACCCAGCTGGGAAATTTAACTGATTTTTTGTGATGGCCTTAAGAATGGCAGAGGAGCCAGGACACAAGTGAGCAAGAGGAAAAGCTAGTGAACAGGAAGACCTGTGCTTGTGGCTCTCCTGGCCCCACTGGGAGAAGCAGTGTAGGGCAAGCCAGCGCTGCCCTCTGAGAGGCTGAGCCCCAGCCCTCAGTTCCTTGTCCATCCCTGCTCAGCTGTTATGGGTCTTTGGGCAGCTACAGTTCAGACAAGCAATGCGAGTAGATTGTCTTTATTCTGGCTTTCGTTGTTTCTTTCTTTTTTTGAGATAAGGTCTTACTTCTTAGCCTTTGCTAGACTGGTGTTTGTTATGTAGACCAGAATGGCCTAGAACAGAACTTACAGAGATCCACCTGCCTCTGCCTTCTCAGTACTGAGGCTGAGGTGTGTACGCACTAATCTGTTTGTTAAACAACTTCCTTCAGTTTTAGCAATCACTGGTTTAATTTCAAATTTCCCTTAAGGTGATTAAAAAATAATAATTGATCAACTTCTTTTTTCTGTATTATTTAAATAATGAATTTGTATTGTCATAAGACAGTTTATAACCGCTTTTTTTTACGTGTGCGTGCATGCATGCAATGTATGTCCCCCATGCATGCAGAGGGTGTCAGATTTCCTGAGCTGGAATTGTAGGCAGTTCTGAGCAACCCAACGTGGGTGCTGGGAACCAAACTCAGGTCCCCTTCAAAAACAGCGTGCGGTCTTAACTGCTGAGCCACCTTCCGTCCCCCTACATGACCAGTTTCTGTCCATAGCACAAGGTAAAAGCTTTTGTATTGGGCTCAGCCTGTTCTCCCAGAGGACCTACCTTTGATTTCCAGTATCCACATGGCACCTCATAACTGTCTCTAACTCTAGTTCCAGGGGATCCAATGCCCTTGAAAACCAGAAACCCACATGGTACACACATAGACATGCAGGCAAAACACCCATACATGTAAAATAAAAAATAAAATGTGTTAAAATGAATAAATGTTTCTAAGATTTTGTATTATATGAAACTTTTGTCAAAAAAAAAGTTTTCTAGAGGTAGGCATGGTGGTGCATGACTCTAGTTCAGCGCTGCGGGTTGGAGGGGTGGGCACGGTAAACGTCTATAATCCAGCGCCAGCACAACCCTATAATGCAGTGCTGGGGGGTCAGGACGGGGCAAGGTGCACATCTGTAACACAGTGCTTGGGACGTGGAGAGGAGGAGGAGGAGTTCATGGCCAGCCTAAGGTGCATGATACCTATCTCAAAAAAAAAAAAAAAAGGTTTCCCTTTCCAGTGCCCAAAGTGGCGTCACATGCCTGTGAGCTTGTACTCTGGAAGGTGGGGGATCTTCACTCCCAGCCAGCTTCACCCTCATAGTTTAACACTGGCCAGGGCTACATAGCAATAGCCTGTCTCCAACAAACTTTCCTAATCACACGTGAAATAACACATTTCCTAAAGCAGAGCCGCCCGCCAGACCTCTGTGCCCTCCCATGCGCCGGCCTGCCAGCCTTTCCTTCCTTTCTCTGGGTGTGGTGCTCCACACTCAGCCCCAGTGACAACCCTCCTGCTTGGATGATGTAATCCTCCAAGTTTCTGATGTTAGTTCTTTTTTCGTTGTTTTGTTTTGTTTTGAGACAGGGTTTCTCTGTGTAGCCCTGGCTGTCCTGGAAGTCACTCTATAGACCAGGCTGTCCTCGAACTCAGAAATCCACCTGCCTCTGCCTCCCAAATGCCAGGATTAAAGGCGTGCGCCACCACTGCCCGACTCTGATGTTATTTCTGATTCTTGTTCTCTGGTATTAGCAATCCCATAAACCTCAATGGTATTGATAGATTCGGTGATCATTATAGCTATTCCTTTGTGGATCATGAATAAAATTATTAAAAGATTTCTGTGATAGGCCTCTTTTATATGACATGATAAAATATGTCTCCTCCGTTATTGCCCAACTTCTGTTGATTCTGTTTGAATATCTGCAGTTGTACATTGTTCTTACTTTTCTTCAAATATCCCTTGCTGTTGATATTTAATTTACAATGTTTTACATAAAGTATTAAATCACCTTGCTCACAGTAATAATAATAATTAGTGAAACAATCCACCCCCCCTTTTTTGCGATAAGTTTCTCTCTGTGCTCCGGCTGTGCTGGACTCTGTAGACCAGGGATCCTCTTGCCCCGTGTCCTGCAGCAGATTGTACAGTGTGTGCCAGCTCAACCATCCCACCTCATTCTTAGATTCACTTTTCTCGTCCTTGTGAGCCTCTGGAACTGAAGGGACAGATAGTTGTTAGCCATCAGTGGGTACCACATTTCTCTTAAGGCTACAGCAGATATACTTGTTGGAGAGTACTTGGTTCTAGGCCTGGGTAGTTGGCTAGTGTCACTGTGGATTGCTGTGCTCTGGAGGCTTAAGGTCTCACGTGTGATAGTCCCAGGATGTATTTGGTGAGTGAATGGATGGATGAGTAACTCAAGATACACCAGCTGTCTGTACGTTCCTCCCTCTTCTAGTTCATAAGACTCGATCCTCTTCATGTTCCTTCATGTGCGTGTGTGCATGCATGCATGTGTGCATGTGTGTTGAGACAGTCTTACTATGGAGCCCCAGATAGCCTGAAACTCACTATGTAGGCCAGTATGACATCAAACTCAGAGAGCTTACCTGCCTCTGCCTCCTTAGTATTGGAATTAAAGGTATATGCCACTGAGCTTAGCTCCTAAATATAATATTTTTATATTAATTAAATAAAATACCTTTAGTAATTCTTTGAGAATTTCATAGTGCATGCAAATGTATTTTAATCATATTCAGCTCCCCTCAAGTCCCCCCAACTCCTTTCAGATCTACCACCCACTCCCCTAGCCCTCCCTCCCAGGTCCATTTCCTGGCTTTTGTTGTTTTGTTTTGCCTTGTTTTTCTTTAATAAGACACTGAGTCCAGGGCTGCAAAGATGGCTCAGGGGTTAAGAGCACTAACTGTTCTTCCAAAGGTCCTGAGTTCAAATCCCAGCAACCACATGGTGGCTCACAACCATCCCTAATGAGATCTGACACCCTCTTCTGGTGTGTCTGAAGATAGCTACAGTGTACTTAGATATAATAAATAAATAAATCTTTAAAAAAAAAAAAAAGACACCGAGTCCAGTTTGTTTTGCCCATATACTTGTGGGTGTGGGCTATCCACTGGAGCATCCTTGAGAGGCCACACCCTTAAAGAACACACACACACACACACACACACACACACACAGCCACACACTGTGGTGGTCCACAAGGCCTCCCCTCTCTGTGCTGAAATAGTGACTGGTTTGATCTTGGGCAGGCTGCCACACAGCTGCTGTGAGTTCGTGAGTGCAATGACCCTGTTGTGTTCTGAAGTCAGTTTTACTTGGTTCTCCCTGACCTCTCGCTCTTACACTCTTTGGCCTTCTCTTCTGTTATACACCCTCATCCCTGGCCAAGGAGGGAGGTGCCCTTGTGGAACCTTGCACTTGGACCACATGTGACCCAGTATTAAGCACAAAGAAGCTCTGATAAGCTCTGGGAGCTGCGCTGCTTACAGGGACGTGTGATGCTGCATAGCAAAGTGTTAACAGTAGGTTTGCTCGTGGGCCTGCTTGCTCTCTGCCATGGGCCCTTGAGCAGATTTACAGCATGCACTTCCTCCTAGAGAGAAACACTTCAATCCAGTTGAGAGCACTGGGTTCCCCCATGGCATTCATGGCTCTCTTGCACCCATGGGCACATCTGGCCACACTGCTCCTTACTGTAGTTCGTAGTATTCACAGCTGAACAAGACTGTGGATGACTTGCGTCCCTCAGCAGCCTCATAGCACCTTCTGCTCCTACACAGCCAGCTAGCAGGAAGGAAACGTCCTGGTGAATACCAGCTTGATTGCTCGGTGTTCTGTTAAGAAAGTCTGCAGTGTCTTCAGCATACGGTATAACTATCAAGGTCAAATCAGCAAATAGGAGCCATGGCAATAGCCTGTATTGTTTTGGTGCCTCCAAGACACTCCCGAACATCAGTTTGACAGCAGGTATCCCACAACTGGCACTGGGCTTTTATTTGACAACATGTGGCTTCTGTGTAGAATGACTCCAATTAAATTCTGTTGTGGAGGAGGGGTGCTAGCATAGTTGGTTTCTATATGGCTTTTCAAGCATCCTTAGTTTTAGCTACCCCTCCCTGCACCCCCTCTTCTACCCTGCTCTCCTCTCCCTCCCTCTTAAATGTCCCTCCTAGCTTCTCATCTTTTCTCCTTCATATCACCTCTGTGTTGTGCTACCCCACTCCCTTAAGATCTAATGTATGTTTAGCCAAATGGTTACAACTCCATTCCTGTACCTCTTGGGTTGAAACAGATCTTTAGCTGGGGAGATCTTTAGAATCTTAGTCTGAAGAGCTAAGGAAAAATGCCCTGCGGGCTAATTCTGTGGGTGAGAGCATTGCTCTGTGGGGTGACTGCATTCAATTATTTCTCCCAGTTTGTGGTGCCAAGAACCACCTGTGCACAGGGAGAGCCTGAGTGTCTTTATGTAGCAGATAGAGCCTTCTGACCCCTAAGAGAGCCCGTCTGGTCCATTAAAGTTTATATCGGTTTGGGTTTGAAGCCGATATAAAGGGAATACTCTCTTTCCTCATCTTAAAAACCACTGGAGAGGAACAGGTTTTCTGAAATCGTGAGTGAGAGGAAAAGAGGCACACTTCCTTATAGCTTCGAATATGGTTTTAGTGAGTCAGAAGTCTTTGTCACCTCAAACTCACACACTGGTCATATGAACAGTCCGATTTTATACAGAATTAGGATTTTTGAGCTGTCAATCTGTCTAGTCCATGAGGAGGCTATAGTCTTAATAGGTGCATCTGAAGCCATCCTCCCACCCCTAGTGTTTTCTGCCCAGCTCCTACAAGCACACTTAGTCCCCATTACATCAGAGTGTGGGTCCTTGGTGATGTGCTGAGTCTTTTCTCTATAACAAGTGGGCTGAGCCCCTCAGGTTTCAAGCAGAGTGACTGAGGTAACAGTAGAGCTTGCAGGATCTGCAAACACAGCCGAGTGGTGTGTGTGTCAAGTAGAGACTGGCCTAAGTAGATCCAACCCCAGCCCTGCAGTCCTCGGCTTCCTGGCTTAATGAAGGTCTTGCCTGTTCTTGCCAGGCTCATCATGCAGGCTGCCTAGTGTAAAGTGCAGTGGTGCCCCCTGTGGAGGGGCTTCCTGCCCTAGTGCTAAGACAGGCATGCTGAACTGTGTCTTTGGTTCACTCATGGCAAGATTTGTGTACTCCTGCTTAGAAGCAGCTGCGGCCTTTTGGTGCTTTTATGTACAGTGTGGTCTGCATGGTTTGTGTATGCCTGACTCGAGACTGTACTAAGTGTTCCCATAGTTACCTTATGGTCTGCTGACCATAACGTCTGCCTTTTCCGCCATGCTACTTCTCAGGTTTATAGACATACGACAAAAAGTTGTAAGGCAGGCTTTGGTCTTGGAAGTACCTTAAAATGGTATTGCTGTCTTTAAGTATAGCATAGTCCATGCTTAGAAATGCCATTGCCTGGTGAGTGGGGTTATGTTTGTTGAGCCAGTGTGATGGTTAGTGTGACTTTTTAAAATCTAGGAAGCACTCTTTACTCCTCCAAGACAGCCTTACAGCATAACTATAGTATATTCTCAGTATAACTATAGTATATTCTCAG
>NC_034598.1:9647206-9652238 GCF_900095145.1 Mus pahari
TAGTATATTCTCAGTATAACTGTAGTATATTCTCAGTATAATTGTAGTATATTCTCATAGCTGGACATAGTAACCTGTGCTGCAGTCCCAACACTGGGGAAGATGAAGCAGGAAGATTATAAACCCAAGGCCAGCCAGGACTACATAGGGAGACCCTGTTCCCCTACCCCCCAAAAGATCCTCATCATCATCCTCTGGAGGGAGACAAGTGTCCAAATCAACAACATACCCATAATGCCGTTCCATAGAAACCCCCTGCATATTGTCAGACATGATGGCTCAGCAGGGGAAGTGCTGGCCTCGAAAGCCTGAGGTCAATCTCCAAAGCCCATGTAAAGGTGGCAGGAGAAAAGAGATGCCACAGAGTTGTCCTCTGACTTCTACATGACACATGTACACACACACACCTTACATAGGAAGGAGCTGTCCATCCTACCAGCAAGTATGTTGCACTTCCATGGCACAGTGACCCCTTCACTCCATAGACATGTCTCCATTGCTCACTGGCATGGAAGGCGTAGTAAGGCTCACGCGGTTTGTTGTCTTTTCTCTGCTGTGATGGGTGCTCTGCTCATCAGGATGCATGCCAAGTGGTTACCAAGCTAGGGCTATAAGGATGGTGGAGGCAGCAGGGGGCGCTCATGGTCCCCAGGACTGAGTACTCAGGTGCTAAAGTGGATAACAGTTGGGGACATTAGCAGGCCAAGCAACAACAAAAGAAACTGGTAAGTAAGGCCGACTCAAGGAAAATGCTAGAAAGCCACACTCGCTCTCATATAGGTTATATGTTCCTCCGATGCCACCAGCACCGCGGGATACAGAACATGCTGTGCATGTTCCTGTCCCAGGACATTCCTTTTAATTAAACACCCGCCACAGTATTTGTCATGAGATTACAGTACAGGCTATATATTGATTCAAAAAAACCAAAACAAAACACGCTGCAGGCAAGGAAGCTTGCTGCGGTCTGCAACCATGGCACGTTTTGCTTGTTGAATATCTATTACAGAATTTATTAAAAATCTCCATGGGCCTAGTTAGGCTTTCTGAATTTCAATGTGTAGAATTAAGTTCCTACTTTGGAATATGATACTAAAATTAAAAATTAACTTAGAATCAGAATATGAATAAATCTATTGTTATTTATGTCATAAATTTCCCTTTGGAAGACATGACAACCAAGAAACAATGGCTGTTTTTCCTTTGGAGTTAACCCTAAATTTAGCATAATTTCATATTACTAACCTCAAATGCCCAGCATACTAAATGTTGATAACCATTTATAAATTAAGAATTAAACTAATCTTGTCCTACTTAATTACATTCTAAAATCAGGCTCATTTGCTCAAGCCATGAGCTACACAGATTGGCCTCTGCCTTTCATTAGTGGGGTGTTGCTCATTTGTGTATCGTTCTAATGGTGTGAAGGAAGAGAGAGGAAGGCCTCCATGGGGGCAGGGGGGTTCTCCTGCCTCTTTTTCTTCTCTTTTTTTGGCTTTTCGAGACAGGGTTTCTCTGTATAGCCCTGGCTGTCCTGGAACTCACTCTGTAGACCAGGCTGGCCTCGAACTCAGAAACCCACCTGCCTCTGCCTCCCGAGTGCTGGGATTAAAGGCTTGCACCACCACTGCCTGTCCTTAAAATCTATTTTTAATAAAGGTCCTTAAATGCTTTAACCTCCCTTCTAGCCCACCACCCAGCAGAGGTAGTGGAAAGGAAAGGTTGATAGAGCAAAGGAGGGTGTGGACCTGTTTAGAAATGGTTCTTTGGAGCAAATTCAGTCTGCATTGTCAGGATATCATCAGTCCAGCTCACATGAATCAGTAGTGGTAGCTTGATCTATTCACAGTCTCCGTTCATGAACCAGCAATGGCAGGACTAGCAAACACCATTTACAGTCAGCAACGGCAGGGTGATCCAGAAGAAACCGCAAGGCTCTGCTAGTTGGCCCAACTCCAAGGAAGCATCAGGAAGCCACTGGAACACCAGCAGCAGGTTTTTGCTGTGTTTCTCTCTATAAGCCATGATAAATGATGACCGATACAGAATGGTAAGGCGTACCAATACCATTTAGAATTGTCCACTGTCCGTTGGCTATAGTTATATCCTTTTTAAACATCGTGTGTTCTCTCAAGTATCTGCTCTGGCAAATCATGTCCTTTCTCTAGACTGCCTTCAAAAACCATCATGTGTCTGTTCTTAGCAAAACATCCTCTCACGTGTCTGCTTTGGCAAAAGCTGCTGCTGCTGTTGTTTAGGGATGGGAGTGACGGTGTGAATGAGAACATACCTTGTAGACTGGGTGGGTGTCTGAACACTTGGTCCCCAGTCGGTGATGCTGTTAGGAGCAGTGATACAGTGTCATTGGAGGAAGTACATCAGGCTTTGAGAGTCCATAACCTGCCCTGCTTCCAGTTTGCTCTCTTGGCTTCCTGCTGTGTTTGAAGGTATGATCTGTTAGCTTCCTGCCCTTCCTCCCCAGCCATTATGGACTCCCCATCTAGGCCGTAAGGAATAATAAACTCTTCCCTCTGCAGTGCTATGCTACAGCAATGGTGTTTTATTCCAGCAGCATCGAAAAACTAACTGATGTGCCGGTATCACTTTATTCACTTTTTAACATTTTTGCTATTTGAGAATGTCCTTATGCTATTGACATCATAACTGCCTTGCTTCAGCCTCCCCAGTGCTAGATTAAGGCATGCACTGCCATTTCTAGCTTAAACATTATTTTTTTAAACTTAGGTTAGCTTTCCAAGCCCATGAGACCATCCACAGCTGTATTTTGGACATGGCCATCTGGTAGTGACTACAAAGTCTGCATTTGCCTTTTCTATATACAACATGGTCTTGGCTTACATAAAGAATGTAGTTTTCAGAGATCTGTAGGCTTTCTGTGAATCACTGCCAAATCAAAGCTTTTCCTTTCAGAATTATTTAAACCCAGGTGCACAGCTATACCATTAGCCATTTTATTGGCTAGCGCCAGCTCTCTGGCAGCATGACGTCTGGAAGCTACATGTCAGTGTGTGTCCCTTCCTCATCTTCCTTTAGTAGCTCCTAGCAGTGTGGTGAAGGGAAGAAAGCCAGCACTGAGTCCTGGCAGCATGGCACCAGCGACGGCTTTGCCTTCAATAGGAATGAGCTTACACTCTCTAGTAAACTCTGCCAAATCTATGGTACCGTATTCTTTTCCAAACCATATACCCACAGAGGGCTAAGTTTCAAAAGTCTGAACTTCAAAATCTCTGCTATTTCTGAAGCTAGGTGTTAAGTGGGCTCTTTTGTTTTTCCTCCTAAAAGAGGGACTCAGTGCTTAGAGAGACCTGTTGTGGGTCAGGTGGTGGTAGTACACATCTTTAATCCCTGCATTCAGGAGGCAGAGGCAGGCAGATCTCTGTGAGTTCAAGACCAGCCTGATCTACAAAGTGTGCTCCAGGGCGACCAGTGACACACACAGAAACTCTGCTTCAAAAACAAACAAACAAACAGAGAGGCTTGCTGTGCAGAGCTGGCAACCAGAGTTTGATCCCCAGCCACATAAAGGTGGATGAACAGAGCCAACCCAAAGTGTGTGCCACAGCACAGTAGCATATACACAGGCAACAATGATCATTTTAAAGTAAATAAAAGGATTATGGGCTGAGGGTATATCTTAACTGGGAGAGCACTTGTCTGAAACTGAAAGGCAGAGTGGTGCATGCCTATAGTCTCAGCACTCAGGAGATGGAGGCGGGAGGAACAAAAAGCTAAAGGGCAGCCTCAGCTCCTTAGGGAACTCAACGGCAGCTTCAAAAATAACAATTTTGGGCTGGTGAGATGGCTCAGTGGGTAAGAGCACCCGACTGCTCTTCCGAAGGTCCGGAGTTCAAATCCCAGCAACCACATGGTGGCTCATAACCATCCGTAACAAGATCTGATGCCCTCTTCTGGAGTGTCTGAAGACAGCTACAGTGTACTTACATATAATAAATAAATAAATCTTTTATTAAAAAAAAAATAACAATTTTAACAGAAGGATTCCCACACTGAGGCACTCCAGCAGAAACAGCTGGCACTGGGGTGTGGCCCAAAAAGAGCGGAGTTCCTGGGGTGCAAGCCCCAATTTGCTTCTCTGGCTTCAGTGACTTACTTATCGGCCTGCCCTCATGGATGCTGGTCCTCTTGCTCCTCCCTGCTCTTGCACTCCCACAGAGTCACCCCCGCCATATGAAGTGTGGCTTGGTCTCAGTTCACAGTCTCAGCCCAGGGGACAGTGCAGGTAGGTAGCAGTATAGCACAGGTGAGAGCTGAGCTTGGGTTCTCCTCCAGAAAGATGACCCTCTGCTGGAACACCCTTACAATTGCCCGCCTTTCTAGCCATCTTCCTATCATTCAGGAACCATCTGTTAATGCTCTGTGATCCTTCAGAGCCCTCCAGTAGCAGGAAGGCCATCCCGTGCATTCCTGCCCGCCGTACGCCACGATGCCACTGAGTTTGTCTCTGCACCGAGTTTTCTCCACTGCCGTACAGTGTGGGAAACCATAGTGATTGGTCTTTCGGGTTGGGCTGGGTTGCTGACCAGGGGTCTCCCCGAGCCCAGCCTGGCCTGAGGCTCACTGGGTAACTCAGTGCTGAGTTACCCGATGCCTGGCTTATCCCATGGGCTCTAACATCAGGAGGGAGGACATGCTTTTTTGTTTGTTTTCCAAGGTGCTGATGACCCTATATCTGATGATGTTTGCCATAATTAAGAAAAAAGTATTCCTACTTTCTAATTGATAAGGTTATCATCATAGCTAGGCTTATTATCACAGCCTACAATCCCTTCACCCAGGAATCAGTTCACCAGGAGAACCACAATTTCAGGGCTAGCCTGGATTTCATAAAGAAACCTTGTCTCAAAAAAACAAAACAGGGCTGGTGAGATGGCTCAGAGGGTAAGAGCACCCGAAAGGTGCAGAGTTCAAATCCCAGCAACCACATGGTGGCTCACAACCATCCATAACAAGATCTGACTCCCTCTTCTGGAGTGTCTGAAGACAGCTACAG
>NC_034598.1:9652378-9654044 GCF_900095145.1 Mus pahari
GGAGGGAGGGAGGGAAGGAAGGAAGGAAGGAAGGAAGGAAGGAAGGAAGGAAGGAAGGAAGGAAGGAGGAAGGAAGGAAGGACAATTTCAAATTAGGATAGTCATTGAATCATTGAATGGTCTAGGCTTCAACTCCATCTCGGTGAGTGAGGCCTGAGTACCTGCAGAGAGAGGGAGAGGGAGAGGGAGAGGGAGAGGGCAAGCAGACAAAGGATCACTATGTAGCTGTCAGCTGGAAGAGTGCTAGTGCTGAGATGGCAGCTGTGAACTACCACAGCCAGTGTCATCTGCATTGTTGTTGTTGTTGTTATTGTTGTTGTTGTTGTTGTTAAAGTCAAGTTCACACCCTGGCTGGCCTGTAGCTTGCTGTGTAGACCAGGCTGGTCCTCAACTCACAAAGATGAGATATTCTTGCCTCTGCCTCCTGAGTGCTGGAATTAAAGGCATGAGCCCACATCTGCTTTTTAAAAGTTTCCTATGTGAATCTCTTGGTCAGATTTTTTTATTTAGCTCAACTTAATGTGTCTTTCAAAGAATATTTTACTCATGATTTTTAAAAATTATGTTTTTTAATGTAGCTTTACATTTTAAGTAAAATATATATATATAGGTTTTTCGAGACAGGGTTTCTCTGTGTAGCCCTGGCTGCCCTGGAACTCACTTTGTAGGTTCCAGGAACTCAGAAATCTGCCTGCCTCTGCCTCCCGAGTGCTGGGATTAAAGGCGTGCGCCACCACGCCTGGCTTTCAGTTATATTTTAATTAAAATCATTACATAAAATTAGAAATTGCATTATTTATTGTGTGTTTGTATGTTATGTAGGCAGTGTGTACTAAGGTACACATGTGGGGTCAGGAGACACCTTTTGGGGGTCGGTTCTCCTTCTGCCTGTAGGTCCTGAGAAGAATTGAACTTCAGGATTTGAACGCTCTGGGGAAGTGGTTTACCAGGCTGCAGCTGCATTTCCTCACTATAAGATTAAATGTTCTATTAGTTACCAGCAAATATTAAGTCGAGCCTGGTTCAATAAAGTTCACAGAAGGGTTAGGGGTGTAGTTCGGTGAAAAAGAGCAGTTGCCTAGCATGTGTGAATCCCTGGGTTCCCTAAAGGGGGCAGGTGGCACGTAGGTCCTCAGTCTCCTGCACTCAGAAGGTAAAGGCAGGGGACCAGAAGCTGAAGTCATCTTTGACTACAGAGTGAGTTGGTGGCTAGCCCAGACTTTTGAGACTTTTGTCTCAAAGTTCACAAAGAAACAAACTAAACTGAACAGACACAAGAAATGTGGGATTTAAAATACCCTACACCATAAAAATATTCTACAGCATTGCCTGTTTCTCTTACAGTGACATGTCATGGGCACAGTGTGCCACACCTATAATCTAGTATCCAGAAGACAGAGGCAGAGACATGAGACAAGTTCAAGGCCAGCCTTGGCTACATAGCAAGTTCCAGGACAGCCTGGCTGTCTTAGTTAAGGTTACTGCTGCTGTGATGACCAAAAAACAACTTACAACTCTCAGGTCACAGAGGGAAACCAGGAAAGGAACTCAAGGCAGGAACCTGGAAGCAGGAACTGAAGCAGGAGCCCTGAAAGTACATACCTGTTTTTTTTTTTTTACTGTCTTGTCTATTTGCAGCCTGCTTCTTTTTTTTTTTTTTTTTTTT
>NC_034598.1:9656738-9663746 GCF_900095145.1 Mus pahari
GGCAGGCAGATTTCTGAGTTCGAGGCCAGCCTGGTCTACAGAGTGAGTTCCAGGACAGCCAGGGCTACACAGAGAAACCCTGTCTCGAAAAAACAAACAAACAAACAAAAAACACTGGCTGTTCCAGGTGTGGTAGTGTATGCCTCTAATCCCAGCAGCACTCAGGAGACAGGCAAGAGGGTCTCTGTGAGTTCAAAGCCAGCTTGGTCTACAGAAGAAGTCCAAGATAGCCAGAGCTACACAGAGAAACGGTGTCTTGAGAGAAAAACAAAACAAGATACTGTCTGCTTTTCCAGAGGACCTGGGTTCAATACCAGCTCCCACAGGGCAGCTTTCCACTGTCTATGACTCTATTCCTAGGGGATCCAGTGCCCTCTTCTGGCCTCCTCAAATACTGCACAAGCATGATGCACAGACAAACATGCAGGCCAAAGACCCACACACATTTTTTTTCATTAAAATAATTAAAAATATTGGACTGCTGCTAAGACAAGGACTGGCTAGATGATGATAGGGAATTATCTAACTTTTCTAGTTAACTTTCTGGGCTGGCAGAGTGGGTCAGCGAGTACAAGCCCCTGCTGGGAAGCCTGACCTGAGTTTGATTTCCAGAGCCTGCGATGCGAGAACCAAGTTCTAGAAGCGTCCTGTGCTCTCGACAGTATACCGTGGCCTGCCTGCCCACAGTCCCTCTCGTATAGACACACAGCAATAATGCTTAGTGAAATGACTTTTAAAAGATGTTTCTAGTTAACCCTCCTGGTGTAATCGCAGTGTTGTGATTATACAAGTCAAAACAAGGGTGAAGCAGCCCGCTGCCAATGGTGTGCACCAAAGGTGTGTACCGCCATTACCACCCAGCTTCTAATTAAATTTTGAAGAAAAGAATAGAAGACTTTTTAGCCTGGTTTTCAGAGCTGTCCTGGTCCCTACTGCCTGGCTCTGCCAAGCGTGCTGTTCTCAGCTGTGCTCCACTCTGCACACTTTGCTTACTGCTCCCCGAAGCCTTCTCCCCCGCAGTTACCTTGCTGCTCTACACACACACACTCACACACACACACACACACACACACACGCGGGCTCATCAAAGGCCACTCTGCAAGACTTTCTGGTATCTCTCCTGGTTGGCCTTATCTGCCCTGCCCTGCCCTGCCCTGCACCTATAGTGCCACATCGCTGCCTTGGTATTGCTGTAATTCAGGTTCTCTTTAGTTAGCTCCTGGGCCTTGAGCAGAGAGGACATGACTCTGACATTAGTGGGTGCCCCAAGAGTTCTTAGAAACTCAACATTTGACTCCTCTTACAGACATCCACATGTCTGTAGTTGCCAGCCTAGAAGTCTAAAACATTGGCTTGTCCAAGGACCCGTTGACTGCTGTGAGGAAAACAGGGCCACACTCACCTGAGTGTCTTCAGCATCTGAGCCGCCTCTGAGGTTACTGTAGATGAAACCAAAACTGATTTGATCTGATTAGGTGGAATGCCATCGTCAGGGAGAGCTAAGCAGGCTGAGCTGTAGCTGTAAGTGCAGCCCTGATTTTACTGTCCAGTAATCTTTGCTCTCGTGCAGCCCCACCCATCCCTGTGGAGTTGATAGGATTCTCATTTAGAGCCAGGAACAGTTGAGTTGCATTCCTCAAATGGTAGAGCTAAGAGTGAAACTTGACTGTGGCTGTGTGCTCAGTCCTTGGCGGGAGACTGGGGAAGCCTAGGCTCGAGTGATCAGCCTAAAGTTCAGTAGAAAGTGGCTCTACAGGAGAAGGCAGCAGAAAAACACGGCGTCAGAAGTGGATGGCGGTACATGCTTGTAATCCCATCTCATGGGGGAGACTGAGACGGAAGAATTGCTGGGAGTGTAATTCAGGCAGAGACGATATATAGTGAGAAGGCCGGGCAGAGTGAGGTGCTGTCTACCCTGCTCCCCCAAAAGTGAGATGGCTTCACAGATAAAGATACCACACAAGCTTCACATAAGTTTGATCCCCAGAACCCACATAAAAATGGAAGAAGAGAACCTGATCTCATACCACAATTTTGTGGGTATATGCATGCATGTGCACTCACACACACCACACACACACCACACACACACACCACACACACACACACTATAAGGAAAGTTGAAAACAAGAAATGTGGCCTTTTCTGATATCTGGAGTAACTGAGCTTCCCTGGACCTCTGACCCCTTTATCCTATAATTAGAGTAATACACCAGCATATATCTTAATTCATGTTTTATGTATTATACAGTATGTAGCTTAATGTCTCACAGGGAAGTCAATACATGAGGTGAACATTAAAGTACAGCACTGTAGTAACACCGTACTCCAAAAGCACACAGGATACTCCAGAGGTAGAAGAGGTCCCTAGTGCCATCATCCTAGGTGGCCAAATGCCTTCCACCCAGGTAGAATCTGGGGGGCTTACTAAGAGTGGAACGGCAACCCCAAGGGAGCCAGTGTGTCAGCTCTGAAAACTGCAGCTAGTTCCCCTTAATACATGATCAGAAGACAGAAGGGAGAGAAATGGAGCTGGGTGGGACTGGAGAGGGAACTCTTGTTCTTCCTGGGGAACTTGAACTGCTAAGGCTGTTGGAAGGCAGTGACAGATTTTAGACAAGACCGTATTTGATTTATAAACCTTTTTGGCAGTGTGGCATGGTGGATAGAGCTTGGTAAGGCTCTTTAGGATGTGAAAATAACCTCGCTGGGGGGAAGATGAGAACCCCTGAGAACCCCAGTATAGCACAGTTTTAAAAGTAGAAAATCAAAGAGCTCAAAGGAGCTGCAGAGATGAGGACTCGCTGACTGTCAGTGAAGATGTCCACCTCCGATCCAGCGGTGGCAGCGCTGCCCTTTAGTCTCAGCACTCAGGAGGTAGAGGCAGGCAGCTCTCTAAGTTCCAGGACAGCCAGCACCTTCCTGGCAGGATGTCCAGGTCAGAGAAACCCTGTCTCAAAAAAACAAAAAAAAACCACAGGCAGGAGAGGCTGGCATGCTCCCTGCTGTGACACAGGTGTCCAGGCTGGAGTATCTCTACCGTGGGGCAGGCCCCAGTGCCAGAGGGAAAGCCCTAGAGGGGTCCGCACGGACAGCTCCCTGCTGCATCCCGTCCATAGCGTGCATCTTCCATTACTCATAGACTGGGTCTTGCTACCTGGCCCCATCCGGACTCTAAGGGTCAGAGGAGTTGGCCTCAGGTGAGCTAGCCAGGGACTGCTGGTGCCTAGGTGAGGGAGTGAGGGAGACCTTTAGAGCCCTCACTGAGACTATTGAACAGGACAAGGTCATTTAAGTTCAGATGAAGCCTTTTCCAAGTACAAGTATAATGATTTTGTTTAGTGTTTTTAAGATGCTATTGCTAGTCACTTGTATGGCCCTGTGCACAAGAGTGCAGCTAGCTGCCTGTGGAAGCTACGGGAGCTGCCAGGGACGGGGAGAGTGCCGCCAAGGCAAATCTGCAGCCTCTCTTTGTTTTCTCTGTCTGTCGGTTTGTTTGTTTTTAAATAGTCTGGTCATATAGTCCTGGCTGACCCCTAACTCTCAGAAATCCACCTGCCTCTGCCTTCCACGTGTTGGAAGTAAAGGTGAGCATTGCCTGTCCTGACCCTTTGTTTCTTTGGTCACAGAAAGAGACCGGAAGTCAGTTTGGACCTCAAAAATGCTTTGTTCCATTTTCCCGAGGAAAATATTTTGTTTTTAAATAAGTCATACTCAGGTTTAATAATATGTGTCTTTCTTGAATTTTCATTTTGATTATTATGTCAACATAAGGTGTTTTAATTGTTTTGTTTTGTTTTTTAAGTTCGAGTGAAGATGTTAGTGGAAGCTCCCACACACACACACACACACACACACACACACACACACTCACACATAGAATAGAGGCTGTTGAATTCCAAATGCCAGAGATACCATAGCTTGGCCTTCATTACTGCCTTCCCAGCATGGGACTCTGTGCAGATCCAGGGGCGGGTGTGAGAGGAGCTGCAATTGGGTTGATTGGAGCCATTATGCTGCTCAGGAGCGATCGAGGGAGGCTCCATAGCCTTAGGGAGGTGAGGCTGTCTGGAGATCACCTGGAAACCTCTCTCTCCAGACAGGAGAGCAGAAATACTGCATTTACATGTTTCCTGTCCCTCACTCCCACCCCCAGGTAAATTGTGGTCCTCACTGTACAACCGAACCTGACTTACTGTGTGCATCTATTTCCTAACAGTTGCGAGAAACAATCAAAGCTGGCAAAGGTGTGACTTCAGCTATTGACCTGTGTCGTTACCATGGAAACAAGGCACTAGAGGCCCTGGAGAGCTTCCCTCCCTCAGAGGCCAGGTCGGCTTTAGAAAACATTGTGTTTGCTGTGACCAGATTTTCTTGACACCAAATTAAAAAGACACTATTGCTCCTTAGCTGAAAAACCCAGAGAATGAGGTGGACGGGAGAGCTTTTTGTGATGAAATAAGTAACGTGTTTAATGACTATAGAAATATATGTATTTTTTTCCTGTCCTTCATCTGACTGCTTAATGAATCTATCCTTTGGAACCACTACAAACAAAA
Organism: Mus pahari; assembly: GCF_900095145.1. Classification (NCBI taxonomy): domain Eukaryota; kingdom Metazoa; phylum Chordata; class Mammalia; order Rodentia; family Muridae; genus Mus; species Mus pahari. Next base: position 9,661,298 of record NC_034598.1, read on the forward strand.
TGAGAAGGAAAAAGGTCACGCGGTTTTCACTTGTCACGCCAGAGCACACTTGAGGCTTCAGCAACAGAAATAATTAATGAGACTCGCTCCCGTGACCTCAGCAAATGGACAGGAAATAAGTCCTTATTGATTGGACCAAGCCCGGGATGGCGCCAGGGCGGTGGCTGTGGTTTTCCCTCCACAGAGGACAGAGCAAGCTGGAAGCTGCAGGTGTCGAGCGAAGCACTGGGTGCCATCTGTGGGGGACACGTCAACACCGATGACCAGCCTGTCGTAGTGGAGAAGACCTCGATGCATTAAGCAAAATCTGTGTTGCCTGCTGTCTTGAAATCATGTGCATATAGTGTGAGAGGCTTGTGCATCCTAGTTTTTATCAGATTTGGGAGAAGTGAAGGAAATGTTAAGCTGCCAAATACTTGAAATTGAATATTAAAGTGTTACCAAGTGTTGACTCAATTGTATGAGAAAAGTGTCTGCCTTTCTTTCTTAAAGATCAAATTTAGGACACATTTCAAGCTAGGCATGGTGGTGCACACCTTTAACCCCAGCAGTAGGGAGGCAGAGGCAGGTGAATCTCTGAGTTTGAGGCCAGCCTGGTCTACAGAGTGAGTTCCAGGACAGCCAGGGCTACACAGAGAGACCCTGTCTGGAAAACAAACAAAAAAGATACAATTCGAAGGCCAGTTTTTGTATTTCAAAAGCCAGGCACCCACTTATGATACTGTGTCTGGGGACTCCCTCTGGTGTCGCAGCTGCCAGCAGAGTAACTGTAGTACTGGGACTTGATTGGTGAGAGTTTTAACCTCAGAATGTCAACTTTTGATATTGAGCCACAGACAGAGTTCCAGAAAGAACACAAGCGCTCACATAGGCCTGCAATCGGACTCTGGCTCCATGCGGTTGGCAAACGATTCCCGTGGTTTGCACAAATGCAACCCGAGAATCCCGTTGACAAGAAGGCTGAGTTTACATAACTGATCTCGGCTGAGACTCAGCTGCCTTCCTCCTCGTGTGTGTAATTACAGCCCTATCTGGAGACAGAAAACACGGGAAGCAGGTTGTATTACCTACTCCACTCAAACACTAGGGGAAGTCATCTGCGTTGAATTCCTCCTCCCAAAAGTTTGAACCGGGCTAGCCCATGGCCTGCAGTGAGGAGAATGGGTAAGCCCACAGAGGTTAAGCTGTTATGAGTGGACTCCAAGATAAGTGAATGGGTCACACTGCCACAATCTATAGCTTGCCCATAGAGCATTGCGCTTGTCTGAAGCGTGTCTTCTCAGTGAGCATGGCTTAATTAGTAACTATGGTGACAATGCTATAGCTCTGAGTAGGTTCTACTCATTAACTTGCCTGAGAAGGATCCTGCCCCACGCCTCAGATCTGCTTCTCCGTGTGACCGGTCAAAAGTCACTCCCCTCTCACCTCAATTTCCTCTCCTGTAACAGGAGAGGGAAAGGAAGTAAGTGAGTCCCTTCCAGGTCTGTGTGTGAGTGACCGTCACACTGGAGTGGCCACCCCTGCAGTCCCAGCTCTTTGGGAGGCGGAGGCAGCCCGGCTAAGCTACCTAGTGAGTTCAGAGGCCAGCTTGGACGAAACAGACCCTGCCTGAAAACACACAAAGTTGGCCATTTCTGATGACCTAGTAAAAATGGTGCGTGAGATCCAGAGAGGGGGGAAGGGGGCCGTGGGAGCTCTGACAGGCGGCTCAACACTGAGCTGCTGGCCCAGTCTCCTCATGTGATCTAAACCGGTCCATCTGCCTTATGTGACATGTGACATGGTTCTGGATTCCTGTTTTTCAACACCCACCTTTGCTTCTTTGGGATCTTTCTACCTCTCTTTTATCTTTTAGCAGCCTCTGTGACCTCTATTCTGTCCCCTCCTTAAAAAAAAAAAAAAAAAAAAAAAAAAGCCTCAGCTGGGCGTGGTGGCGCACACCTTTAATCCCAGCACTTGGGAGGCAGAGGCAGGCGGATTCATAATGGTCTGTAACTCCAGTTCCAGGGGAACCAGTGGCCTTTTCTAATCTCCATGGGCACCAAACAGGCAAAATACTCATATAGGTAAAATGAGACACAATATTCTTCAACTTAAAAATCTTGGTTTCAGGGCCAGTGATATGGCTCAGCAGGTAAAGTCACTTGCTGTGCAAGGCGGGTAACCTAAATGCAGTCCCTGGACTGTATAAAGGTGAAAGGAAAGGCCGGGCAGCGATGTACTCCAGCACTGGGGAGGCTGGAGAAGGTGGGGCTATGAGTTTGAGGACAGCATGCTCTACAGAGCGAGTTCTAGGACAGTCAGGGCTACAGGGAGAAACCCTGTCTCAAAAACAAAAGGAAGCATCGGGCCTGGTGGCGCACGCCTTTAATCCCAGCACTTGGGAGGCAGAGGCAGGCGGATTTCTGAGTTCGAGGCCAGCCTGGTCTACAGAGTGAGTTCCAGGACA
>NC_034598.1:9663826-9681439 GCF_900095145.1 Mus pahari
GTGAGATGGCTCAGTGGGTAAGAGCACCCGACTGCTCTTCCAAAGGTCCCGAGTTCAAATCCCAGCAACCACCTGGTGACTCATAACCATCCGTAACAAGATCTGACTCACTCTTCTGGAGTGTCTGAAGACAGCTACAGTGTACTTACATATAATAATAAATAAATAAATCTAAAAAAAAAAAAAGGAGGAACGAACTATATATGATTGTATTCTGACCCCTCTCCCCCACATACACACATAGTAAAATTCTATAACATAAATAAGTTTACAAAGGGAATACTTGTTTCAAGGCTGGAGATACAGTTAAGTAGTAAATTGCTTACCTCGCACATGTGGCAAGGCTAGGTTCAGTGCCCATAAGAACACTATAGTAGTATGACCGAGAATGGCTCCCATGGGCTTCTAACTGTGTAGAGGAGGAGGAGGAGGTGTGTCAGGCATCTGCCCCTTGTCCCGCTGCCCTGCTACACAGCGACTGAGGTTGTATGTGGAGCATGGCTCCTGCTGCCTGTTTCTGCCTCCCTTTCTACTCCCTCCCCTCCCCCACTAGGGTTCTTCCTGTTGCATTTTTTGCATGCCATAGCACACACGTGGAGGTCAAAGGACAACCTGTAGGCCCCAGAGATCAACTGCGGCTGTCAGATTCGGTGGCTTTACCCTCTCAGCCATCTAGTCACATTCCGAGATCTCACTCAGGCTGGCCTCCTACTCAGTGTGCAAGCTGACTCCTGATCCTCCTGCCTCTGCTCCCCAAGTGTTGCGATCACTGATAGGTCTTCTTCTCCGCTGTTAAATGAGCCAATTCAAGCCAGATTAGTTTATATTAAATGCAAGTTTCCTGGGAAGCCGGACTCGGGTGGGTGAGTTTACTGGCCCAAGGACCAAAACCAGGTAAGTCGCCATGGGGGACAGAAGCAGAGGGTGCGTGCTCAGGGAGAGAAGGAGAGAGCAGGGAGACCAACCCAGGGAAGAAAGTCTCTGGGCACGGGCAGCCCAGCCCTGGGCCTGCAGGGCAGGGCATCGGGCAGGATGTACCAGGTAGGGACTGAGGGATGCTGGGAGAACATAGAGACCATGTCTGCTTTGATATGTTAAATTCACAACATGCTCCCGTGTCCCTGGGTCTGAAAGCAAACAATTATAAACAGATGACACCACATTTGAATTGTTCCTTCTGGTTTTTTGTTTTGTTTTGTTTTACATTTTTGTTTTTGTTTTTGTTTTTTGTTTTTCGAGACAGGGTTTCTCTGTGTAGCCCTGGCTGTCCTGGAACTCACTCTGTAGACCAGGCTGGCCTCGAACTAAGATCCGCCTGCCTCTGCCTCCTGAGTGCTGGGATTAAAGACGTGCGCCACCACTGCCCAGCTTATTTTACATTTTTTTCAAAACATCTCTAGTAAAGTATAATTTATATAATATATTGTATAGTTGTTTCTATTTATAATATATAATATAAATTTCACATATTTTGTTTACAATGCAGTGATGATAAAGTACTATTAATATGTAAAATATGCGGCCAGACATGGTGGCCTTTAAACCCAGCACTAGGGAGGCAGCAGGAAGGATTCTGAGCAGGGCTGCATGGGCTGTGGTGTTCCCTCAAAACAACAACAAAAAATAGCTACATGTGTGTGTGTGTGTGTATGTGTGTGTGTGCACATGTATGTGTCTCTACATGTACATTTGTGTGTATATTTTGTCTGCATGTATATATGTATGTGTGTGTTGTGTGTATATGTATGGGGGGTAGGTGTTGTGTTTTTGACACAGTCTACTAATAAACCCCAGTGTGTGTCCTCAAACTCACTAGCCAAGGATGGATTTTTTTTTTTTTTTTTTTTGTAATGTGTGTTGGTGATGCTACAGCGACCAGAAAAGGGTAGAGCTGAAGTCACAAGTGGTTGTAAGCAAATAAAAAAAGAAAGAAGAGAAGGGGAAAATAGACAGGCAGGCAGGCAGACAGACAGACAGACAGACAGACAGACAGAGAAGCAGTCAGGGTGGTATAAAACTTTCACTCTAGGGGCTGACGAGATGGCTCAGTAGGTAAGAGCACTGACTGATCCTCCTAAAAGTTCTGAGTTCAAATCCCAGCAACCACATGGTGGCTCACAACCATCTATAATGAGATCTGACACCCTCTTCTGGTGCATCTGAAGTCAGCTACAGTGTGCTTATATATAATAGTAAATAAATCTTTTTGTTTTTGTTTCTGTTTTTGTTTTTTGAGACAGGGTTTCTCTGTGTAGCTCTGGCTGTCCTGGAACTCACATTGTAGACCAGGCTGGCCTCGAACTCAGAAATCCTCTGGCCTCTGCCTCCCAAGTGCTGGAATTAAAGGCGTGAGCACCACCACCCGGGTTGTAAATAAACCTTTTTTTTTTTTTAAAGATTTATTTATTTATTATGTGTAAATACACTGTAGCTGTCTTCATATACTCCAGAAGAGGGCATCAGATCTTGTTAAGGATGGTTGTAAGCCACCATGTGGTTGCTGGGATTTGAACTCAGGACCTTTGGAAGAGCAGTCAGTGCTCTTAACCGCTGAGCCATCTCTCCAGCCCATAAATCTTTTTTAAAAAAATAAAATACTTTCACTCTAGCAGCAGAGGCAGGCAGATCTCAATGAGTTCAAGGCCACCCTGGTCTACATAGTTGAGTTCCTGACCAGGCTAAGGCTACATAGTCAGATACTGTTTTGAAAATCAAATAAATAAGCATCCAAAACAAAACAAACAAAAAACCCAAGTAGTTGTGAGCCACTGGATATAGATTCAAACTCAGGGCCTCTGGAAAAGCAGTGTGTGTTCTTAATCATTGAGCCATCTCTCCAGCCCCCAAAATGAGTTTAATTCCTAATCCTGCCTCTACCTCCCTGGCATGCTAATAACCCAGCCTGGCCCCCAATTCGGGTGTGCATTTGTGTATGCTATGCTGGGGACTGAGCCCAGGTCCTCCTGACCAGCTTGAGTCGGATTTGGGTACTCCCATGCGGGATTTGGGGGTGGGAGGTTCTCAGGCCTGATCCCAGTTACACGCCTTCCCACTGGGCTATTCCAGCCCCAAAGCTCATTCCGGTCAACACTTTGGAGCCAAACCCTGAATCCCAAGGAGCCTTCTTAGTGTTCTTCTTTGGAAACCTATGCAATCTTTTTTTTTTTTTTTTTTTTATGCAATCTTTTTTAAGAAATGGATGGAGGCTTTTAGCTGGGTCAGCCCTGACTGGAGCGAGCAGAGGTCCTGAATTCAAATTCCCAGCAACCACATGATGGTTCACAACCATCAGTACAGCTACAGTATACTCATATACATTAAATAAATAAATAAATCTAGAAAGAAAGAAAGAAAGAAAGAAAGAAAGAAAGAAAGAAAGAAAGAAAGAAAGAAAGAAAGAAAGAAAGAAAAGAAAGAAAGAAAGAAAGAGCCGGGCCTGGTGGCGCAGGCCTTTAATCCCAGCACTCGGGAGGCAGAGGCAGGCGGATTTCTGAGTTCGAGGCCAGCCTGGTCTACCAAGTGAGTTCCAGGACAGCCAGGGCTATACAGAGAAACCCTGTCTCGAAAAACCAAAAAAAAAAAAAAAGAAAGAAAGAAAGAAAAGAAAGAAAGAAAGAAAGAGCCGGGCCTGGTGGCGCAGGCCTTTAATCCCAGCACTCGGGAGGCAGAGGCAGGCGGATTTCTGAGTTCGAGGCCAGCCTGGTCTACCAAGTGAGTTCCAGGACAGCCAGGGCTATACAGAGAAACCCTGTCTCAAAAAACCAAAAAAAAAAAAAAAGAAAGAAAGAAAGAAAAGAAAAGAAAGAAAGAGAAAGAAAAGCTGGGCAGTTGTGGCGCACTTGGGAGGCAGAGGCAGGCAGATCTCTGAGTTCGAGGCCAGCCTGGTCTACAGAGTGAGTTCCAGGACAGCCAGGGCTGCACATGGAGCTTTTTGTCAGGCCTGGTGGAGTAGGCCTGTAATCCCAGCTATATCAGAGGATAGTAAACCCAAGGCATCCTGGGAAGCTTAGCAAAAGCCTAGATGAAACCCCAGCAGGTGGGAGGCAGAGGCCAGAGGACCAGGCATCTAGTGTAGCCTAGTATACATGGGGAGTTAGTGGCCAGCCAGGGCAACCTGGGCTCCTGCCTAAATAAACAATACACAAACCAATATCATCAACGGCAACAGCAAAGCCTAGCACAGGAACCCACAAACCACTACAGAAAAGAAGAAAACAGAAACAGCATAGGAATACAGCTCAGGAGTGGAGTGTCACTCAGTCCACGGAGGGGCTCAATCTGATTTCACAGTATTGAACAGAAAGGGGGGGGGGGGCAGGCAGCTAGAGTGTTGGTTTATAATACTTACCATCCCAGCTCCGAGGAGGCCGAGACAAGAGGAATGCTACAAGTCCTAGACCAGCCTAGGCTACAGAGAGCCCAAGGAGCCCGTCTCAGATAAACAAAGGGTTGGAGAGATGGCTCATCAATCAATTCCCAGCACCCACCTGGCAGCTCACAAGCCAGCTGTAACTCCAGTTCCAGGGGATCCAACACCCTCTTCAGGGCTGGCTGAAGCGCCAGCCACAGGCAAAACACTCATACACGTGAAATCAGAAGAGGAGGTGGGGCCGGGCCTGGTGGCGCACGCCTTTTATCCCAGCACTCGAGGCAGAGGCAGGCGGATCTCTGAGTTCGAGGCCAGCCTGGTCCACCTAGCCAGTTCCAGAGCTACATAGTGCCTTCCTGTCTCAAACAAAAGCAGAAGATGGCTGCAGAGCGGCTCAGCAGCTAGGGGTACTTACTGTTCTTCCAGAGGATCCAGATGCAGTCACAATTCTTCCATTGTATATATTATTATTATTATTATTATTATTAATTATTATTGTGTATGGGCGCACACATGCCATTCCAGAGGGGCCAGAGGACAGCTCTATGGGTCTGTGTTCCCTTCCACATGGATTCTGAAGATCTAATCCAGGCCAGCAGGCTTTGCAGTCAGCCCATTACCTGCTGAACCATCGCACTAGCCCCTGATTTGGGATCATGAAGACCTTTTACCGCAGAACTGGAGAGATGGCTCAGTGATTAAGAACACTAGCTCTGAGCCGGGCTTGGTGGCACACGCCTTTAAACCCAGCACTCGGGAGGCAGAGGCAGGCGGATTTCTGAGTTGGAGGCCAGCCTGGTCTACAAAGTGAGTTCCAGGACAGCCAGAACTGTACAGAGAAACCCTGTCTCGAAAAACGAAAAAAATAAATAAATAAATAAAATAAAAGAACACTAGCTCTTCTTCCAGAGGACCCAGGTTCAATTGCAAACACCCACATAGCAGCTCAAAACCATCTGTAACTCCAGTTCCAGGAGGGGCCCAGCCCCTTCTTCTGGTCCCAAGTGGCAAACAAACATACCTATAGACAAAATGCCCATACACATAAAATACAAAATAAATAAGTAGACACACAGATTTTGTGCCTTCTCTGTACTCATGTAGACATGAACTAGAGATGGACCAAGGCAGATGGCTAGCAGGGTCCCTCGTATCCCTCCCTCCCACTTTTCTTAACACATCCAGTGTCTATGTTTCTCCCTGTGTCCTACCACCATCAGCTGATGACCCACGCCTGACATGCCACGTCACTTTCATGTGTATCTCACCGTTGCTAAGTTGTCACCATGGTATCACAACAGTCAGGCAAATATAGACGCCTGAAGACAGATGTGGCAGAAGAAAGACGTGTCCCTGGCCTTTGCCTCTGTCGCTTGGATGAGGAGGTCAGCACTGAATCTGTGTCATACTTGATGCACGCCATAACAACATGAACATGAACAAAGCACTGGACTGAAAACCATGTCGCTGCCTCCGTAAAGCATGTCGTCGCTTACCAAACTCATGGCTCATCTTGGTACCCACACTTTATCATAACAGAAACAGCTGCACAGAGATAGAAAACATCGGCAAAAAATATGATCTTATTAACCTTAATGTTATGTTCTACAATTAACATGCATGTCATACACTTGTTCTGCCTCAATACTTCAAAGTTTTTCTTTTTCTTTTTTTTTTTAAAGATTTATTTATTTATTATATGCAAGTACACTGTAGCTGTCTTCAGATGTGCCAGAAGAGGGTGTCAGATCCCATTACAGGTGGTTGTGAGCCACCATGCGGTTTCTGGGATTTGAACTCAGGACCTTTGGAAGAGCAGTCAGTGCTCTTAACCTCTGAGCCATCTCTCCAGCCCCTCAAAGTTTTTCTAACATTTTTTTGTTTATAAATCTAAACAGATTTCAACAAAATGACAATTCAAATTTCAGCAAAAATATGAGCTTTGCCTCATTTTTTCTGCCTTTCTCTTTTTCCCCTTCTTCCCTTGCTTTTTTCTTTACAGGGTCACACTATGTAGCCCAGGCTGGCCCTAAGCTCCGGGCTCCTGGCATTCCTCCCAGTTCAGCCTGCTGGGATTACAGGTAAGGACCACCACATGCCTGTGCGAACACTGCTCTCCACCTTTGTGTCTTAGCCCTGTGAGTTTTCAAAAATGTATTTCAAAGCCGTGGTGGCGCACTCCTTTAATCCCAGCACTCAGGAGGTAGAGGCAGGCGGATTTCTGAGTTCGAGGCCAGCCTGGTCTACAGAGTGAGTTCCAGGACAGCCAGGGCTATACAGAGAAACCCTGTCTAAAAACCAAAAAAAAAAAAAAAAAAAATGTATATTGGTTAGAGATACCACTGCTGAGACATAAATGTCTGTTCTGAGAATCCTTTGCTGAGAGAGAGAGAGAGAGAGACAGAGAGACAGAGAGACAGAGAGAGAGACTGGGTCTAGCATGAGCATTTGAAACCTCAAAGCCCAACATGGCTACCCCTACCCCACCAAGGCCACTCTTCCTAATGCTATAGTCTGTAAGCATTCAAATATATGAGCCTCATATATAAGTCCTCATATATGGCTTCTTAGGCAAGGCTGTGATGGGAAATACGCCCATCCCCCTTTGGCTAGTTTGTAATGAAAGCTTCCCAATTGAAACAAGATGTGTGAACACTTCTTTCATTCATAGCATGTGCCCATCAAAAAGCTTTCTGTCTGCAGGATGACAGCGGTACTATTTATAACCTAGTTAACAATGCCAGCTAGAGGCAGGAAAAGGTGTATGCCTCATGCAAATTCAGCATTAGTTTCTACAATTACATGTAATTGCTCATTCTATTATGTTGAACATCAGCATTACAAAACTGAATACAGGAAGGAGAAAATAATACGAAAAGTGTGTTTTTGTATTCCCTGAGGATTCTTTTATCAAATTAATTCAAATAGTGAACAATGAAGCAGATCTAATCTACAATGAACATTTGCACACAATGCAACTTTTTTATGTCATTTATTTTCTTTGTGTTTGAGTGTTTTGCCTAAATGTATGTATATGCACAATGTGATTGCAGTGCCTGCAGTGGCCTAAAGAGGGCGTCAGATCTCCTGGAACTGCAGAAACAGTTGTGAGCCGCCATGTGGATTCTGGAAAGCAAACTCAGGCTGTCAGCCAAAAAAAAAAAACTAAAAAAGTGAGTGTCCCTAACTACCAGACCTCCTCTCCAGCCCACAGAATGCAGTTTTGGTGGCCTGCTATAGCCATTCAGAAGAGGGCAGTGTGACAAAGGCTCACTCTTCAAACTGGTGTTCTCTCAAACCTTTGTCACTTTGTTTTACCAGATTGGGATTCTCCTGTTAAAGCCCTCAGAAAAGAAACCAGGCTGAGTTCATGCCTCCCTGGCTGACATTCATTACATGTTTTACCCATTGAGGCCTAAAACAAAGATGAACCATGGAATAACTGCATTTCTGCCTTCCCTCTTATACTGTGGGCCTCTTGAGAGTAAGTTAGAACTAGAGGAGGCAATAGACTCTAACACAGAGCGGCCGTATCTGGGTTCAAATCCCACCTCATCCATTTAATGTGTTATTAAAAATCAACTTGGGGAGTTTATTTTCATTTTTACTTTTGGGGTCCAATGTCGAGTTTTGCATAGACTAGGCAAGCAGTCTACCACTGAGCTACATCCCTGTGACCAGTCTGTGTGGCAGGAACAAGTTTATTCTAAAGAGTCGCTGGTATTCACCTCATTGGCTATCAGACTACTCAAAGAATAGACCCTCAAAATTTAGAATTTCCTCCTGGAAACACCTAAGGGAGAGGTGTCTTAGTCACTGTTCTATTGTGAAAAGACACCATGACTTCAGCCACTCTTATAAAGGGAAGCATTTAGTTTACAGTTTCAGAGACTTAGTCCATTATCAGGAATCGTGGTGGCATGCAGACCACTTGAGAAGGAGCTGAGAGTTCTACATCCAGATCCACAGGCTGCAGGGAGAGAGAGAGACAGAGACAGAGACAGAGACAGACAGAGAGAGAGACAGAGAGAGAAACACTGGACCCAGCATGAGCATTTGAAACCTCAAAGCCCCATGGCTACCCCTACCCCACCAAGGCCACTCTTTCTAATGCCATAGTCTGTAAGCATTCAAATATATGAGCTTATGCCTGCCATTCTTATTCAAAACACCACAAGAGGTAACAACTTTGCATAAGGGATTTGGAGTGCCTACAGGGCTAGGGGCCATACCTTCCCTGCCTGTTTTGTATATTAATCCCACCCTAAGTTTGACTCCGGACTTAGGGGAGCCCCTCAATCTCTCCCTCCCCTCCCAGTGTGGTCACGTGGAATAAATCTCACTTTCCTGCTTTTCACTGTTAACTTGGCTGCTTTAACTGGATTATTGAGGATGGGTGGATGAACCTGACATGTTGGGGCACAGTCTGCGACCCCTAAATCCTATAGCATTTCCTCTTACTTTGTTGTAGAGACTGAGAGAGAAGTACACAGTGAGATCCTGTCCCAAAAAAGCTGAAGGAGCAGAGAAGGCAAGAAATGGAAACAGGGCTGGAGAGATGGCTCAGTGGTTAAGGACACTGGCTGCTCTTCCAGAGGTCCTGAGTTCAATTCTCAGCAACCACATGGTGGCTCACAACTGTTTGTAACTCCAAGCTCTCACACCCTCACACAGACAAAGCCCAGGCAAAACAGTGCACATAAAATGAATTTTGGTTTTGATTTTTTGGTTTTTTTGAGACAAGGTTTCCCAGGCTGTCCTTGAATTCAGAAATCTGCCTGCCTCTGCCTCTCAAGCGCTGGGATTAAAGGCATGTGGCACCACTGCCTGGCTGAATGTTATTCTTAAAAAAAAAGAAAAGGAATGAAGACAGCCGTGCTGACTAGTAACTAGCTGCTAAGTAGCTATTTCTCAATATTACAAAGGCTCAAGGCCAATAAATGCTGTTAGAAGGAATGGGTTTTCCATTTTTCTTTTTTTCCTTCTGAACAGAGTTGCTCGCTATTGAATCCAGTATGGCCTCAAACTCAGCTGTTCTGTCTCAGACTCCTGAGTATCTGTGATCACAGGTGGATAACACACTCAGATCTCAGGAAATATACTTTATACTGACTGCCAGGAAGCAATGACTCACTACTGAGCAGAGCATAAGTGTAATAAGACTGGGAGATGGCCCAGCAGGTAGGAGGGTTTAGACAGCGTGCATAGCATGAAGACCTGAGTTTGAGTCCCCAGCACCTACTTAAAAAGCCAGGCTTGAGCTGGGTGTGGTGGCGCACGCCTTTAATCCCAGCACTCGGGAGGCAGAGGCAGGCGGATTTCTGAGTTCGAGGCCAGCCTGGTCTACANAGTGAGTTCCAGGACAGCCAGGACTACACAGAGAAACCCTGTCTCGAAAAACCAAAAAATAAAAAATAAAAAAAGCCAGGCTCGGTCACACCTACCTGAACCCCCAGCTCGGGGGTAGGGCTGGGGGGACAGAGGTAAGAGGATTCCTGGATTCTGTCACCAACCTACCTCCAGATTCAGAAAAGAACCAGCTTAAAAACAGTAAGATAGGGGCTGGAGAGATGGCTCAGTGGGTAAGAGCACCCGACTGCTCTTCCGAAGGTCCGGAGTTCAAATCCCAGCAACCACATGGTGGCTCACAACCATCTGTAATGGGATTGATGTATCCTCTTCTGGTGTGTCTGAAGACAGTGACAGTGTACTCACATACATAAAATAAATAAATATTAAAAACAACAACCACAGCCCAGTAAGATAAAGGATGCTGGAGCAGGGTATGTGGTGTAGTGCTAAGGATGGAGGTCAGGGCTCCCTGCACGCTAGCACTTTACCAAGTGAACCTCACCCAGTCCTACCCTTAAAAGATGACGTTATACAACATGTGAGCATATGCATATGTGTGGCGCCCCCTAGGGGTTGCTCATGCCTGCAACCCTAGCCTTCAGTAAGTGGAAGTCAGAACACTAGAAGCTCACCCCAGTGACATACCTTCTCCAAGAAGGCCACACCTCCCAATCCTTTCTAAACTGTTTCACCAACTGAGGGCCAAGTATTCAAAACCATGGGCCTGTGCAGCGATTCTCATGCCAATCAACACACTACCCAGCAAGGCCTGTCTGGGTTACATGAGATACTCCCCCAATTAAAAATAAAAGTATTTCCTTTTTATTTTTCTTGCTATACATGGGGGCTTCCATCTCTAATGCCAGCAGAGGCAGGTGGATTTCTGAGTTGAGTCCAACCTGATCTACAGCGCAAGTTCCAGGCCACCTATGGCTGCACAAGTGAGACTGTCCGTAAAGAAAAATGTAAACCGTGGAGGGAAACCACAGGGACAAAGAAGGGCATCGTGTGTTGGTTTGGTCTCCTTTGCTTGTTTTGAGACACAGTTCAATGTGTAGACCTGGCTTAACTGGACCTTGCTCTGTAAACCAAGCTGGCCTCGTACTCCTAGAGATGCACTGGCCTCTAGGATTAAGGCAGGTGACATCATGCAGGGTGCCAACATATGCTGTTACTGTTCCAGAGAACAACAAAGAGCAAGAAGAGGTATTCATCAAAAACTCAGCCTGGCAGTGGTGGCATAAGCCTTTAATCCCAGTGCTCGGGAGGCAGAGGCGGCAGAGGTGGCAGTGGCAGAGGCGGCAGGGGCAGAGGAGGCAGGGGCAGGTGCAGAGGCAGAGGTGGCAGAGGAGGCAGGGGCAGAGGCAGAGGCGGCAGAGGTGGCAGGGGCAGAGGCAGGGGGATCTGAGTTTGAGGCCAACCTCTTTCTACAGGGTTAGTTCCAAGATAGCCAGGGCTATGCAGACAAACCCTGCCTCAAAAAAACAAACAATGAGAATTTGCGTGCTTCTAACCATACAGCCTCAGAATCACAATCCCTCCCCCCACAGGCACAGAGACACACACGTGGAACAAACTGTAGGAAGAAACAGATACTAACATGTACATTTCAGAACTGATCAAGTGAATGTGGTAGCTCATGCCTGTAACCATAATTCTGGGGAGACTGAGGCAGGAAGGACCATGAATTCAAGGCTGGCTGAGGCCTCATTACAACCCCCCTCCCCCCCAACGCAAGAATAGACAAAGCCAGCTTGAGGGCACAACTCTTTAATCACTTGAAAGACGGAGGTAGGTGGATTTCTATGCATTCAAAGACAGCCTGGTTTTGAGACCCTGTCCAAAAAAAGAAAGAGAAAAGGAGAAGGAGAGAGAGGAAGAAGAAGAGGAAGAGGAGGAGGAGGAGGAGGAGGAAGAGGAAAGGAAGGGGAGGGGGAGGGGGGAGAAAGAAGAAAGTGAGGAAGAAACGAAAGAAAGAAGAAAGAAAGGAAGGAAGGAGAGAAGGAAGGAAGGAGAGAGGGAGGGAGGGAGAGAAGGAGGGAAGGACAGAGGGAGGAAAGGAAGGAAGGAAGGAAGGAAGGAAGGAAGGAAGGAAGGAAGGAAGGAAGGAAGGAAGGAAAGGACTCCAAAAGCTGAGGAAATGGCTCAGTCTGTAAAGCATTTGCTGTGTAAGCATGAGGAACTGAATTTGAGTTCCCAGAACCAATGTAAAATCAATCAATCCATCCATCAATCCTGGGCCAGGTGCACAGGTGCACTGTGATCTCACAATGGAGAAAATCCCCAACAGCAGGACCCCAGGGGACCATCCAGGCAGTCAAAGTGTGGATCTCTAAGTGTAGTGAGAAACTCATCTCAAAACCAGTGAGGGGCCAGGGTGGGGGTTGGGACTGGCAGATGTCTTGGGGGGGGGGGTAAAAGCTTGTACCACAAGAGCCTGGAGACCTGTGCTCTGTCCCCAAACCCATGGAGAAGGGAGAGAGAACCAAGTTCCTGAGGTTGCCATCAGTCTCCCACAGATGTACCATGGCACACTGGGGACGCCCCCCCCATCACACACATATAATATACAGCCCCCAAGGTAGAGGAACTGATATTTATGAAATGCCCATATTAAAACTTTAGAAATGCCAGGCGTGGTGGCGCACGCCTTTAATCCCAGCACTTGGGAGGCAGAGATAGGCAGATTTTTGAGTTCGAGGCCAGCCTGGTCTACAAAGTGAGTTCCAGGACAGCCAGGGCTACACGGAGAAACCCTGTCTCAGAAAGAAAGAAAAAAAAAAAAAAAACGGGCTGGAGAGATGGCTCAGCAGTTAAGAGCACTGACTACTCTTCCAAAGGTCCTGAGTTCAAATCCCAGCAACCATATGGTGGCTCACAACCATCTGTAATGAGATCTGACGCCCTCTTCTGGTGTGTCTGAAGACAGCTACAGTGTACTTACATATATTAAATAAATAAATCTTAAAACAAACAAACAAAAAACAAACAAACAAACAAAAAACCTTTAGAAACAACGAATAAGCTCATGGGGTCAGCTGTGTCTGCATCGCCCCACACCCTAGGAATTCAATCAGCAATAGTTGTCACAAGCGGAACTGTGACAAGATGTCTAACTTACAACAATGATTTTCACTTTGTTCTATCGATACTTTATGCATAAAAGGGATTCAGTGAACTCATGGGCATAAGATATTTATCACAATGTCTAATTTCATCTCCTTCGTCATTTTGTCTAAGAGGCCTCCCCTCAAATCTAGTTATAAATCAATACGGTAAAACCCGACCACAGTCGGCCAAGAATCTGGGCGTGTGAATTGTTTGTGAAGCTGACAATGGAGTGGCTGGTGTGGGTCCATACAGCTGAAGACTCTGGGAGCCCAGCTGGCCGTATTAAATTCATGCCAGGCCTGGCTACAGTTTGATGCCACCTGGTGGCAGTAGTGGTCCTGTTTGGAATACCATAGAGGATGAATGAATCCAGAGGCCCTAGGACAGTCCAGACTCCAGACTGTCCCAGGTAGTTGGGATTCAGAGGCTCAGCTTGGGGGAGGGGGGGGGAGGATCAGAGTTCCCACTCCTGCCCTCATTTCTTTCAGAAGTCTGCATGCGTTTCCTCTGCTTGTGTGGCTGCAGCTCAGACCCAGAGCTGCTCCCAATCACTAGCATAGCCTTTAATTCCCATCTCCAGCCTTTGATTTATCCAGTTCCAACAGAAGCTAAGCAGGGAACAAGTTCTTGTTAATTTTGTATAACTAAAATTGCATCTACAGTTATGTGGTTTTTCTTTTTCCATTTCTCTCTCTGTGTGTGTATATGTGCGCGCATGCATATATACACACACACATATGTTTTATGCATGTTTGCATATGTGTGGGTACACACGGACACCCAAAGCTGATGTCCACAGTCATCCTCAATGCCTCGTCTTTTTCACTGAGGCAGGCTCTCTCAGTCAAACCCTGAACTCAGGGGTATGCCTCGTCTCATCAGCCAACTTGCTCTGAGGATCCCTTCTGTGTGCCTTCAGAGGCTAGCATGGCAAGTTAGCCACCATACCGTCTGGAGTTTTACGTGGTGGGGCTGGTGGATCAAAACTC
This sequence comes from Mus pahari, assembly GCF_900095145.1. Taxonomy (NCBI): domain Eukaryota; kingdom Metazoa; phylum Chordata; class Mammalia; order Rodentia; family Muridae; genus Mus; species Mus pahari. The sequence goes on from NC_034598.1 coordinate 9,677,648, forward strand.
CAGCCTCAGGCTTACAAGGCAAGCAGTTTAACCACTGGGCCATCTCCCCAGTCCTAAGTTACAGTTCATCTGTGTCTGAGTGCTTTGACTGCACAGATGTGTGTGCACCATGTGCATACGTGTTATCCACAGAGGCCAGGAGAAGTCAGAGCCCCTGAAACTGGAATCACTGTGAGTGACCACAGGAGTTCTGGGAGTCAGCCTCAGGTGCTCTATAAGGATACTGTGATCTTGACCACTGAGCCATCTCTCCAGCCCCAAGTTTGTTTGTTATGACTGTGTATAATCACACAGCTTCACTGGGTTTATTAAGGATCAATTCAACATTCACAACATAACAAGACACCCCTGAAACGGGTTTCTCTGTGTAGCCCTGGCTGTCCTGGAACTCACTCTCTAGAGCAGGCTGGCCTTGAACTCAGAGATCCACCTACCTCTGCCTCCCAAGTGCTAGGACTAAAGGTGTGTGCCACCAGATAACAAGACTTTTTTTTGGGGGGGGGGTTGGTTTTTCGAGACAGGGTTTCTCTGTATAGCCCTGGCTGTCCTGGAACTCACTTTGTAGACCAGGTTGGCCTCAAACTCAGAAATCTGTCTGCCTCTGCCTCCTGAGTGCTGGGATTAAAGGCATGCGCCACCATGCCCGGTCTAACAAGACTTTTTAATTAAAGAGTTTTTGATTATTCTAAATGTTTAGTTGATTTTTTGTTTGTTTGTTTGTTTGTTTTTCGAGACAGGGTTTCTCTGTGTAGCCCTGGCTGTTCTGGAACTCACTCTGTAGACCAGGCTGGCCTCAAACTCAGAAATCCGCCTGTTTCTGCCTCCCAAGTGCTGGGATTAAAAGCGTGTGCCACCACGCCCGGCTGAATATTTTTTTTTTTGAAGTCTTTATTATAAAACATGGTATGATGGAACACACCTGTACCTACTGTAGAGGCAGGAGAATCAGGATTTTAAGGCTTTCATGTCTACAAAATGGATTCCAGACTAGTCCAAGCAACATGAGATCCTGTCTCAAAAACAAACAAAAAACAAACAAACAAAAACAGAGGAAGAGGTGAGAGAAAAGGAGAGGGTATGTGAAGATAAAAAGATTAATTCCATCCAGAGGGTAGTAATAAATGTTACCAGTCTTTCAAGAGTGTCAGGAGTTTGAGGCCAACCTAGGATATGTGCCAACACATTGTCTCAAAATAAAAACACAATGCCTGTGCTCCCTAGATCTTCATGGAGACAGGCTGTAAAGGGTCAGTGGTCAGTTCCTGGGTGTCTGGGTTGGCCTCTCACTCTTCCTGGCATCTCCCAGTTCAGACAGGGAGTCTGAGAAACCAACTTTACTGAGAGAGAGCTGCAGAGCCAGAGGTCTGGGACCAGGGTCTCCCTCTCTCTCCCTCTCTTGTTGCAGTCAGTGGCTACATTCGTCTTTCAGGAAACAGCCAAGCACCAGGCTGGTTGTCACATGTTGGAAGCTTTGTGGCAAAGTTCAGAAGAAGGCCTGCTCACCACCATCTTGGCTGGCTTACCTGCTGTCTGTCCTTCCTACCCTGCCCTCCCCTCCAGCTACTCAAAAGTGTGAATTACAATACAGTATTCCCCATCCTTCTCAGGTACAGTGCTGCTCAGACACCACTACCACCCACACCCATGCACACCACCACCACCCACACCCATGCCCCTCACCACCACCCACACCCATGCACACCACCCCTTCCCACGCACACCATCACCACTCACACCCATGCACACCACCCCTTCCCACGCACACCATCACCACTCACACCCATGCACACCACCACCACCCACACCCATGCACACCACCCCTTCCCACGCACACCACCACCACCCACACCCATGCACACCACCCTTTCCCATGCACCCCACCACCGCCCATGTGCCCCTTTCCCACACCTCTATGAAGTCTCCCAGATCTGTTCTGTCCCCTTGCTCACCCCCACTTGTTTCCTCTGATGCTTCAGGCTTCACCTCTCTGCTTCCAAGGCTAGCCTCTGACTGAAGATTTAAAATGATCTCTTGCCTACGCATGTCTTAATTCCCTGAAGACTTGCAAGTCTACACGGAGTTAATTTTGAAAGCTTTGTCACATGAAAAATGGCCAGGCCATCAGCCAAAGAGGTCTCCTGCCAGGACAGGCGTGCTCAGCCCTATATTTAGGTCCTAAGTGGTCCCACTCACCTCTTTCAATAACTGATAGGAGCCAAACTGTCAATCCCAGTTAGGAGAATTTAAGCACAAGAAAAGCTCATTCACTTAGTGTAGCCTAGACTAGAGACCCTGTGGTAACTAAAGTCAATTTTTTTTTTTTTTTTTTTAGACAGGGTTTCTCTGTATAGCCCTGACTGTCCTGGAACTCACTTGTAGACCAGGCTGGCCTCGAACTCAGAAATCTGCCTGCCTCTGCCTCCCAAGTGCTGGGATTAAAGGCGTGCACCACCACCACCTGGCCTAATTTTTAAACATTCAGCTTAGACGACTCAGAGAACAGTAGCAGGTAGATGTGGATTATTGGAATGCTGTGGGCCGATTTCCCTCAAACTCTTGCTGACTCCAGAGGCCTATGTGCTCCCTGTGTTTCCTGCTCAGTGCTGATTATATAGGTCAGAAGGTAACTGGGTCATTTATATAGGTCAGAAGGTAACTGGGTCATTTATGTGAAGGGGTTTCATCTTGCTGTACTCCTGCCCACTCAATCCAGATCACATTGAACCCAGTGTCTCTTTTCCTCCACTGAGGAAAACGATGAACCAAAGGTGATTGCAGTGAGCTCTCTGCCCCAGGAGCTGTCTGCTCCTCCCAGAGGGCAAGGGTTGTGTTGCTTTAGCCCTTCAAGCCTCCACAGGATTTCAGTCCATAGCTCAAGCTAGCCTGGAATTGATTATGTAACCCAAGCTGGCCTCACACTTGTGACAGTCCTGCAGCCTCAGCCTCCCTAGTATTGGGATTCCAAATGTGTACCACCAGGCCTGGCCCAGTGCTGTTTGTTTGTTTGTTTGTTTGTTTGTTTGTTTGTTTGTTTGTTTGTTTTTGACACAAGGTTTCTTTGTGTAGCCCTGGCTGTCCTAGAACTCACTCTGTAGACCAGGCTGCTCTGAAACCCTCAGAGATTGCCTGCTTTGGCCTTTCTGAGATTAAAGGCATGCACCAGTTTTGGCTCAGTGTTTCAAACTACTGATGATACAGTAATAAAGAAAAGAAAACAGAAATAAAAAGAAGAAGAAGAAGAAAAACAAGACAAAACGAAGAAAAAAAAAAAAAGAAAATCTACAACTGAGTCAGAAATTGCCCATGATAGAATCAAGAAAATAAGGTTCTATTTTAGTAAAAGAGAATGGTGTGTGTGTTGGGGGTGGGAGATTGTTTTGTTGTTTTTGTAAAGTCAATTCTTACTGTACAGCCCATGTTGCCTTGGCCTTGGGTACCATGATTAGCATGGAACATGAGGCAAAATGGAATAGTCCATTAATTGGCTGGTGTGGTGATTTGAAGGTGAATGGATCCCATAGGCTCATATATATTTGAATATTGAATCAAGAAGTAGCAATATGTGAACGGATTAGAAGGATTAGGAGGTGTGGCCATGCTGGAGGAAGTGTGTCACTGAGGGCAGGTTTTCAGGTTTCAAAACTCCATGCCAAGTCAAGTGTCTCTCTCTGACTACGGATCAGGACATAGTCCTTAGCCACCACTTCAATGTCTGTCAGCAGGACATCATGCTTCCCTCCATGATGATAATGAACTGAAGGTCTGAAACTGTAAGCCAGCCACCAGTTAAGG
>NC_034598.1:9681670-9683238 GCF_900095145.1 Mus pahari
CCCGGCAAGGCGACTATTATGAATGACTATTTCATTCATAATAGTCGCCTTGGTCATGGTGTCTCTTCATAGCAATAAAGGAATAACTAAATCGTCTAGGTTGGGATTTTCCTAAAGAACTTCCCTAGTTCTTCTGTGCTGATTTGAATATGCTATGCTCGGGAAGTGGCACTATTAGGGGATGTGGCCTTGTTGGAGCAGGTGTGGCCTTGTTGGAGGAAGGGTGTTACTGTAGGGGTGGGTATTCAGACCCTCCTAGCTCCCTGGAAGACAGTTTTCTCCTGGCTGCCATTGAATCAAGATGCAGAACTTCAAGGGGCAGTGGCACATGCCTTTAATCCTAGCACTTGGGAGGCAGAGACAGGCAGATTCCTGAGTTCGAGGCCAGCCTGGTCTATAGAATGAGTTCCAGGACAGCCAGGGCTACACAGAGAAACCCTGTCTTGAAAAACAAAAACAAAAACAAACAAACAAACAAAAGATGCAGAACTCTCAGCTCCTTCTAGAGCACCATGCCTGCCTGGACGCTGCGATGGCTCCTGCCCTGATGATACTGGACTGAACCTCTGAACATGTAAGCAGCTCCAATTAAATGTTTGCCTTTATAATTGTTGCCTTGGTCATGGTTTCTCTCCATAGCAATGGAAAGCTTAACTAAGACAGCTTCCTTATAGGTGGCAACTATAGAACTTTCTCAAGTAATTGTACATCTAATCTGTCCTGTAAATAGATAGGACAGTACCGTACTGTAGTTTTTGAGATACCAATCTACACTTCTATACTCCTGGTATTTTCCTTCTCTTGCTGCCAAGCAAATCTCCCCATCAGGCCTTCAAGAGCTCAATCCTGCTTTTGATGCTCAAACCCCAGTGGTCAGGGATTAGTGTTAGGCAGATAAGTCGGGCAGAAGCTTCTGCATGGTGGCTAGCTGGCAGGACCACTGCGTGGACCGAGAGGCAGGACTAGCTACGAGCTGCAGCAAGTATCAGTCACAAACTTGAGGCCATGGTGCTTAGCAGAGAGGGATCAGACCCATACAGACAAGCTTCAGTTGGCCCTATAAATTTTAGCCATTTCATATTAAAGTTCTAGGAGGTGATAGCACACACCTTCAATCCTAGCACTCAGAGGCATCCTGATCCCTGAGTTTGAGACCACCCAAGTCTACATAGTGGGTTCCAGGTCGGCCATAGTTACATTAAAAACAACAACAATAACAACAAAAAAGCTCTAGGCAATTTGGGCTTGTGCTATATAGCTCAGTGATAGGCTGTACTTAGCATGTATAAAGGTCTAAATTTAATTCCCTGTACAGGGGATGGAGGAAGGAAAGAAGAGAGGGGAAAAGAAAAGGCAGTTTCACTTAAAAGACTGGATTTCTATGTGTCGTAAATAATCGCAGATTTGTCTATATTAGGTTCATGTGTCACATGACACATAACTACCTAATCAGACAAGAAATCATAAGTCGGGCTGGTGAGATGGCTCAGCGGGTAAGAGCACCCGACTGCTCTTCCGAAGATCCGGAGTTCAAATCCCAGCAACCACATGGTGGCTCATAACCATCC
>NC_034598.1:9685143-9689068 GCF_900095145.1 Mus pahari
TTGCGGCTTGTTAATAAGAACCAAGATCTCTGTCAGGGAACAAGGAAGGTGTAGAGAAGCCCTCACACATACTATCTTCCTCCCTCGAGGGCAGTGAGTTCAGGTGTCTGCAGAGGTCAGAGGACCCTTGTGAGCTGCCTGATGTGGATGCTAAGAATCAAACCCAGGTTCCCAGTGGGTGCTCTTAACCTCAGAGCTGCCTCCAGGCCCCATTAACCATGCTCTCTCACTGGTCAGGTTACTTACCTCAGAGTCCCAAGTGAGAAGGACGCAGGATGCAGTGTCCCTCCCCTGATGGGCAGGGTGGGGAGAATGGGCATTCGCACGTGCTTTGGGGACCACTGGGTATATTTGAAAATCTTGCAGTGGGCCAAATGAGATTTTTTTTTCCACTTCAAATGAAGTTGTGATCTACTGGTCTACTTGTAATCCCTGCGCTCTGAAGTCTGAGAAAAGTAGGGGCTATCCTGAGCTACTTAGTGAGCTTCAGATAAGCCCATATTACACATTGAAACCTCTCTTCCACCCCCAAAACTAACATGAACAGTATATGATTAGTATCTCCCAACCAGCACCGAATGAAGCTAGTCATGTACATTTTTTTAAGATTTATTTATTTATTTTATGTATATGAGTACACTATAGCTGTACTGATGGTTGTGAGCCATCATGTGGTTGCTGGGAATTTTTGAATTCTGGACCTCTGCTCACTCCGGTTGGCCCCGCTTGCTCTGGCCCAAAGATTTATTTGTTATTATATGTAAGTACACTATAGCTGTTTTCAGACACACCAGAAGAGGGCGTCAGATCTCATTATGGATGCTGTGAGCCACCATGTGGTTGCTGGGATTTGAACTCAGGACCTCCGGAAGAGCAGTCAGTGCTCTTAACTGCTGAGCCATCTCTCCAACCCTGTGAATTTTTAGTTTCACTGCTTTTTTTATTTATTTGTGTGTGTGTACCACATGTGTTCAGTGCCCACAGAGGCCAGAAGAGGACATCAGATCCCCCGAATTGGAATTTCAGATGATTTTAGGCCATCATGTGCGTATTGGGAGTCAAACACACCAGTCCTCGAGAAGAACAAATGTTTTTTTGTTTGTTTGTTTGTTTTGTTGTTTTTGTTTTTTGTTTTTGTTTTTTCTTTCGAGACAGGGTTTCTGTGTAGCCCTGGCTGTCCTGGAACTCCTTTTGTACACCAGGCTGGCCTCGAACTCAGAAATCCGCCTGCCTCTGCCTCCCGGAGTGCTGGGATTAAAGGTGTGCACCACCACGCACGGCAGAACAAGTGTTTTTAACCACCGAGCCATCTCTCCGACTTTCTAAAGTGGGTTTCTTCTTTAGTCTCTATGGAGTTGGATATCAACCCTGTAAACAGTCATATGTGAGTCATTTCAGCATGCCTGTCCCCCATCTCAATTATAGCAACTCAATTAAAACAACTGCCCATAATAGAGCCAACCTATGACAAACATCATACCAGAGCTGGAGATAACAATAACTAGTCCGAGCTGCCAGTCCACAGGGAGGGACTGCCCCATGCTCTGAAAGAGGACATGGAAGCTAAGTAAGTATTCAGGTGCTCCCTAAAGCCACACAAGGCTGCCACTGGAGCATGGATTCCAACCCAGGGCTGTGGACTTCAGACCTCTGCCCAGAGGAGCTAGCAAGAAGGACTCAGTATTTGCTACACCTGCTATCTGCAGACACTAGGGCGAAGGTGCAGAGATACGACTACAAGTGGCTAAGTCACGAGGAGCAGCCAGGTTAAATTAGTCACTTATTTCTCATTGTCTGTGACTCTGTATGAGCTAGGCAAGCTCTCAACCGCTGAGCTACACCCTCAGCTTTTCCTCTTTCTTGGTTTTTCCAGTGAGACAAGTGATAGGTTTTAACTCCACCAGTGAAACGAGCCAGTTCAAGCCAGGTTAGAGTCTATTAAATGCAGTTTATTGGGAAGCTGCTCTTGGATGAGTTCTCTGGCCCAAGGACCAAGGCCAGGGAAGTCACCATGGGGAGTAGGGGAAGAGACCAAAAAGTTTGGATGATATAGGGAGGAGCCTCTGGGGGCAGGGCGGCCCAGCCCTGGGCTGGAGAGGTCAGCGCTGGGGGCAGGGTAAGCCAGATGCTGGGAGGACCAGGAGGCCAGGTCTGCTTTGATATGTAAAATATCCATCTTAGTTCCTTGCCCTAGGGTCCAAAATCAAACCAGGTCCAGCTATACAGCCCACTGTGGCCTCAGACTTGTGATGCTCCTGCCTCAGCTTCCTGAGTAGCCGAGATGACAGAGAACATTAGCCCCTGTTAGTCAGGGTTCTCTAGAGTCACAGAATTTACAGGATGAATCTCACTATGTATAGAAAGGGGATTTATCCAAATGACTCACAGACTGTGGTCAGCTACTCCAACAATTACGAACAGAAGGTCCAGGAATCCAGAAGTTGCTCAGTCCATGAGTCTGGACGCCTCTGCTGTCTGCAGTATACACCAGAGGCCTGAAGAAGTAGGCTCCAGTACCTGTGAAGGAATGGACTCATGACCAGGGCAAGAGCAAGCGGGCGGAGAAAGAAGCCTCCTTCTTCCATGGCCTTCTGTCCTCCAGCAGAAGGTTCGACCCAGATCGAAGGTGGCTCTTCCTACCTTAAAAGAGCTGAATTAAAGGATCGGGATTAGAAGTGAGCCTTCCCACTTCAAATGACTTTAATCAACAAAACATAAAACAAACAAACCCACCCTCATAGGTGTGCTCAGCTGCCTGAGTTTTCGTTAATTCCAGGTGTGGTCAAGTGGATGACCAAAAATGACTGTCACAGTCACATTTGTGTGGGTCAGATATAAATTCCTACTGTGCTGGGACATACTAGGCTGCAATAAGTGTTAAAGTGTGAAATAAATTAAGTCTGTATAATCCCTCTGGTTATTACTTAAATAATGGACATGGGGTAATACGTGTCCACCTCACAGACCTGTGCTAGGGCAAGCAGGATGACAAAGTCTGAAGACACCGTCTGAGGTGGTTTTGTTTGGCTGCCTCTTAGTTTTGGTTTAATATTTTGAGACAAAGTCTTTTGCATCCCAGGCTAGGCTGGCCGCCAACTCTATGTTTGAGGATCCTTTGCATCCACCTCCTGAGTGTTGGGATTACAGGCGTGTATCACTGAGCTCCATTTCTGCCATGCTGGGGATCGAACCGGGGCTTCATGCGTGCTATGTAAGCACTCAGCAACCGAGTCACATCCCTGCCATCCTTCTTTCTTTCTCCTTTCATGTCATCTCCAGGCAGTTGTGGGGCATAGGCTTTAAACCCAGTACTCCAGAAGCAGAGGCAGGTGGACATCTTGTGAATTTGAGGCCAGCCTTGTCAACAAAGTGAGTCCAGGACAGCCCAGGCTGGTTACTCTGAGAAACCCTGTCTCAAAAAAAAAAACAAAAAACAAAAAACAAAAAAAAAAAAAAAAAAAAAAAAAACCCAAAACTTACTGTGTATATGTTCTCCTATGTTCCTAAATGGAAACACTACCATTCCAGGGTCCTGATACGTGAAGATATTTGAAGATGGAGCCTTTGAGAGGCAGCTGGGATTAAATGAGGTCAGGAGGGAGGGGCTCTCACGATGGAGTTAATACCCTTGTGAGAAGAGACCCGCCAGGCGTGGTGGCGCACACCTTTAATCCCAGCACTCGGGAGGCAGAGGCAGTCAGATTTCTGAGTTCGAGGCCAGCCTGGTGTACAAAGTGAGTTCCAGGACAGCCAGGGCTATACAGAGAAACCCTGTCTCGAAAAACAAACAAAAAAAGAATATATTTTTCTTTAAAAAAAAAAAAAAGAAAAGAAAGAAATTTGGGGCCTGGTGAGATGGCTCAGTGGGTAACAGCACCCGACTGCTCTTCTGAAGGTCTGGAGTTCAAATCCCAGCAACCACATG
>NC_034598.1:9689869-9692369 GCF_900095145.1 Mus pahari
CCGCCTGCCTCTACTTCCCGAGTGCTGGGATTAAAGGCCTGGTTTGGTTTTGAATTTTAAATTATTATTTTCTGTGTGTGTGTGCTGCCGGGATGTTTATATGTGCACCGCTTGTATGGAGAGAAGAGGGTGTCTGATCCCCCTGGAACTAGATTTTCATGCGGATGGGAGCCACTATGTGGATGCTGGGAACTGCACCCAGATCCCCTGCAAGAGCAGCCAGTGGCCCACACTCTGAGCCGGCTCCCCAGCCGCCTTCAGTTTGGTTTTCTTAGAGACAGGGTTTACCTCACTTTACAAGTCTGGGTGGCTTCTAATTCACAATCCTCCTGCCCCAGCCTCACTGGTCGTGGGTCATAGGTATAAGCTGTCACGACTGGAAACCCGATGGCCCTTGGTTTTTTCATCTCTACAAATGTAAAGAAAGATGGAACATTGGTATTGTTTTAGTTAGGGTTTCCATTGCTGTGAAGAGACACCATGACCAAGGCAGCTCTTAGAACAACATTTAATTGGGACTGCCTCATCATGGCGGGAAGCATGGCAGCACCCAGGCAGACATGGCACTGGAAGAGCTCAGAGTTCTACATCTTGTGAAGTCAAGCAGGCCCCCATATGGCTAGGAGGAGGGTCTCAAAGCCCCACCCCCGCAGTGACACACTTCCTCCAACAAAGCCACACCCACTCCAGGGCCACACCTCCTAATAGTGCCACTTCCTGGGTCAAGCATATTCAAACCCGAACAGGTATCTAATAGTTAATTTTTCTCAGAAATATTTGTTGAGAGTCAACTGTGCCACAGGTACAGTGTCAGGCACCTGGAGATGCAGTAGTCAGATATGGCCCTGTCCTCTGTGAATGTTCTTGGAGGGAGAGAAACAAGGCAGTTAGAGCTCTATAGGAGCAGAGTCTGTGTGAGTCAGCCTGGACTACCACGACAAAACACCACTGGATGGCCTAAACTGCAGGAACGAACTTTCTGAGGTTCTGAAAGCTGCAGGCCCTAGTGCTAAATAAAGGCTGGTTTCTGCTGAAGCCTCCCCTGCACTTGCTGGTGGCCACATCATCATGGTGACCTCACAAGGCACATCCGCGTTACGACTTCCTCTCGTGTGTGTGTGTGTGTGTGTGTGTGTGTGTGTGTGTGTGTGTGTGAAACTATTGTCTGTATGAGTGTGTTCACATGTGTACAGGAAGAGCTGAGTTACACGTGTTATTAAGCCACTTGATGAGGGTGCTGGAGCTGATCTGTCTTCTGTAAGAGCAAAAAATGCGTTGCAATCTCACTAGGTGGCTCTAGCTGACCTGGAACTCAACAGAGATCTGCCTGCCTCTGCCTCCTGCATGCTGAGGTTAAATGCATGGGCCATGATGCCTGGCGCAATTACATTAATAAGCGCTCTTCCCCTGGCTGCGCCATCCCTCCAGCTTCACAAGGCTGCTTTATATGCAGACCCCAGTCCTATTGTGCCAGGGCTCTAGCCTTACGGCCGTATTCAATTCCTATTATCTTTATCGCAGCCGTATCTCCAAATATTGTTACAATCTGAGGTCTACTGGGGTTAGGACTTAAGCAGGGGAGTTCTGGGGGACACAGCGCAGTCCCTTTGTCTTCAGGCAGGGACAGTACACGCTGCCAGGGAATGCAGAGCGCCAGCCTTTAATTCAAGCACAAGACCCGAGGCCTCTTGAAGAAACTAAGGTCCACCCAATAGACGGGGCTGGAGGTGGTGCTCACTGATGAACACGATTTTGTGAAGCATCAACCTTCCATCTTTCGCCGCCTCGCGATTAATGATTATTGTTGTTGTATTTGATGACAAGTGCCTTTACCCACTGAGCCGTCCGAGCAACTGACCGATGTATTTGAGACAGTTCTCACTCTGTACCACTGGCTACAGAATTCGTAGGGAAAACGAATTTCCTTTTAATGGAGAGAATGAAATCTCTGGCCTGGGTGGAGAAGACCTAAATACTCCAGTTGGTCAAGCCAGTCGCCTAGCTAAGGGACCACCCCTCGGGAAGGCGGGAAGGCGGGGCTAGCCCTAGGGAAGGCGGGACTAGTCCTCCGGAAAGCAGGTTCGCCTTAAGCCATAAGGCTTAAGAATAATAAGAGATGGGAAGAATAATGCATGTTTCCTCCCCAAGTCCCCAGCGCTAGCGCAGTTGATCCAGCCCTGCCGTGAGGATCTCTCAGGTCTGCAGGTCTTTGAGTCAGGACTTGTTTGCTCTCTTCCTCCTGTCTCTTTCAGATGCTGGGCACAGCCTAAGTATGCTTCCTCTAGTACTTCGGGCTTTCTCGCTCTTTTTCTCTGAAGCTCCCTTCCCACCTCTCCTACAAACTTACAAGCGTGTAACTTCCTCTCTCTTCTCCATTTCTCTTCTCCAGGCAGCAGCTGGAATTCACAGCTTGCCTGCCCTATTTGTACTGTTTTGGTTGCTGTTGTTCTTGTTTTAACTCCAATAAAGCTGTCCTCCAGCTTCCGTTGGAGTCCATTCT
>NC_034598.1:9697369-9701208 GCF_900095145.1 Mus pahari
GTTTTTAAAGATTTATTTATTTATTTATTATATGTAAGTACACTGTAGCTGTCTTCAGATACTCCAGAAGAGGGCGTCAGATCTTGTTACGGATGGTTATGAGCCACCATGTGGTTGCTGGGATTTGAACTCCGGACCTTCGGAAGAGCAGTCGGGTGCTCTTACCCACTGAGCCATCTCACCAGCCCATCAACGTTTATTCTTCACAGTGTAGAATAAACCTAGTGTGCTAAGGAGGCTTCAATGAAAGTCATAGCTTAATAGCTGTGTTAGGTGCTTCAAGTCTCAGACTCTTCTAAATCAGCAAGTACTCCCACTCATAAACAAAGTGGCCAGGTAAAGGTTTTGTAGCTTTTCTTTCCTAATCTCAGCTTGGTGGCAGCAGATGTAGCTTGCTGGTAGAGCATGTGCTTGACACGTACAAAGTCCCCGTGTCTGTCTGAGTAGCAATAAGGCCATTAAGGGGACACTCCTGGTCAAGAGACTAGAATTTCTGGCCTGGGTGGAGCCTAACATTCCAGTTGGACAGGTCAATTCCCTGGCCAAGAGACCAGCCCTCAGGAAGGAGTGATTGCCCATAGGCTCCCCGTAAGCCACACTAATGTAGGGGGGAAACTCAGTGAAAAACTATCTTTTCTTCCCAGGATGCTTGATCACGCCTGCAGACCCCACTGTGTACCCTGAGGTTGCCTTGAGGTTCATGATCCTGACTTGGAAATATGCAGCCTTCCCTCTTCCTGTCCACCAAGTTTCTGCCTCCTCTTACTCTCCTTCCAGTGCACGGCTGTGTCTGCCATCTGGCTGACCTCCCCCACCTCTGCCCCACATGCCCCTTCTCCTTTCTAGCTCTCTGCTGAAATGTATAGCTTGCCTGCCCTGCTATTTTTCTCTTACTTCTTTTTTTTTTTTTTAAAGACACTCCAGAAGAGGGTGCCAGATCTTGTTACAGATGGTTGTGAGCCACCATGTGGTTGCTGGGATTTGAACTCTGGACCTTCGGAAGAGCAGTCGGGTGCTCTTACCTGCTGAGCCATCTCACCAGCCCTATTTTTCTCTTAAACTCTAATGAAATTGGCTTTCAGCTTTCATTTGAGTCTTTTTTTTTTTTTTTTTTTTGAGACAGGATTTCTCTAATGTAACCCTGTCTCCAACCCACGGAGATCCACCTGCCTCTGCATCTGCCCCAAGATTATATAGTGTGTGTCACCATGCCCAGCTAAATCTGCTATTTTATTAATGAAACTAAGAATGGGGGGGGGATCCCCGATTTCTCAGATATCACTGGGTTTCATCCCTACCACCAAAACCTGAAGCCGACCTTGTGTTTTCCTACAGCAAGTAATAATGTATATTATCTGTCCATCATTGCACTAAGATAGACTTCCCTTCCCCACCCCGTAACACAGTGGGTCTGTCTTAAGGTATGTCTGTTAGTACAGCTCTCACCCTCCCCCCTTTAACCACACACAGAATCTGGATCTGGCAGCTCCTTCGGTTTGAAGTTGAAGACTTGGCAAAATTATACATCCAGCAGGCAAGAAATAAAGTAGAAATGTCTTACAAGGAACAGTAAAATCTGTTTCTTTGTTTTGAGACTTAACTACAAAAAGAAAAAAAAGTCCCACTAACTATTGTCTTGAGAACTATAAATACATTTGAGCAATGGTTAACAACGGGGGGCTAACAGTTAAAGCTATCTGAAACCTAATGTGTGCCATTGTGTGTGTTTGTGTGTGATGTACTTACATCCTTTGCTTCATTAAACGCTATGTAATTTCCATTTTGTTTTTCCCATCTGAGGCTTTATGTAACATTTTACATGGCAAGGAAGAGATTTGCCCCTTGCACTACTTAGGGAAAATGAGGGACGGGGAATATACATGGGGGCAGGGCCCTTTAGCATGAACCTAGCATGCTCAAGCCGCAGTACTAAGGGTGGGAAACAAGATATATTTTCCTGAACCAGGAATGGTGGCACAGGCTTGTAATCTCAGGATTTGGGAGGTAGAGGCAGGAGAATCAGGTTAAGGTCATCCCCTGCTAGTGTGGAGATAGGAAACTGTCTCAAAAACACACAAACAAACAAAAAGCTTTATAAATAAAACTTCAAAACCCCGGGTATGGTGGAGGCAGGTGAAACTCTTGAGTTGGAGGTAGTTGGAGTTGAGCTACAGTTCCAGGCCAGCCAGTGAGACCGTGTCTTTAAAAAAAAAAAAAAAAAAAAAGGCAAGAGTGGGAAGCAGCCAAAGAAATGGCTTAGCACCCACAAGGAAGTTCACCACCTTTTTGTAACTCTAGTTCCGGGGGATCTAACGCCCTCTTCTGGCGTCTGCAAGTACTGCATGCACTTGTACTTTGCTGAAGTCAAAACATAAAAATAAAATCTAACTCCCTCCCCTCCCCCCAAATCAAGCCGATCTCCCAAAACTAAGAGATCCTTTTTACTTTTCTTATTTTTCCCCAGAAATACTCTCTCTCTTTTTTAAAAGATTTATTTATTTATCATGAGTACACTATAGCTGTCTTCAGACACACCAGAAGAGGACATTGGATCCCATTACAGATGGTTGTGAGCCACTATGTGGTTGCTGGGAACTGCAGTCAGGACCTCTGGAAGAGCAGTGCTGGCCTTAAGCCCCTGGTCTTATGTTCCCTACTGTAGAATGCTGGGATTATTTGCAGAACTGGATTGATTTATTTTAATATTTTGGGTTTTGTTTTTTGAGACAGGGTTTCTCTTTACAGCNCTGGCTGTCCTGGAACTCACTNTGTAGACCAGGCTGGCCTCGAACTCAGAAATCNGCCTGCCTCTGCCTCCCAAGTGCTGGGATTAAAGGAGTGTGCCACCACGCCCGGCTAATATTTTGGGTTTTTAGTTTATTTTTTGTGTTTTCAAACAGGGTTTCTCTGTGTAGTTCTGACCGTCCTGGAACTGTCTGTAGACCAGTCTTCAGCTCAGAAATCAGCCTGCCTCTGCCTCCCTACGCATTGAAGTTAAAGGTGTGTGCGAATAACGCCCCGGCCAGAGATCAGATTTATTTTTGAGCACGTGCACACATGGGGACACAAGGGGGAAAATACGGCTTGGTGATTATGGGCACTTTCTGTCCTTTCATTGGACCAGAGGTCATTTCTGCACCCACATTCGGTGACTTAAAACAGCCTATAAGTTCAGCTCCTCTGTTTCCTTAGGCACCCTACACATGTGGCTTACAAAACACGTATACATACACATGAATTAAAACAAACAAACACAAAATGCTCATAAAAACATGAAACAAAACTCAAGAAGAAAGAAGACCAAAGTGTGAATACTTCAATCCTTCTTAGAAGGGGGAACAAAATATCCATGAAAGGAGTTACAGAAACAAAGTGTGGAGCAGAGACTGAAGGAATGACTGACCATCCAGAGACTGACCCACCTGGGGATCCATCCCATAAACAACCACCAAACCCAGACACTATTGCAGATGCCAATAATATTTTGCCGATTGGAGCCTGATAAAGCAGTCTGCTGAGAGGTTCTGCCAGTGCCTGACAAATACAGAAGTGGATGCTGACAGCCATCCATTAGACAGAACACAGGGTCCCCAATGAAGGAGCTAGAGAAAGGACCCACGGAGCTGAAGGGTTTGCAGCCCCAGAGGAGGAACAATATGAACCAACCAGTACCCCCAGAGTTCCCAGGGACTAAACCACCAACCAAAGAGTATACACATGGTGGGACTCATGGCTCCAGCTGAGGATGGCCTAGTCGGTCATCAATGGGAGGAGAGGCCCTTGGCCCTGTGAAGGTTCTATGTCCCAGTATGGGGAGATGCCAGGGCCAGGAAGCAGGA
>NC_034598.1:9701609-9708983 GCF_900095145.1 Mus pahari
TGAGCCACCATGTGGTTGCTGGGATTTGAACTCCAGACCTTTGGAAGAGCAGTCGGGTGCTCTTACCCACTGAGCCATCTCACCAGCCCAGTTTCTTTTATAGATAGTAATGAATTCCATTTCTGTTAATTTTTTCATACCCCTTTAAAAAAAAAACACCACCTTTTGTTTTTGGAAACAAGATGTCACCATGTAGTGTGGCTTGGCACTTTCTAAAGACATATCCCACCACCCGTCTCCAGTGTGCTGGGCGCAGAGGTGCGTGGCCCCATGGCAACCCTGCTAATGACTTATTGGGGACACACAAACCCAAACACCTAGTGTTTGACCCAAGTTTAGGTCTCTAAGAAAGAAGAGATGATTTCTATTGATTTTTTTTTTTTCTCATTGTGAATAGTTGGCCAAAGATAGAGCCTGTCACAATTCAGGAAATTTTTCTTTTTAAGAACTGAACACGGTCATTTTACATTCTTAAAGCAACGCAGCAGAGCGGTTTAAATGCAGAACGAGTTTAAACTCTAACTGTTCCCCGACTCTTCTGGGAAATCCGACAAAACTGAACTAATGAAACGCAACGTCTCCTTTTATAATTCTAATTCTAACTGTCACATTAAATTGGAGGTGAGGATAAAACTGCTGCATCTGTTAACGCAGCCGAGGGAAGGGTTGTACTGTGCACGTTATTTAATGCACAAGTGCAAAAGTCAAGTTCCCTAAAGAAATCCAAGTGCTTTCACTTGGTCTCCCGGGAATGTATAAATTAACCATTCCTCCTCCCTTCCTCCCTCCTCCCTATTTTAAATGTAGATAGGGCGACCCAAGCCTTTTGAATTTGAAGGGCTGCTATCTCGGGCCCATTCTTTCCATCATCCTGTTTTGAATGACACTGAGCACGTATAGATTCTCTTATAAAAGCACCCCTAGGATGCTGGGCTCCTTTCTTCGAGCTGCTAGCTAATTTTGCATAGCAATTAGTACTGACTTCTCCAAGTCTGCAACCCAAACACCTCTCCAGAACGTTCCACAGTTCCTCCACTGTCTTCCATAACCCAACTCTGTGCCATTAGATTTCAAACCAGAAGGGGAGGAACTTGCGTAATGGTTAAATTTCCAATTTGTGTGAAGACACAATAATCCCTGCCTACGCGTTAATTTCAACCCTCGGCCGCGACTGGGCAGCTAGGAGCCAGCTTGTATGTCCTTTTAAAATCTATTCTACGTATTCACTGACCGCGCCGGGCCGGGCCACATGGTCCTCTCTCGCAGCCAGTCAGCTGTAGGCAGCAGATGGGATCATTTGCATTTTTCTTTTTAGACATTTTTTTTCCATCGGCAAATTAAAGGATTAAAAATTTTTTTTCCGTTCTCATTGTTTACCAAAACCACGCACGCAGCTTAAATGTTGACTTGGGCTTTTCTTTTCCCCCACCCCCACCCCAAGTCCCCGAAAGTTGGAGAACTGCGAGGGGTTGGTTTCTCATTTCTCAACTCGGACTCCGAGTTGAGTCCGGGAAACTAGGAGACAGTCGGTCTTAACTAACTCGGCGACTGGAGTTCCCCTATTTTCCGCGCTGAGCCCCGTGGCTCTGAGTTGGTGGCTTGAGGGTCCCCGAGCGCGTGCTTCGCTCCGCAGCCTCAAGCGGCAAAACTTGGGCTCTCGGAACTCAGGCTTTACCGGAGAGGGCGGCCACCCCGCCGGGGGAGTGGCCAGGGCTCCCCCAGAGCCGGGGTCGCTCTCCAGTGTATCCCCCAACCACGAATCCATGCGGAACTGGAGGGGGAGCGCACCCCGAAGTCTTTGTGCCCGGCGTGGCGCGGGAAGGTCCGTGCGATGGTGCGGCGCCACCGCCGAGCGCCCCCAAAGCGGGGGGCGCGGGCGGAAAAGACACGGCGCGTCGCCTCCCAACCCCACCCCCCGGGGTGAGAGGAAAAAGTAGAGAAAGAGGCGCCGGGGCCACGCTCCAGCCCGGAGAGCACGTAGCAGAGAATGCCGCGGGGCGCTTCCCCGTGGGTGAGAGCCGCCCTGCTCGGCCGGCAGCCGGCGCGGGCCCACGTGGAGCCGCGCTGTGCAGGCCGAGCACGCCCGCCCCGCAGCGCGCCCCTGCTCCCCGCCGCGGTCGCTCACGCTCGAGCGCCGCCGCTGCCACCGCCGGTCCCGCGTGTGCCCCGCTGAGGGGGAGGGGCGGCGCGGTGGGGGCGGAGGGCTTGAGGTTCCACTGCAGCGGGGGCTCCTGTGTCCTTGTGCGGAAATGACACACGGAGTCCCGTCACGTCACGCGAGAGCGCAGCGCACGGACACACACAAAGAGAGGGGAAAATACACGGCGCCCGCCCGCCCGCCGCCCCCAGCCAGTCGGCGGGGCCGCCCCGGCCAGGCCCTGCGCGCTCGGCCCCCACTGCGGCCCGCGCGCCCGCCCCCCGCACGTGGCGCCCGAACTCGGCGCGGGTCCCGCTCCGCAAAGTAACAACTCTCGTCCCAGGTGAGTGTGGGCCCCGGCCGGGGCCGCCTGCGAGCGGCTCGCCGCCTCCGCGCGGGCTGGAGGGGGAGCGGGCGCCCACGGGCTCGTCGCGCCCCATTGTGCCGCGCGCCCCTTTGTGCCCGCTCGGAACGCCGCGACTCCATGGCGTTCCGGGAGCACGCGCGCCGCGGCCCGGGAGGAGGAGGAGGAGGAGGAGGGAGGGGAGGACGCACGGTGGAATGGTCCGCGCCGCCGCCGCCAGGCCGGCTCCACTCGCGCCGCGCGCCCGCTCTCCACCCCCGGCGGGCCGGCGATGGAGCGGCCGAGGGCCGCCGGGGAGCAACTGCGCGGCGCCGGGGCGCTCGACCGGCCTGTGGCGGCGACGGAGGGGAGTCAGAGGGAGCAGAGGGACGGGGAGCCAGAGGCCGGAGAGCCGCCGCTCGGAGGGACGCTGCCCCGGGGAGGCAGCGGAGGGAGCGAGGCCGCCGGCGGCCGGGAGCGGGGTGCGGCGAACCCCGCCGCCAGGGGGCGCGGCGCCCTCCCGGGCCGTTCCACGGCGCTCCGTGGTTCCCGCTGCCCGGCTGGAGGCGGGCCCAGCGCGGCGCTCTGGGTGTGCACCCCGGCGAGCGCGAGGCCTTCCTGGCGGGCGGTGGAGCCGGCCCCGGGGCGCTCGCCGCCCCTCGTGACTTGTGCCCGCCACCATCGACGTAGTTTCCCACGCAGACTTGACTCGGGCTGGGACTAGGGCTGTGCGGTGCGGAGTTGTGAAGGCCTTGTGGGCTGGGACTCAGCTCATCCGAGTTCTGTTTTTCTTTTTTCTAAGTTTGTCCTGAAGTAGAAAGTTTGATCACTCAGGTGGCCCGCTTGGGAGTATTTTGGAGGTGGAGGCCAACTAGAGATGCTCTGAATTAATGTTCACTGTTTCGGAGTCAGAGAACTTCCTTTTAGAAGTAACTTTTGAATGTTTTCCTACAAGTAAACGTCACGAGGTAGAGGGGACGGTGCCAGAAATCCAAAGATCCAGAAAACCCTGGAGAGTGGGGAACGTGTGGAAATGTCCCAGATAGGTTTTTCTCTCTTTGTGACTTTCCACTTTTAATTTATAGGCGTTTGGGTTTTGTTTTTAAGCTTCATTTTCGGTGTATGTGTTTTGACTGCACGCACCATATCCATGCCTCGTCTCCTGGGAGGTCAGAGGAGGGCATCGGATTTGCAGATAGATGGTTGGGAGCAGCCACGTGGGTGCTGGGAACCCAACCCACGACCTGCAAGAGCCACAAGTGCTCTTAAACGCTGAGCCATTTCTCCAGCCCCTCGTTTTAGAGTTTCATGTGTAAACCTTACAGGACTTCAGCTTGCTCGAATACTGGGATTTGGCCAGGATTTTTGTTTTGTTTCCCTTTTTTGAGACAATCCCGTGGTCCCTGCTGGCCTCAGACTTTTAGGCCTACGTGATCCTGAACTCCTGTCAAGTTGGGATTACAAGTATGTGTTACTGAACTTAATTTTTGTGTTGCTTGATCGAAATTAGGACTTTAGTTACTGTAGGCAAGCATTTTACCAACTAAGTTACATCTGCAGTCCCAAGAGTATTATTTGTGCATTTTTAAAAATCTAAACTTTTATATATATATTCTCTTGTCAGACCAAGACACACAAAGAACCACTATGGGCTTTACTAGAGATGCCTTTTTTTGTTTGTTTTGTTTTTTTCAGTATGTGTTTTGCTGTAGCTTTGAATGGCCAGGAGCCTGAGCTTTAACAAGGCTGGCCTTGGAGATCCACCCGCCTAAACCTTCCAAACGCTAGGATTAAAGATCTGTCCCAGCACACCTGGTCTTCTTGAAACTGCGTTCCTAAATTCTGTCCTGTCCTTGAATTGCTATGCAAACCAGGCTGGTCTCAAACTTAGAGATCTGACCGATTCTGCCTGTAGGGGGTGGAGGTGGGGTGGGGGTGGGGAAGGTATTAAAGGTGTCCACACCACCTGGCTTTTGTTGTTTTCTCAGACTGGGTCTCACTATGTATCCCATACTGGGATGGTCTTTTGGTTTCTCTTGTAGACCAGGCTGCCCTAGAACTCAGGGATTCACCTATCTGTCATCTCCCCTTTCTCAGACCAGTGTTGGAACCAAAAGTATGAGCCACCATGACCATGTCAGAGATGCTGTTTTAGTGAAGTTAAACAGTAAAGTTAGCGTTCTTCTTCACACACACAAGAAGTGAGACCAGTTAGACACGAAGACAGAATACAGAATAGCCAGTATTCCAACAGTCTGTTAGAGATTGACAGCTTATCTGGGAACCTTTTTTGGCACCAAAGGTGGGGGCAGAATATTTAGGAAAAGGAAAATTGGACTCAGCCCTGACAGAGGTTTGATTGGGTGAGGATTTAAGCTCCTGTAGGAGACCCATCTACAGAACTGCCTAGAAATGCATTAGCACCAGCAATAATAATTTGTACAAGAGACTAGGGAATGGCGTATGTGTTTGTGTTAATTTTCATAAGTGAGACTATGCTTGCTATTCTACCCAATATTGTACCCACTACTGACACCTCTGTTTTAGAATTAGTTTTTGGAGTAGTAGACCTTTACGGTTCCCGTGGTGTTTAGAGGGATATGGTCATGCTATCTTTTCTAGCCCTTGGCCAACCTGAAACATTCCTCTTGTCCCTACTTCCTTAGGGCTGGGATTATGGAAATAGACTACCACACCTATTGGGGGTGGTTGTCCTTTGAGACGGGGGGGGGGGGGGGTTAGGTAGTTTAAACTTGCCTTGCACTCACTATACTGCCAATCCTAACCTTGAATCATCCTCTACACATGCACCCTGGTGTTGCATGTGGAGCTCAGAGGACTGCTTACAGGAGTGCATTCTGGAGAGTAAGCACCGGCCATTGCGCTTGACGCCAAGCCCCTTCATCTTAGCCATCTCTCCTAGATAAATCACACACACACACACACACACACACACACACACACAAGCATTCACTGACAAAAATGGATGGTTTTGGTTTTGTGAGCATCTCTGTGCATTCCACCCTTTCCTTTCAGAGCTGACAGGACCTTCCTCCCCTCATGTCAGAGGCTCCAATATAGCCTTGCTTTGACCATTGCCTCCCCCCAGCATTTGTGAGTTCTGAGCCTAGGGGCACACAAGTCAAGCCAAAGGCTCTGCATTCTAGCTCTCAGTGTGTCTCAAATGTGTAGAACAGGGCACTGTTTCTTCAGGAGTAGTGGTTCGTGCCTGGCGTGTCAGTCAGAATGTTGTCTTAGAGCTAAGGTTTGCTCAACACCTGCTTTATTACCACTCTCTGACTTGATTCTTTATTTGAGGGGTGGGGTTGAGCCAGGTTCTCGTCAGGTGGTGCATCTCCAAAACACAGTTCTCCTTTGTCTTCTTCTTAAATACTGGGATCGCAGGCACACAGGTCCATGGAGTTCAGACCCTCTTTTTCTTTTTGCTCAGGGTCTTTCTATGTAGTTCAGGTCAGGCCGCACTAGAACCCATGGTTCTGTCTCTGCTTACTCAGTGCTGGGATCCTACCACTTCAAGGCCACCAGCAGAGATTCTCTTGAAACATATATTTAAAGTCAATGCTCTTAAATCTGAAGGGAAGATTGTTTGAGACAGGCAGGTCTTGAACTCTTGGCCCAGATACCCAATCTGGTCAACCTCTTAACATTTTTTTTGTTGTTGTTTTCTGCCAATGGCCCCTTTCTCCTTTGCCTGTCGAATTTTCATTTGTCAGTGATCACCAGGATGGCTGCATAGATCACTCACATGCAAGGTCTGTTGGTTTGAGTGTGGAGCAAGTGCCGGACCAGAGCTTGTCTGGAGCAGCTGTGCTGTGCCCAGAACGCTAATTAATCAGCTCATGTGCTCCCAAGATCAGGCACTTGAAAAAGTGGAAAACACAAAGGAAACTCACTCTTTGTCCAGCCCCGGCGTGGATGCTGGAGCGTGCTGCCTTTCCCTCCTTGAACCAGTTTCTGGATGCCAGGTCTGAGGGTGAGCCCTTCCTGTGGCAGAGAGACCTTAAGTAGAACCCGCTAACAGAGAAGGCAGGTTCAGAAAGCTCCGGGAGCAGTGGATGGGAGCATGGCTGTTGGGCATGTGGGCCAGCAGGCAGGTCTGTGTGACTGTCCTCCCGTGTCTGCTGGACGATGAGGCTGTGTGCCGGTTGCAGATGCAAGGCAGCAACAGTTACAGCTTTAGTAAAATTCAGGGGCAATTGCTCTGGTTTCCTGAGGACTGGTGTTTCTCAAACTGCATTTGCAGTTGTATCTAAAAATAGAAACAAATTGCAAACATGTCCTGCAAATCCCATGGGTAGGACAGGGCTGCCAAGAGCGCCTGTTCTGAGAGAGCCGAGGCTCCCGGCGACCTGTGAACTCAGAGACAGACCCCATGAGGGCACATGGCATGGGAACAGTCTCCTGGTCCTCGCCTCAGGAGGACATTTGATTTCATTTCACTCCAGCTTGCCCTTTTCATTTACAATAATAATAATAATAACAACTAAGATGTAAATTCTAAGATGTTTGCTCTAATTTTACAATTCTTTTAGTAAAAAAGAAAGCTAAAAGTTTAAAAACAAAAATATCACTAAAGGCTGTAAAGGGGTGCAAACACTTAAAACCACAATTCTATGGGATTGGAAGCAACTGAATCATGAGTTTAAGGACAGCTGGGCTACGCAGTGATATTGCCTGAAAAAGACCAAGATCTACTTTAAATTTAAAATTTGTGTGTGTATGTGTCTGTCTGTCTGTAGGTGCATGAGTGTCCTGATGTATTATGTGTAGAGGTCAGAGAACAACTTTCAAGGAGTTGGTCCTCTCCTCTTTTCATAGTAAGGATCCCATGGACTGAACTCAAGTCCGGATGCTAAGCATCTTTTTTTTTTTT
>NC_034598.1:9709113-9711647 GCF_900095145.1 Mus pahari
GAACTCAGAAATCCGCCTGCCTCTGCCTCCCAAGTGCTGGGATTAAAGGCCTGCGCCACCAGGCCCGGCGATGCTAAGCATCTTTACCTACCCACCTAGCCATCTGCTGGCCTTAAACTTTATAAGTCATATTGCGGACTGTATGCCAGGCACTTCCTCGTCCATCCGTCCGTCCGTCCGTCTGTCTGTGTGTGTCTGTCAAGACAGCGTCTCTCTACAGATCCCTGGCTGGCCTCTGACTGACTACTGACTGGACTAGATTCAGCAAAGTTCTGCTCTGTGTGGCCACCATGTTCTTTATACTTGTGACAGTTTGCACAGTTCTGGGATATAAGGTGGTTGTGTTCAGTTCCACAGAAGAAAGAGCTGAGTTTTAGGCAGGTAAGGAACTGTATGAGTACTAAAGGCTGAATGTTCTACCAGGGCTGAAAAGATGGCTCTGCAGTCAAGAGCGGCAGTGTCTCTCTCACAGAGGAGCTGGGTTTGGCTCTTAGAAGTACTACCCATGTAGCATAATTCCAGTTCCATGGAATTTAAGGCCCCTTCTGACCTCCCAACTGCGGAGCCATTTCACCGGCCAGAATTCTATTTTCTTTTCTGAGTCAGGGTCTTGACTTTGTAGCTCTGGCCCTGAACTCAAAGAAATCTCCCTGCCTCTACTACCTAACAGCTAAGATTAAAGGCATGCACCTAGCCAGATTTCACTTTTATAAGGTCAGGGTCACTAGTCCCTCCTTCGGTCATCTGAAGGCTCCTCTGGCTGGTTGACAAGTTCAGGCATCTGGGCCCATGGGATTTGGGAAAGGGACAGCCAGGCTTCATTTTCAGTCTCCCAGGAAGCCTGGAGTAAGACCATTAACCCGGGACGCCACCCAGCCTTTCTCAAGTCCTGGTCTCCATCACCTCTTCTAAGTGAGGTCCCCTTCTACAAAGTGAGAGGTTGGTGTGAGGGTGGAGCCAGAGCCACAGAGACTATCCAGCTGAGTGGTCCCACCTGGAGCAGAGAGCGGTTTGGAAGCCAGGTCTTACAGAGTGGCAGCTGGGGAGAGATGAAAGGAAGCTTTTAATTCTCATCAAATCTTAAGTTTGTTTTAGTAATGTAATCTTTGAAATGCATGGAGCATATTATCACTGCTTTTGCCTTTGTGTGTGAGGAGCTATAATTCCCAATGTGGAGCCACACAGTCCCTATTCTCCTGGATCCCAATTCCTACTTACTTTTTTGTTTGTTTGTTTTTCTTTTTGAGAGGATTTCTTTGTGTAGTTTGGGCTGTCCTAGAATTCACTCTGTAGACCAGACTGTCCTTGAACTCAGATCCACCTGCCTCTGCCTCCCTAGCGCTAGGATTAAAGGCGTGTTGGTCACCACAGCTGTGTTCCACTCTTGAGGCTCACAAGCTCCAGGTAATCTGTCTGGTAGTGAGCACATAGCCTTACATCTGGAAACAGACCTTCAAGTGGGGAGGGTTTGTCTCTGAATGGTGAGGTCAGGCGAGTGTAGGTCAGCCTGTTGGAAGACTTCACGGCCGTTTCTGATTTAGTGGGGCAGAATGCAGAGTCAGTTGGCTGGGATTAAACCTTAAGTTTCACAAAGCCCTCAAGTACTTCCTATTTCTGGGTCTGCAGCTTGTCCTGGGTACCGTGCATCTCTGAGTAGCTGCCCCTCTACTCTGGGTCTCATTTGTCCTTCTGGCAAAGTCTCTTCAGAGAACTCAAAAAGTATGGATACTGAACCCGTCTAGCCCATGCTGGCAACACTGAAAAACTATTCTTCTGCAACCTTGGGACCAAATGGGGAAGCCACCGTGGTCCTGTGAGGGCTGGCCAAAGGACTTGCCACATGAGCTGTCCCTGCTTGTCTAAGGACTGGTTCCCCAGTCAGGTTCTTGCATGGCTCCTCTCCTTTTCTGCTCGGCTCCCACCTTACTGGAGGTAATCAGGTGCTCAGATCCCAGAGACCACCAAAGACAAGGCCATCCAAATCTCCCTACTGACCAGAGACATTCTGACTTCATCCAGGCATGTCCAGCCTTTTGATATTGTGACATGGGTATTCACATTTTAAAGTTCACCGGGAAGACAGGCACAATCAAGTTACCAAACAAAAAACATTTCAGATGTCTTAAGTGTGCAATTTTTGGTTGAACCATATTTACAATGCAACCCATGGCCCGAGGGTGGATGTCTTTGCTGTGCCCGACTCAGTTTCTTTTTCCAGCTGCCAACCATGGAAATGACTAGTTGAGTTCTGGCCCAGTCCACATCCAACAGAGTTGTTGTTCACCTGAAATTTAGCTTATTTTGAAAAATGTAGGGAGTAAGGGATACGTCATGCTTGCCTTTAATCCCAGCCCTGGGAGAGCAGAGAGGCAGATCTCTGAGTTCAAGACCAGCGTGATCAGTAAGTATAGTGAATCAGCCAGCCAGAACTATGTAGTGAGACCCTATCTCAAGAAGTGAGTTCCAGGACAGCCTGGACTGCACAGAGAAACCCTGTTTCTGTCTCGAAACCAAAAAAAAAAAAAAAAAAAAAA
>NC_034598.1:9711812-9731710 GCF_900095145.1 Mus pahari
CCCCCCCCCCAAATAGGACTAATGAGACTAGTGAGATGGCTCAGCAGTTAAGAGCACTGGCTCTTCTTCCAGAGTTCCTGAGTTCAAATTCCAGCAACCACACAATGGCTTACAACCATCTGTAATGTGATATGATTTCTTCTTCTGGTTGTGTCTGAAGACAGATAAAATAAAAATAAACAATTTTTAAAAAAAAAATATTCACTTAAAAAAATAGAACCCCCCATACACTTATTTTCTGTATCAAAGAGTTACATACTTATTATAGAATATTTAGAAAGTCAAGGAAATTCTGAAGACATCCACAGTCCTACTACATGGAAGTAATTAGCATTCTGCCATCTCTCCTTCCAGCTGCTTTCTGGCCTTTTACAATCACACAATTGGGATATCCCCAGTGAACTTTGAAGTACATTACTGTTAATTGTGTAGCCTTATAATGAAGAAATTGGTTTTGAGTTCTTTACATAATTTAATGCCCATCTCTGCCTGCCAGTTGAGGACTGGAAGCCTTCTGCTTAGGAAATGTGCAGACCTTGACTTTATAGCTGTGTTTCATGGAAAGAGCAGCAGTAATCAAAGTTCACTCATCCACGGCACATTTGGTGGCTCTCTTACATGTTCTGCTCAGCGTTTTGTATGGTTTGTCTACTATTTATAGGCCGGGGGGGGGGGCTCTCCACACCTGCATTTTCCTCAGCAGAGGACAAGCTATGAGATGAGAGCAGGCATGAGAGATGAGAGATGAGTGTGTGTCTGTGTGCACGTCTGTCTGTCTGACCCACCTTCTTCCTGCTGGCTCTCTCCTCCTGACCTTTGCTCTGTTGACCTGTTAAGGGCTCAGAAGTTTCAAGTGTTTGAGGACATGTGGGTAACAGGAAGGTCTAGTTCAAAGTCTTTAGAATAGGAGTGTGATAAGAAAGCTTATTACATCTTAGTGAACTTTGACAAAGTAATCTCCCGAGTTGATTCCCCCTTCTAGTAGTAACTTTGGTTCTCTCTCTCCTGAAAGAGAAGACAGCTGCGTGGATCTGTGCTGAGCGTTTGCTTCTGACTCTGTAAAAGTCTTTTGCTTATCAAGCCCAGCCATCTGAGTTGTATTTCTGGGACCCACGAGTAGAAGGAGAGAACCAATTCTTACAAGTTAACCTCTGGCCTCCACATGAGCCCTGTGGCACAGATTCCCCCCCCCCCCCAAAAAAAAAATGTTACAAAAATATTTGCAGCTGGGCATGGTGGCCTCTACCTATAATTTTAGTCTCAGCATTTGGAAGGTAGAGGCAGGAGTTAAACACAGTCTCAAATAAACAAAACATCTCACCAGAGTGGTAAAGAGGTCACAGTCATGGTCACAGAAAGCCCAAGGCAGAAGGATTATCCCAAAGTCAAGGCCAGTCTTGGCTCATAGCAAATCTAGGCAACTGACTAAAATCCTGTTTCATAAAAAGAAGGTGTGGTTGCATATGTTGACCCAAACCCAGCGTTTGGGAATCTGATTATCCTAGCTAAGGTTACTACTGTTGAAACACCACGGCCAAAGGCGAGCTGGAGTGGAAGGGGTTTATTTGGCTTACACTTCCACATCACTGTTACTCATCAAGAAGTCGGGGCAGGAACCTGGAGGCAGGAGCTGATGCAGAAGCCATGGAGGAGTGCTGCATACTAGCTTGCCTCCCCATGGCTTGCTCAGCCTGCTCTCATAAAACTCAGGACCACCAGCCCAGTGATGGGACCATCCCACATGCCCTTCTGCTGGGTCTTATGGAGACATTTTCATTGGAATTCCCTCCTTTCAGACGATTCCAGCATGTGTCAAATTGACATAAAGCTAGGCAGCACCCCAGAAGCAGGATTTTGAGAGTTCAAGCCACATCTCCAGCCTCATAAGTCAGAAGTGATGGGACAAAAATATTTTTTTAAAATTATCTTTAAACAACCATAATGATGAAGCCACTATCAGGTAGTATAAAGACATTTTCACAATGTAGCTATATATCGTCTGTGTAGCCTTGGATAGTCATTGTGTAAGCTAACCCAACCACGTCTGGTTCAGTGGTGCTGGACTTCCAATCCAGGGCTCATCGCTGCTACAAGCACTGTACTGACTGACACCCCCAACCCTCTGCTGCTCCTCCAGACAGGTTTTTAGTCAGGAGGCTGCCCCAGAATACCATGACTCACATCACAGGCTGCCCTTGAACTCAAGATCCTGACATTCTAGGTGTGTACCACCGTGTTCAGCTTGACACAGTTTTCCCCTTTGCATGTTCAGACATTTCTGCCCCATTGGGAGACGGCTGGGCGTGTGTGTGTGTGTGTGTGTGTGTGTGTGTGTGTGTGTGTGTTCTAAAATGTAAGGTCTGCTGAGGAGCAAGGGTTTGAAAAGGAGTGTGCTGGTGTGAGACTCAGTGGGAGTGTGGTGGGAGCTGCTGTCTCCTCCACAGCCTGCAGTTTTGCAATGGACAGGAATGTGTGTGGCACGCTAGGCATCTGCGTCTTCTGTGTCCACCCACAAAGGGCATGTGACCTTGCACTAAGCAGATGACCGGGAAGTGGAGGTAGCAGTGAGATATGCATCTCCATTCTGCTAGCCTGGGGATGTAGGGAGTGAGCCGCCCGACCTCCTTTGGGCAGCTTCCTGCGCTGTGGGGGAAGGGAGGTGTCATTTTCCACGCCTCTATCTGCCTAGCTTTCCAGGTAGCTTTCTTAACAGCAAAAGGAGATTTGGGATCCTTAATTGCTACTAGACTGAGGCCTGA
Source organism: Mus pahari (assembly GCF_900095145.1). Classification (NCBI taxonomy): domain Eukaryota; kingdom Metazoa; phylum Chordata; class Mammalia; order Rodentia; family Muridae; genus Mus; species Mus pahari. Next base: position 9,714,572 of record NC_034598.1, read on the forward strand.
GTCTGGAACTGGGTTTGTGTTCCTCAAAAGCACTTCCTAGAGGATCTCTGTTTCCTGCCCGCCTGGGTAGGAGGTGCACACTTACTTCAAGCCTGGTTCTGCCTCTCATTTGCTGTGGGACACTGAGCAAGCTCCCTGCCTCAGGATTGATTCTGTATTGGTAGATTTGGGATTAAGGTTGCCCCGGGACAAGGCGAGTCAGGTATGTAGAACAGCCAGCACCTCATCTCGCCCCCCTCCTCATGAAGCACAAATAGCTTTGGGTTTCCAGGCCATGCAAGTGGGAGGTTACTCAGCTTTTCACTGAGCTACTTCTGCACTAGCCTAGCCTCTGCTGCTGGTCCACGTGGAAATGGAGAGTGCTTTGTAGAGCACTCTGCTGGTCTTGAATGGCCAGGCATCCCGGCATCCCGCTTACCTCGGGTCCTTCCGGGTCCTCCTGCCCAGAGGTGGTCGCATGCTGGTCCTCTACAGTCAGCTTCTGGGCCTCACAACTATGGGGGCTAAATTTTCTGGTGTGGTTTCACACGGTTTAGAACTCTGGCTCACTGAGCCTCATTCCAACAGATTCCACGGGACTACAGCTCCCTTGCCTGGCGTCTGCCTGCCTCTTGGCTCCACGGTGCTCCCTGTGTGACTAGCACATGATAGGTAGGCAGGTATAATGGTGAATGAGTCCGTCTCATCTTCGCTGTCTTCTTGCGTGTGTGTGACCTTTATGATTTTTATTTAGCCAGAGTCTTTGCAGGGCATTTACACCATCACTTCCTACCTCCCAACTCTCTGCTGTCTCCTTCCAGTCCTGTTTTTTCTCCCAAGAATATAATATGTGACTGGACATGGCAGTGCAGGCTTCTAATCTCAGCACTCAGGGATCGACACAGGGCCAGCCTAGGCCCCCTAAAGTTCAAGGCCGGCTTGGGCTGCACAGCAGATCCTGTGTCAGAGCAAACCAGGGTGTAGTTTGTAGAAGGAATCTACTTCTGAGAGTGTCACTCGGTTCTCTCTAGCGCTTTAGTTCATCTTTGCCCTCTATTGGCGGTAATGGGTCATGTGACTGCGTGACTGACAGTTTCTACGGGCAAGTCTACAGGCTTGGTCACTCCCATGATGCTTTCTGATCCATCTCCTACCTGGGAATTACACCCTAGCTGCTTCTGCCTGGCACTGCCAACCTTCCTGGCTGCTCTGTGCTGAGGGACTCCCAGCTCAGAGCAAGGTTTAGCATATGGGCCTCAGAAGTTGACTTTTGTTTTCTGTTGGTATCGGGTTTTTTTTGTTTTTTTTTTTCTTTCTTTCTTTTTTCTTTTTGAGACAGGGTTTCTCTGTATAGCCCTGGCTGTCCTGGAACTCACTTTGTAGACCAGGCTGGCCTCAAACCCAGAAATCTGCCTGCCTCTGCCTCCCAAGTTCTGGAATTAAAGGCGTGCGCCACCACCACTGGGCTGGTATCGTTTTTTTGTTTTGTTTTGTTTTGTTTTTCTGTTGTTGTTTTGTTTTTGTTTTTCCGAGACAGGGTTTCTCTGTATAGCTCTGGCTGTCCAGGAATTCACTCTGTAGACCAGGCTGGCCTTGAACTCAGAAATCCTCCTGCCTCTGCCTCCCGAGTGCTGGGATTAAAGGCGTGCGCCACTACACCCAACTTGGGAATTATTTTTAATTTCAAATAAATCTGACTTTAGTCCTCTCCAGTAGTGATGCACAGATGAAAGACCGGGGCCTGATTCCAGCTGATACTCTGACTCCTTAGAATATGGTTCCAGTGCAAGCGTTGCTGTCAGTAGCTAGCTGTTTGCCTGGTGTTTTGTTTTATAGCAGGGGCTCTTTGTACCCCTAGCTACCCTGGAACTTGATGTATAGATTAGGCTGGCCTGGCCACACATTCAGAGATTCACCTGCCTCTCCAGAGAGCTGGGATTTTTAGGCTCGCACAACTGTGCACAGCCTATTAACCAATTTTGAAGGTATTATTTGTGACTAGACCCGATAGACACCGTCTTTCCTGTCCTCTCCTCCCGTTTACCTCTCTCAGGACAGTGTGTTGAGCACATGCCAGGCCGTGGCTACCCCATGTAGTTACTTTGTTGGACGCTATAGTGGCATCTTTGGTATAAATGTCTCAAGATACCCCCTGTTCCCACTTCCCAGATCCTTAACCAAAATGAAAAATGTGTCCATAGTTACCTGTATCAGTTGTAGGAACTACACATCCCCAGTGCCAACATTAAAGGATGTGGCACATACATTTTTTTTTTCAAACGTCACTTGTTTTTTTTTTCTTTTTTCTTTTTTTTTTTTTTTCTTTTTTGTTCAAACGTCACTTGTATGTTTTTGTAGAATTTGGATGATACCAGAGACTCCCCGGTAGTCGCGGTGATGCTATGAGCTCCGTCGTGACCAGTGCATTGGGACGAGGATGGCTCTGTCTATACAGAGTACTGACCCCTCCTCCTGCCTCAGCCCATGCCTGGTCTGTTTGGATTTCCTTCTGTGTTGCTCCTGAAGGAAGCTCTAGACAAGTATGCAGTGTAAATAGAGTGGGACCTCACGTGCAGTTTTAATTTCTCTAATCACCTTATAAAAACAGGTAAAAGTGGGAGAGATGGCCTCATGGTTAGGAGCTCTGGCCACTCTTACCCACGTGATGGCTCACAACTATCTCTGACTCTTGGCTCAGGGATCTCATGCCCTGCTCTGGTCTCTGTGAATACCAGACATGCATGTGGCGCACAGATACTTGGCAAGCAGAACACCCACACATATAAGTAAACATAACTAATGTAAATAATAAGTGAAGTTAATAAATAATTTTCCTTAGCTTAGTAAGTCTAAGTAACTATGTTGGCATGTGATAAATACAGTTGTGATGCTTCGCATTGTTTTTATTGGGCTGTCTGAATATGCATCGACTCTCTGTGCTCCGTCCGTGTGGCCACATCACTATTGACTACCGGAGTGCTGCTGGTTCCTCTGCTCTGTTTATTGAGAGAGACCACAGCCTCCCTCCTTCAGCTTTCTTGTTGCGATTGTTTTGTTTTGAGACAGGGTTTCTTTGTGTAGCTCTAGCTGTCCTGGAACTAGTTTATAGACCTGGAACTCACAGAGATCTGCCTGCCTCTGCCTCCTGAGGATGATGGGATTAAAGGCGTGGGCCGCTGGGACCACAGCCCTCCTCTTCCTCAGCTTTATTTCCTGGGCAGGGTTGAGAAAGAAGCCATCCACATTGGCGTCTTACTTAGAAGGTCGGTTTGGTTTGCTCAGGAACATTACTAGTAAGTGGCTTTCTCTCAATCAGCATCCTGCTCGGACAGTCTTGTAGCGATCGGGCTCTAGGCAGGTGAAAGGCATGCTTCTGTGGGTCCGGCACAGAGGTTTGGCCACACATGGTGGTGCCACTTTTAATCTCAGGACTGGAGGCAGAGGAATCAGCAGGACTCTGAGTTCAAGGCCAGCCTGCTCTTCATAGGGAGTTCCAGGCCATCTGCTACATAGTAAGACCCCAGATCTCTTTCTCTCAAAAAAAGGCAGTGGGTTGGTGGGGGGTGGGGGACACACTTACTTAAATCAGGGTTACTTAATCATTGTTCCCAAAGCTGGGCTGGGGTGAGGGAGTTTCTGTGTGTAAGGAATGTTAAGGAATAAATCAAGCAATAAATGAAGGCCTTGTCTTTATCTTTTCATTTAGTGGAATAGAAGATGAACTCAACTGAATTCAGTGAAGATGTAGAAGAAGGTAAAAACAAAGCGTTTTTAATTAATATTTTTGAATAGGTTATACATTAATATATTCCCAAATTTTAAAAGTACCTAATTGAAAACCCTTCCTGCCTATCGCTGGCAGCCCTTTATCTACACGCCGTTAACTGGTGCCTTTTAAAAGTATGGAAAGGTAATATTTAGGGGTGGGGGCGTTTAGAGTCCTTGGCTCTGGGTTGGTTGATTAGATCATCACACACATTTATTACCCATTTATCTCCCCCTGAAGAACTTTTAAACCCACATTTTAAATTGACGTGTGATTGGACTGTACGGCATTGGCAGGCAGCAGGGAGATCTTGTTGCTGGGAAGTGCCGGTCAGCAGCGTCCTTACCGACGGTGCTGGAGGGTAGCCCACACACCTGCCTCTTAGAACCCCACCGCCCTCCCAGCAGCCCTGCTCTTCCCTACTGAGCCCCATCTCTTCTCTGCCGTAGTTCTAAAAAATAACACTGTGAAGGCAGAGGGCAGCGACGCAACGCTGGACTGCCCCCGGAACGCCAGGGCCCCTGAGAAACACCCTCTGGACAGCGTCCTCACTGCCCTCCACGACTCCAGCAAGCGGAAGCAGCTGGACAGCGACGGCCAGCCGGACTCTGTCCCCAGTGTGAAGAGGAGGAGGCTGATCCCCGAGGTGAGGGCCTTACTCCCTCTGCTCCTACTCACGGCATCTGGCCAGGCGTTGATTCTTGGGTTTGAGCGAAGGGTTCCACTTAAGCTGCATTCTATCTGGCCTCCCTTCTTTAGAAGGGATTCAGCTGAAATACTTACCCCGTGTCTGTAACGGAGAGAGCAGTCTTCACAATATAACCATTCTGAGTTCTTTGTTTTGCACTACCTTTAGGGGGGCAAGAGTTTGTTAATGGCAAAAAGTGTTAGCAGATGCCAACCTGGCTGTATGTACAAGGCTGATCCTGGCAAAGCCGGGCCGCAGGTCTTTTCCTAGGTTAAGCCCTTCATTTATAGGTACAAAGGGATTGCTCCTAAGACACTCTCAAGTGAGTCTCTCTTCTTCCACAGTTTCTCTCTCTCTCTCTTTTGAAATGGGGTCTTTAGCCCTGGTTGTCTTCACACTTACGGAGATCCACTTGCCCTCTGTCTTAGGAGCGCTGGGTTCAAGGAGTGTTGTCAGTGTGCTGTGCCTGTCTGTCCTTACTTAGTCCTAGCGATCAGCCTCGGTGCCGGGCATCCTCGGCCACCCAGCCACGCCCCGGGTCTCCCGGCCACGCCCGGGCCTTTGTGTACTTATTTTAGATGGGACAGAGTCTCACCAAGTTGCCTAAACTTTAGCTTGCTTTATATATAGCCCCGCAGACCTGGAACTTGCCACTCTCCTGCCTCAGACTCCTCAGTGGCTGGCATTACAGGGCTGTGCACTTGGCTCACCTTGCTGCATTTCCTTCTTTCTTCGTCTCAGTGGAATTTTGCCACTTTAGCTGGCCTGGATACTCCTTATGGAGACCAGGTTGGCTTCAGACTTGCAGAGCATCTCTTGCCTCTACCACACCCAGTGGTGCCATTTTGTAACCTCCTGAGAACCTCCAACTCCTGATTCAGACCCAGCGTCCCCCTAGTCCTTTCATTCCTGTCTCTCCAGATGGGTCTTTGTCCACTGCAACCTTGATACAGGATCTTCTCTTTCCACTATTCTTCTGATTCCCCGTGAAACCACCCACACCTCTTAGGTGTAAGCAGGATACCCTTAGTTCTTTCCCAGAGTCCTCCAGCCTTTTCTCCTAGCTCGTCTCTGTTCACCTCTGCCACCCACCGACTTGTAGAAGCACCCTCTACCGGGCAACCTATTGAAGTCTGCAAAAACACTGAAGAAACTGAGTCACTAAGAAAACCCAAACTGAGGCTGGAGAGATGGTTCAGCAGTTAAGAGCGCTGACTGTTCTTCCAGAGGTCCTGAATTCAATTCCCTGCAACCACATGGTGGCTTACAACCATCTGTAATGGGATCTGATGCCTTCTTCTGGTGTGTCTGAAGACAGTGACAGTGTGCTCATATACATAAAATAAATCTTTGGGGGGTAGTAAACTGGGATAAAACTGGAAATGACAACTTTAGGCAGTCAAAGACCTCAGCAAAGAGTCCCAGCAGCAGAGGCATGGAAGGTGCCTGCGGTGTGACAAAGGTACGTCTGCCTCTCGGAGCCTGCAGTTCAAGTGACGACAGAAAGTAGCAGGGACTGGGAAATGAGGTTTGACTAGCCTAGGATGATGGAGCCTTCTATGGTCCTGCAAATACCTTTAGTTCTAAAAGAAACATTTTTCCAGACTCCCATACCTAGCTCCAAATCTGCCTTCGCCCCCCCCCCTTTGCCATCTTGCCCTTTGGGAAGAACCAGATGTGCATTCTAACCTGCATGTGCACGCAGCCTGGAGTTTTCGGTCCTCGGAGCATTAGGGCTGCAACTCTCTCCATTTCTTCCCCGAGACAGGGTCATGTGCCGCCCTGGTTAGTCCTGAGCACCAGGAAGCAGAAGATGAAGCTTCTGCCTTTGGAGTGTGGGGTCCACAGGTGCATGCCAGCATGACTGATGTGTTCGTGCTGGGGATGGAACCCAGGGCTTTGTGCATGCTGGGCAAGCAGGGTACCAATCAGCTACATGCCCGGCTGTCTTAGCTACTGTTCTCTTGCTGTGAAGAGTCACCATGACCAAGGCAACTCCTGTAAAAGGATACATTGAGTTGGAACTTGCTTACAGTTTCCATTGCCATCATAATGGTGAGGAGAATGGTTCCATACAGCCTGGCACTGGAGCAGTTGCTGAGAACCATGTCCTGATCTGTACATGGTGGTGGTGGTGGTGGTGGTGGTGAGGGGGCTGGCACGGGCTTTTAAATTCTCAGCAACCCACCCTCCAGTGACACACTTCCTCTAAAGATCCCTAATCTTTGAATACTGCCACTCTCGGGTGACTAATATAAGGATTAATATATGGGAGCCATTCTTATTCAAACCACCACACCAGCCCTTAGTAACTTTTTATAGTGTTCTTTATATAGATGGGTCTTTTTACATTTAAACCTAAGTCTTTCTTTTCCATTTGTTCGTGTGTGTGTGTGTGTGTGTGTGTGTGTGTGTGTGTGTGTGTGTGTATATACGTGGGTGCCCTGATGTGCACGGAGAGAGGAGAGGACAACTTGGAAGGAGTTGCTTCTCTCCTCCCACCGGGTACTGGGAATGGAATTCACACCATTGATCTTGAAGGCGGGTACCTTTAGATTTTTATTCATTCTATTTTATGTGTATCAGTGTTTTGCCAGCATTTATGTCTGTATACCATGTGATTGTCTTCTGCTCTTGTAGGCCAGAAGGGGGGCAGGCACTGGATGATTAGCTTTAGTACAGTGTTGTACTGAGTTAGAAATGATGAGAGGAGACTTTATGTTTTGTTCCAAGTGATATGGTCAGGCTAGTAAGCTGAGGCAGAAGGATCGTAGGATGCCCTGGGGTACATAGAGCCATGTCTTCATATTATGACCCAGGACCTCACGTGTTCCAGGCAGGTCTCAGTTAGCACTTGGTAGCTTAAGCAGCTGAGACCATCCCTGACCTTGAGGTCTGGCTTTCCTGCCCCTTCCTCCAGAATGCGGGGTTATGGGTTTACACCTATACAAGTGTAGTGTTTATGGAATGTACCTCTGAGACCATCTGGGCCAATTGGCTTCAGTGTTGGAAGACTACTAATTACTGATTCATTTTCCTATTGTGTTCAGGTGTATTCAGATTGTCCTACTAATTCTGTTTCTTATGCTAGTTTTAACACATTGTGGGTTAAGGAATTGATTCATTTATTCTATTATCAAATTGTCTCCTCCCAAACTAACACTATAGCACAGCGTTGCTGTTACTGTCCTTTCAATGGCCATGAGATCTTTAGTGATGGCTCCCTGGTTTTCTTTAAGTTTTGTTCTCATATAATTCAGGCTGGTCCCTAGCTCACTATACACCAAGGTTGACATTGAACTCCTGAGTCTCTTGATGTTCCCTTCCGAGTGCTGGGTCATGGGTGAGTGCCAACATGCCCAGCCTTAGATCTGTCTTTTGTAACCTTTGCTTTCAGAGATGCATATTTCTATACTTTAATCTTCAAATTGATAAATTATATTTCATTTAGTTCAAAATATTTTTAATTTTCCTTTATGATTTCTTCTTTGACCTATGTGTTATTAACTTTGAATATTTATTTCCAGCATTGGACTGATCATAGCTCCTCATACTTTATTTTTGTTGTTGTTGTTTTGAGACAAGGTTTCTCTGTGTAGCCCTGGCTGTCCTGGAACTCACTCTGTAGACCAGGCTGGCCTCAAACTCAGAAATCCAACTTAGAAATCCACCTGCCTCTTCCTCCCAAGTTCTGGGATTAAAGGCATGCACTGCCACTGCTCGGTGCTCCTAGTACATATTAAGGAAGCACTCTATTGCTGATGTGCACCCCCAGCCTAAGTCTGGTCATTGAGTCACATGATGGTTAGCTTTATCAGCTTGATCATCTATAACCACCTGGGCAGGGAGTCTCAAGGAGGGGTCTTCTGAATTAAGTTGGTCTGTGGGAATGTCTGTGGGGATTTTCCTGGTTATGTTAATTGCTGTAGGAAGGCCTGCCACTGTGAGTGGCACCGTTCTCTTGGCAGTGATACCAAACTGTATGAGCGGGGCTAAGATATCGGGCATGTATTCATTGCTCTCTGTTCCTCGTTATGCATGTGATATGACCAGCTTCTTCCAGTTCTAGACTTCTGTCCTGTGGTAAACTATCACCTGGAACTGAGTTTAGAAAGAAAAAAAGGAACAAAAAGTCTTTCCCCTAAATTACAAAGGGTTACTTTGTTAATCTCTCTCTGTTACCACTGTTGCCAGTTTCCTGGCAGCTAGCTTGTGGGTGAGCTGAGCAATTGAGCCTCCCGTATTGCTTCTGGAGTGCTGGGATTACAGAGTAGACTACCGTGTCCAGCTTTTTTTAAAGATTTATTTATTTTATTTTATGTATATGAGTACACTGTAACTGTACAGATGGTTGTGAGCCTTCATAGGAATTGAATTTTTAGTACCTCTGCTTGCTCTGGTCAACCCCGCTCACTCCAGTCAGCACCAGAAGAGGGCATTGGATCTCATTATGGGTGGTTGTGAGCCACCATGTGGTTGCTGGGATTTGAACTGAGGGCCTTTGGTAGAGCAATGACCCGCTGAGCCGTCTCGCCAGCCCCCGTTACCAGCTTTTATGTGGGTTCCAGGAGCCTGGAAATCGATTTTCACAGCTGGGCCTGCCCTGCCTGCCCTGTAACTCACTCCTGTTTGTTGGTTTTGTTCTTACTTTTCTCTTTGAGTTTTTTTGTTTGTTGTGTTGTTTTGTGGTTGTTGTTTGGTTTAAGGCTTTGTTTTCTGGAACAGGGTCTTTTGTTGTATGTTTGGTTTGGGTTTTTGAGACAGGTTTTCTCTGTGTAGCCTTGGATGTCCTTGAACTTGTTTTGTAAACTAGGTTGGCCTTGAATTCAGAGATTTGCCTGCTTCTGCCTCCCTAGTGCTGGGATTAAAGTTTTGCACCCCCTCCCCCCCCCCACACACACACACAGGGTCTTGAAGTGTGGTCCATGATGGCCTTGAACTTGCTCTACACAGAACAGCTTAATATTTACAATGTTCCTGCCTGTCTTTAGAGTATTGAAGTTATAGACATTTGTCAGGATACCTGGCTCTTTTTAGGGTGTGTGTGTGTGTGTGTGTGTGTGTGTGTGTGTGTGTGTGTTTTGGTTTTTAGAGACAGGGTTTCTCTGTGTAGCCCTGGCTGTCCTGGAACTCACTCTGTAGACCAGGCTGGCCTCGAACTCAGAAATCCTCCTGCCTCTGCCTCCCCAGTGCTGGGAGCATTCCTGGCTCTTTTTAGTTTTTGTTTGTTTGTGTGTGTGCTTGTTTATTTTGAGACAGGGTATCTTTTCATAGCCCTGGCTCTCTGTGAGTCACTGTGTAGACCAGGCTGGCCTCAAGCTCAGAGATTCACCTACCTCTTCTTGGGCCAAGGCAGGCACCACCACCCTGGCTTTTGTTTTCTTGTTTGGTTGAGCATTTGTATGATTTCATTTTCTCTCTTTTATTGTATCAACTCTTTCTCCCAATGGTGCCCTAGAATGCAACATACACTTCACATTTTTAAAGAATATTTATCATTCCACATCAGCAGCAGGTACACATGGAGCACTCATGCATCCATCGCCTGGATTGCTGTGTCGAGCAGATAGGAATACATTTTGTCTTCTTTTTACATTCATTTGTGTGTGAGCGCTCGTGTTCAGCAGGGCACAGGGCTTTGAGGTCAGAGGACAGCTTGCAGGAACAGGTGCTATCCTTGCTCCGTGTGTTCTAGGATTAACACTCACTACACGGGCAGACCTGTGCTGCTCCTCTGACTTCAGCCCGACGTTCCGACGAATCTTACTCCCCTGCCACCCTGCTTCCTGCGTGGCTGGAGTTTCCTTCTCCTCAGATCTCACGGGTTCTGATGAAACCTGTGCAGAGGAATACACAGCGCTCCAGAACATTCCAAAGGAGTTCTGTTTTCAGTTCCGCTGTCATGGTTATGATGGAATGTTTCTCTGACACTTACTGAAGACCTAGGACTTTTAAAGGTAAAACCCACGAAAATGTGGATGCGCTCTGACAGACCCGCTGGGGTGTTTAACTCTGAGGCGGGTCCCTGACTCATCACAGTCTGTCCTGCTTCCCTGGAGATCTCTGCGCCTGGCTGTCCTCTGCATGCCCCCCAGTTTCAGGGGTGGCTGTTGATCCACGTCTTTTCCCTGTCCGGATCCTAGGAAGGTTGTTTGGTGTTAGTTTGTTCAAGCTGTTTTTACTTGTTAAAATGAGATAGGACTTGCAAGCTCTTTGCATGGAGATCCAGATTTCCAAAAGCACTCTTCCCTTTCATGGCCAAATGAGAAACAGGCTATTGGGTAGCTGATCTCAGTTTGTTTACCCATTCATGGCCTGATGGACATTTGGGCTGGCCCCACTCTGTGTTGGAGGTCAGTGGACAACCTGGTGTGTCTGTCCTCACCTCTCACCCTAAGACAAGCTCTCTTCCTTGTTCACCGCTGTGCTGTCTGTGCCTCCATCTTGCCTTAGGAGCAATGGTACTTCGGATGTCTCCTACTATGTTAGGCTCTTTTTTTTTTTTTTTTTTTTTTTTGGTTTTTGGTTTTTGGTTTTTTTCGAGGCAGGGTTTCTCTGTACAGCCCTGGCTGTCCTGGAACTCACTTTGTAGACCAGGCTGGCCTCGAACTCAGAAATCCACCTGCCTCTGCCTCCCGAGTGCTGGGATTAAAGGCGAGCGCCACCACGCCCGGCTTTATGTTAGGCTCTTGATAGGTTCCGGGGATCGCACCTCAGCTCCTCACGTTGCCACAGCAAGTGCTTTACCCACTGAGCCGTCTCCCGAGCCTCAGTGTGGCAGACATTTTTTTAAAAAATCTGTAATGCTCATGAAAGAAGATTGATTTTTCTTGTTTGTTTGGTTTGGTTTTTCGAGACAGGGTTTCTCTGTGTAGTCCCGGATCTCACTCTGTAGATCAGGCTGACCTTGAACTCAGCTCCACCAGCCTCCTGAGCACTAGGATAAGAGGTGTGCGCCATCATGCCTCACTGCCTTTAAGCATTTTGTAATGGAATACTTAGAAATATCTGACCATTCACTCTAACTCCAACCCTTGCTCCATCCCCTGTGATCCGCATCATGCAAATGTGGTCGTTCCCAGTATAGTGACAATGACTTCTTCAATGCCACTCGAGTGGAGGCAGGTAAAACCCACAGAGTGGTTAGTGGAACCTCCTGTGTGAACAGTTAACCATCTGCTCCCTCACAGCCCCAGAGCACATTAGACAGGTGTGCCTAAGAGAACAGTATTTTTGCAGGGGGATGACCACACAGCATGAGGGTATTAGAGGCCACCATTGCCATTTTAACTTTCATTTGTTGTCATGCTAGGACTTCAGTTGAAGGCCTCATACACGCCACCATTTGCTTTTTCTTCTTTTTGGTGTTGAGGTTCAAAACCAGGGCCTCATGATGCTAGGCTAGAGAGTCCTACTACTGAGCTGTCCTGGGCTCAGATTCCTTGTGTAGCCGAGGATGATCTTGAACTCCTTATCTCCCTGCTTCCACTTCCCAGTGCTGGGATTACAGGTGTCTCGTTTTGATGTGTGTGATGCAGGGGATTGAACCCACAGGTCTGTGCTTGCTAGTTAGTAAGCACTACCGACTGGGCTATATACCCATCTTATTGTCATTTTTTCCTAATGATTGGTGTTGTCTGTAGAGAGAGCATCAGCCTTTTACATAGACCTCATCACTTGTGAGTGTTTCTCCAAGTGGAAATTTCTTTGGTGACTGAGTTAGGTTATTATGATGTTTTGCTGGGGCAGACACAGGTGGAAGGATGTTTTGTTACAGGAAACACCAGTTGTAAGGACCAGTGATGTTTAGAAGCTCGCCATTGGTTGGCTTTGTCCCGCCTTGCTGGTCTTCACTGAATGTATGGGTTTGCCTTACACTGTGCTGCTGAGCTTTGCCCGTCTGTGGTGACTTCACAGATGGAGACTCACTGAAGAACTTCTTGAGAGCGAGTGTCCCATGCCTTCTTGCTGCTTCTGCACACCGGGGCTGATTGGCGGGGCTTTGCGGTTTCTTCTAGGTTGTACTGCTCTTTCTGATTTGTGTGGTGTTTGCTAGTGAGCTGGACTGAGAACAACAAAGATTGGAGTTGCCCCAGAGAACTATTTCTAAGTAGGTCACCTCCCCCATAGCCGGATAACCTTTCTTTTCCACCACCTCTGGTGGGTGGTGGGCTAGAAGGGAGGTTGACATTTTATTAAAGTGGGTGTGAAGAATATATACCCTCGGGAGAGTGTTTAGAAATATAAGTAGCGCCGGGCGTGGTGGCGCACGCCTTTAATCCCAGCACTTGGGAGGCAGAGGCAGGCGGATTTCTGAGTTCAAGGCCAGCCTGGTCTACAGAGTGAGTTTCAGGACAGACAGCCAGGGCTACACAGAGAAACCCTGTCTCGAAAAACCAAAAAAATAAATATGTGTAGCACCAGTGCCTGGGGTCAAAGGCCAGCATACTCAGTCTCCTCCCCGACCAAGTCAAGAATGACCTTGAACTTTTCTCCTGCCTGCACCTACAAAGGGTCAGGATGCCAGGTATGTATCACTGCTGCACCCAGCTCCGCTCCCTGCTTGTCTGTCTGTCTCTTGAGTCAGGTTCTCCTGTAGCTCAGGCTAGCCTAGCATTTCTGCTTCAACCTCTTCCGTGCTTACCTGTGTACCTCCCTGGCTGGCTGGGGTTGGCTTTTTTGAAAGTTGGTAGAAATTTGTGTCAGTAAATCAGTGTTCTCAGAACCCTGGTGACTGGAGCACGGCCACTGAACTTTTTGAGTGTAGGCTGATAACACCAGTCTACGTCAGGTAGGGTTGGTGTTTGCCCTTTTCCCAGAGTTCCTGAGCCTTCTGGGAATGATAGTGGGGCCAGGTAGGGAGCATAAGATCTCTTAGCACTTTGACCGTTTGGGGTTTGGGGAATGGAGGCTGGCAGGCGCTCATCAGAAAGTGGAAGGGGCCACACTAGCAGTTCCCCAGTCTGTGACAGAGCTAAGATGTACCACATGTCTAATGTGCACACAGCTCTCTGCACTCAGTCTTTCTATCACAAGCCTGGTGACTTGTCCAGGGCCTAGAATCCCTTCCCTCGGGAAGCAGGGGACACAGTTTGAGGATAGTTAGGACTATGTAGGGAGTTCAAGTGCGGCCTCGTTTCAAAGGGAAGGAGCTTGCAGCCAAGCCTGTCGACCAGAGTTTGGACTTTGGAGCTCACGTGGTGGAAGAACTATCCCACAAGTGGGTCTCTAGCTTCCACATACGTGCTGTGACCAGAATACAGGTAATATGCACAGAATGAGTAAAGAAGTTTTTAAAGGAAAGCTGGAGAAATTAAAGCTTTTGCCGGTGCCCAGATTGTTTATATAGAACATCAAAGAGAAGCATTTAAAAAGCTACTGGGAGAGATGGCTCAGCCCCAGCAATTCCTAGCATCTTCTTTTGACCTGAGGAAAACCAGGCAAACATGTAGTACATGCACATTTATGCAGACAGAACAGTCATACACATAAAATAAAAAAAAATTAAGTCTTTGAAAATAAGTAAAAAGAATTTTAAAAATTCTTGTTTTTGTTTTTTGAGACTGGGTTTCTCTGTGTGGCCCTGGCTATCCTGGATCTCGCTCTGTAGTCCAGGCTGACCTTGAACTCATAGAGATCCTCCTGCCTCAGGCTTCTGAGTGCTGGGATTAAAGGTGTGTACCACCACACCCAGCTAAATAAAACTTTTTTGTTTGCTTTGGGTTTTTCCCGTTTGTTTGCTTTGAAACAGGATTTTTCTTTGTAGCCCTGTCTGTATTGGAACTCAATCTGAAGACAAGGATGGCCTCAAACTAAGAGAAATCCACCTGCCTCTGCCTCCCAAGTGCTGGGACTAAAGGCGTGCACCACCACCACCACTCTGCTAATAAATCGCAAAAACAAACAAACCAACCCTCATTCCTCTTCCCCAAGCCCAGAGCTCTAACTCCCCGACCTATGGCTGTCTCCACATGCCTTCTACAGTTAGTTACCAGAGAGACACTAGCAGGGACTGCCGTAGGAAACTGGCTGATGCCTTCTTGGACACCACATATCTCGTTGCCACCCCCAGTCATCAGAGGTGGCCATCCATTGCTGCCTTTTACTCTGTGGAAGTCCCACTGAAACTTAGCCACGCTGACCCCTTGTGTGTATGGATGTTTATTTAACCTGCATGTGTGTTCATCACCATGTGCATGCCTGGTGCTCTTGCAGTTCAGAAGAGGGCGTCATATCCCCTGGAACTTGAGTTATAAAGCTGCCATGTCGGTGCTGGGGCTTGAACCCAGAACCTTTGGAAGAACAGCCAGTGCTCTTAACCACCCAGCCATCACTCCAGCCCCCTGACACCTTTGTTTTATGACTGGTGGTTTCGGAAAAGTCTGAAAAGGACTGTGGGAAAGACTGGCTCTGCCCTACCTGGAACAGGTGTGGTAGCACAGCTGGAGTTTGTATTGGTAATCATATTTGTTCTTAATTTCTTTCATTTGTTGATTGATTGTGTATGTATACACCAAGGCATATGGCATGTATGGGGAGTAGGAGTTGGATCTTTCTACCATGTGGATCCCCAGAAACAAACTTGGTGGTCAGGCTTGGTGGCAAGCCCCTTTACCTGCTGAGCCTACCTCGCCAGCTTGGTGATCATCTCTGCCCACACAAGGGGAGGTGGTAGTCAAGAGCTGTCCAGGCAGAGGTTAGCTCTGTTCTCCCAGGGCCTTTGTGTGAGTCCGTCTTCTGGCGTTTCAGTTGGAGAGTAGCAATGCCATCTATCCCTGCCACACACAGTGGCTGCTGAACGAGCTGGGGCTTCCTGAGAAGCCTCAGGAACAGGCAGATGGAGATTGCGGTTCTTCCCATTAAGGATGGGAAGGCTGAGAGCTTTGTGCTGCCGAGCCTGCCCTGTCAGGAGCTGGTGGGATGTGAGGGCTGCAGGGGTGCTTGTGAGGGGTCACCGGAGTCTTAGATGGGGACCCCTTCCAGGTTCCCTGAGCATCAGGAGCGGAGGAGTCTGAGCTGACTCCTTCCTAGTGCGCCCATGGTCTTGCCTAGTTCCCAGGCACTCGGTGTTTGTATCAGCTGCAGGTAGAGCAAATCTGAGAGACCTATCAGTAAGTGGGTCTGGGCACTTGTGGAGAATTGTGTTGAAAGTGCAAGATATGTATTGCCCTTAGCCTCCTGCCACATCATGTGGCCTACGCTTGAGGTTACATTAATTTTCCCTTTGTGCTTCCCACGGGCATGCTGCCTTCATGGCCTTCCACTTGGCTGACTCCCTGGACACTGTGTAAGCTCATCAGTCATTGAACTGAAGTCAGTAGCTGCTCTAAGATCTGGGTCTAATGCTGATGACCAGTACTTACCACCCTGGTGGCCGGATCCCCAGTATCTCCCCAGCATGTCTGCTGCCTGTCACTTGCATGGCAGCATTGGCATCTCACTTAGTCCCATTCTCCAGCTGAGGTCTTCACAGGCCTTCCCTTGTGAATGAAATACCCATCAGGCTAGATACTGGCATCAGCCAGAGCTGTGCCACAGAGTTTCCATATGGCTGGAAGATGCACCTTGGAGAATTGGGAACTGTCAGCCGGACACCATGTGCCAAGTAGCACAGATTTAAAGATTTCTTGATATTCCTAGACAGCTGAGCAGGGATGTGTATCATCGGCAGTCAGCACAGCCAGCGCCTTGGCAGTGTCGGGGGGATTAACTGAGCACTGAGTTGATGAGACCCCAGTGCAGGGATGGAGAAGAACCTTCCCTCTGATGCTTATGTTTGTGTTGAGTTGTGTGTTCAGGGTTTCTGTGCGTGAAGAACGTAGTCCTCTGCTAGGACTCTTAGCTTTTATTAAGCAGTTTAGTAAGAAATGTTTCCACTGACTGGAAGGAGTGGCGGTGTTTGTGTTAAAAGGCTAAGACTGGGCTGAGCACCGTGCCAGGTGGGTATTCTCTCGTCCTGTGTAGGAGTGTGGGAGAATGCAGAGATTTAGTTCAAGTATTAGTCATTCTAGTCATTCTCCTGGGACTCTTACCCCCGGACTTCTCTTCCTTCCATATTGTCTGGAAGGCAGGTCTCCCTCCAGAACACTAACTGTACAGCAAGTGCTCTTCTGACCTTAATGCAGAGTCCTGCCTTATCTGTGCCAGCCTGCAGGCTTGTCAGGAAGCAAACCCTGCTTTTTAAAGGTTAGCCTGCAGGCCGGGTGGTGCGCACCTTAATCCAGCACTAGGGAGGCAGAGGCCGGCTGGAGATCCGGAAAGAAGCCTGTCTCAGAAAAACAAAACCAAGCCAAACAAGTTACTCTGTGGCATTTTTAGTTAATCATTGTGACTACAAACTCAAAATCTTCCCTGTTGGCAAACCTCATAGTAATCCCATGATCTGTGAAAGTTACTATTTTTAAGTTTTTTTTTATTATTATTATTTTATTATTTGTAACTGTGTGTGTGTGTGTGTGTCTGTGTGTGTGGGGTATGTATGTTATGTGCACACATGGTATCTGAGGAGCCCAGAGGTGTCCAATCCCCTTTGGAGCTGGAGTGGTTGTGAGCTACTTGAAGTTGGTGCTGGGAACCAAACTGGCCCGTTGCAGATGTGCTCTAAGTGCTGAGCTATTGTTTCAGGAACACCCCTGACCACCACAATTATGTTGATGCAATAGAAATTAAGACAGAAGGAGGAGGAGGAGGAGGAGGAGGAGGAGGA
>NC_034598.1:9732175-9733853 GCF_900095145.1 Mus pahari
CCAGATGAGGGCATCAGATCTCATTACGGATAGTTGTGAGCCACCATGTGGTTGCTGGGATTTGAACTCAGGACCTTTGGAAGAGCAGTCAGTGCTCTTCCCGCTGAGCCATCTTGCCAGCCCCTCTTTTTTATTTATTTATTTATTTTTTTATTTTTTAAGCTTCATACTTATTTAGCTTTCTGACTCTGCTTGTGCCTTCAGCGCTTTCATGCTGATTTTCTGTTCCTGAATAAAGAAAACGTGCATGATCCTGCCTCGGACACACTGAGCCCACGGGGAACCTCCATAGGCCTTGCTCCTGGGTTTCTTGGGTTTTGACAGTCTCATAAGGACTTCAGGTCTCTCAGCACGAACCCCTTGAAGTCTCCCTGAGCACATGTCACATTAGGATTTTTGTGCTTTCCCAACCTACTTGATATTGAGGTAAACAGTCTTCTTGCCGGGCCCTCGAGACAGCCTGGTTGTGTTAGGGTCTGAACTGTAGGAAGCCCCTGACTGCGTGTGGAATGCTGGACCGTTCTGAGTGCCTCTAAGCACCAGCGAAGAGTCTTGGTTCTGCCTACCCTTTTCTGACTTTCTCTCTTACCTCTCTCTTCCTTCCCCATTCTGTTTTTCTTCCTCCTGGCCTCCCTTCCATCATCTCTCTTCCTTTCATGTCCTTTTGAGGTTTAAGATAGGGTCTCACATGGCCCACGTTTGCCTGAGACTGTCTTATTTCTGACCCTCCAGCTTCAGCCTCGCTAGTAACTTGTACTGCAGGTAAGCACCACTGTGTCCATCGTACCTAGTGCTGGGGCCCCGCCCTGGCCTCCCACTGTGTGACACTCCAGTCCTCTCAATCATTCATTCATCCATTCATTCATTTATGGGAAACAGGATCTTACTCTGTAGCCCAGGCTGACCTGGCATACACCACCACTGCCTGACTCAGGTTCTCTGTGTAGCCCTGGCTGTCCTGCAACTTGGCGCTGTAGACCAGGCTGGCCTTGAACTCAGAGACCTTCGTGCGTCTGCCCTCCAAGTGCTGGGATTAAAGGTGGGTCCCACCACTACCACAATAGTCACCCAGGTGTGTTTCTTATTATACATAGTCTGAAATAAAATCTTGTCTGAAAACTAGAAGAGGCTAGGGCTGGAGAGATGGTTTAGTGGTTAAGAGCATATACTTCCCGAGTAGCCAAGTCCAGCACTCGTACCAGGCAGCGTACAACTGCGTGTAACGGTAAACAGTTTTCTGAGCTCTTGGGCGCCTGTATTTGCGTGTTCATACCATACACAGACAGGCACATACATATTATTTAAATATTAAAGTAATTAATTTATTTATTTTATCTATGTGTAAAGGTGTTTTTCCTGCATGTAGGTATATGCACCACATGTGTGTCTGGGGCCTGAGGAGATGCCCAGACAGAGGACATCAGCAGAGGGTGTTCGAGCCCCCTGGAACTGCAGTTTCAGGTTGTTATGAATCATCATGTCAGTGCGGGGAACCAAAACTGGGTCTTCTAGCCAGTGTGCCTGGCCTCATAACCAATGAGCTCTCTCTCCTAAAAGTAAATAAATACATTTTTTTTTAAATATTTATTTATTTATTTATTTATTTATTATATGTAAGTACACTGTAGCTGTCTTCAGACACTCCAGAAGAGGGCGTCAGATCTTGTTACGGATGGTT
>NC_034598.1:9734463-9742354 GCF_900095145.1 Mus pahari
TCACTTTGTAGACCAGGCTGGCCTCAAACTCAGAAATCCACCTGCCTCTGCCTCCCAAGTGCTGGGATTAAAGGCGTGCGCCACCACGCCCGGCTAGGGTCCTTGTCTTAAGCAGAGATTGAACAGTGGTAAAATATCTGCCCTATGCCAGGCATTGGTGACACATGCCTTTAGTCCCAGCACTTGGGAGGCAGAGGCAGGCGGATTCCTGTGAGTTTGAGGCCAGCCTGGTCTACAGAGCTAATTGGCTAATTCTGGGACAGCCAAGGTACCCCCCACACCCCACCCCACCCCCACACCAGTCTTTTACTTTGCTCAGTTGTGGGGCGATCAGAACCAGCATGCTTTATGGGTTGGGAGGAAGGAGGAGTCACTAAGAAGGAGTCACTAGGAGAGGAGGCAGGCATGGATGGCACAGGGCCTCTCCCTCCATCCTGCTCAGGAAGTAAGCTGTGTTAGGAGAGTTAGAGGGAGGGATGCTGCGCCTTTGTGTTCCTCACCCTGTTACCCAGAGGGGGAGACTCCATCTACGAAATCAAAGGTAAATCCCGGGTGGGGGATGGGTGTAGCTCACAGTAGAGCATATGTAAACAGCCCTGGGTTCAATCCCTAGCAAAACAAGGAGAATCTCTTCTAGGTCTCCTGTGAGCAGAGTGATTCTGTTTACCTTAAAGAGGGCCCAGAGAGTCCCTCACCCATACGTGGTGGTCGCCAGAAGCTTGGAGCTGTCCGTTTTGTTGGGGTTGCTTTTCTTTTGCCTTACAGCCTCTGCCTGGGTAAAACTTAGGTCTTGAGTATCTTCTTAGCCTGTGTTTGCTTAGGCTACAAAGAACTCACGTTCCGTTTTGTGCTGGAATTGATTATCTTTACTTACAAATGACTCTGATCTGCCGGGTGAGGTAAACTGAGGTCAGACACTGTCTTCTAGGCCCTGGGGAGCCTCCAGGACCCAGGAGCTTAATTCCGAGCCACAGCTCCCAGTCTGTTTTAGCAGAACCTATATGGTATGGACATAGAGTTTCAGCACTGCTGGGCTCATCGGCTGTGGAGAGAGCTTCCCTGGATAATCCTGGAGGCAGCTTGTTCCTCTGCTGCCTGCCACTGCCTGCTACTCAGCACTTCTGTTTAATTATACTCTCAAATGCATAGTCTAGCAAGTTCCAGGTTCAAATTAAACATTTGTCAAAAATAGCTATTAACTTATAACTGATATCCTTTAATAGTATGTGAAGTGCATAACATGAAGGCGTGGCTTGTGTCTGTCAGTCAACACCACAGTCTGTGGGTCTCTTCTTTCCCTCTCTTCCTCCCATCCCAGGCAGCCACTGATCTGCTTTCTGAGGACACTGGATGTACTTTCTAGAATCTTTATATAGGTGACATTGAATAATCTGGCTTCTTCCATTTGACAGTTATTTTGTTTACTGGTTCTGTTCTGTCTTCCTTTTAAATATGGCGTCATATAGCCCAGGATGGCCTTGAATTTCTAATCTTGCTGCTGCTTCCTCCCAGGTATTGGGACTTGTACCATGTACCACCATGCCCACCTTTAAAGTCAATCTGTTCCTTGGCTTGGTGGTTGGTTGTTTAGTGGGGCAGGACTGGGGATCAAACCCCAGGTCTTTTGCATATTAGCAAGCACTTTACCACTGAGCTGCACCCTTCTGCAGCCCCTCTCTTTTTCTTTTTGACAGCCATATCCAAGGATTATAGATCTGTATTACTGTCCAGCTAGTGTCTAAGTTCAAGTGTAGATCATCTAAAATTCTGGGGGTTTTTGTTTTGTTTTGCTTTTTTAAGGTTGGCCTAAAACACACAGCAAGTCCTCACGTCTCAGCCTCCTAAATTCCTAGGATATTAGTTAAGAGCCACCAAGCCTGATCTATTTTCAGTTACTTTTGTATTGAGCTTGTTGAGGTTTGGGCTAAAATTACTTACTCAATCCTTATTACATTTGGATACCCATTGTTTAGAATTATTTGATCTAAAACTCTCCTTTTGCCCCCAAATTGCCCTTGATTCTTTATCACAAGTCACCTGTCTTTCTGCATATAGAGAAACAAATCTCTTGAGACGTCTGGTTTGAGATGGGTGGCAGCCACTGAGGAAGGCAGTGAGTGAGGCCTGGAAAAGTGATGGAGTGTAGCCTGAGCAGTGAGCCCTTGCGTGAGCACGCAGTGTGAGGAGAGCAATGGTGTGCTGCTCTCGGCTGGAGGAGGCAGTCCTCCGTAAGTGTTGACGGAGTACTCAGTCCAGAGCTTTGGTCAAAGGAGGCTGGAAGGTAGACCCTAGCTAGCACCCCCACAGAGGTTCAGGACGGGTGTTCATCTGTGGCATGGAGTGGGGTGGGTACTGGTAACGGAGGGATGCTGTAACAGTGGTAGCACTGAGGTGACCCTGAGTCACTAAGAGAATCTTTGCTCCATGGACTCCGGGAGCTTCGAGTGGCCAGCCTGCTACCATGTGCCTCATGACAAAGGAGCTCCTGGAAGCTGCAGGCTGAAGCCACCATAGCCAGGAGCCATTGTACCCATCTGAGAGCAGGAAGGTGTGGGCCAGGATGGGACCTTCCTACGGCTGGGCAGCTGTGGGGTCTCTTCATGCTCATTTGGCTGCTCGCCTGTTGTGGAAGTTCTTGCCCAGCCTTACCAGCCTGGCACAGTATTCTGCAAGAGCCTTCTGGGTCTAGCCTGAGCCCTTTCTCAAGGAGTAGGAAGTTGGAACAGGTTGGCCCTCAGTGTGTGTAGTTTGTTCCTGTCTGGGCGGAATGTTTTGGAGCAGGAAGCATTGACCGTGGGTCGCCTGTGCTGTCCCAGCCCGGTATCGTGCAGCATATCACCTAACTGCATAATGATTTCTGTTTCTTAGGCGCTCCTGGCCAGCATGCGCACCCGGGAGAACAGCTCGCCCTGCCAGGGAAATGGAGAGCCGGCCAGCAGGGGCAGGAGTGGCAGCTGTGCATGGCCTGCGGAAGAGGAGCCTTCCACTGAGGCCACTGTCCCTTCCTACAAGAAGCCCCTGTATGGCATCTCCCACAAGATCATGGAGAAGAAGAACCCTCCCTCGGGAGACCTGCTCAACCCCTACGAGCTCTTTGAGAAGGCAAACTCCAGTACCGGCCCTTCTCCTCTGCGCCTGCTCAATGAGTCTCAGAAGCGGGAATGTGGTGTCGGGGTTGCCACTGATGGGGACCTCAATATCTACTTCCTGATCCAGAAGATGTTCTATATGCTCAACGGACTCACGACTAACATGTCCCAGCTTCACAGCAAGATGGACCTGCTGTCCCTTGAGGTGAGCCGAGTCAAGAAGCAGGTGAGCCCTTCCGAGCTGGTGGCCAAGTTCCAGCCCCCGCCTGAGTACCAGCTCACTGCTTCCGAGCTGAAACAGATCGCTGAGCAGAGCCTTTCCTGCGGCGACCTAGCCTGTCGCCTCCTTTTGCAGCTCTTCCCTGAGCTCTTCAGTGACGTGGACTTCTCCCGTGGCTGTAGTGCCTGTGGCTTTGCCGCCAAGCGGAAGTTAGAGTCACTGCACCTCCAGCTCATCCGCAACTACGTAGAGGTCTACTACCCCTCTGTGAAGGACACGGCTGTGTGGCAGGCCGAGTGCTTGCCGCAGCTCAATGACTTCTTCAGCCGCTTCTGGGCCCAGAGAGAAATGGAGGACAGCCAGCCAGGCGGCCAGGTCACCAACTTCTTCGAAGCAGACCAGGTGGATGCCGGCCACTTTCTGGACAGCAAGGACCAAGAAGAAGCTCTGTCTCTGGACCGCAGCAGCACCATTGCCTCGGACCATGTGGTGGACACTCAGGACCTCACCGAGTTCCTAGATGAAGCCTCCTCGCCGGGCGAGTTCGCTGTGTTCCTGCTGCACCGGCTCTTCCCGGAGCTGTTCGACCACCGCAAGCTGGGTGAGCAGTACAGCTGCTACGGTGATGGGGGCAAGCAGGAGCTGGATCCCCAGAGGCTGCAGATCATCCGGAACTACACAGAGATCTACTTCCCTGACATGCAGGAGGAGGAGGCGTGGCTGCAGCAATGTGCCCAACGTATCAATGACGAGCTGGAGGGCCTGGGGCTGGAGGGAGGCAGCGAGGGTGAGGCCCCGCGGGATGACTGCTATGACTCCTCTAGCCTGCCAGACGACATCTCGGTGGTCAAGGTAGAGGACAACTTTGAAGGCGAGCGGCCTGGCCGGCGCTCCAAGAAGATCTGGCTGGTGCCCGTTGACTTTGACAAGCTAGAGATTCCGCAGCCCGACTTCGAGATGCCAGGTTCAGACTGCCTTCTGAGCAAGGAGCAGCTGCGCAGCATCTATGAGAGCAGCCTGTCCATTGGCAACTTCGCCTCCCGCCTGCTCGTGCACCTCTTCCCGGAGCTCTTCACCCACGAGAACCTGCGCAAGCAGTACAACTGCAGCGGCTCCCTGGGCAAGAAGCAGCTGGATCCTGCCCGCATCAGGCTGATCCGCCACTACGTGCAGCTCCTCTACCCGAGAGCCAAGAACGACCGCGTGTGGACCCTGGAGTTTGTGGGCAAGCTGGACGAGCGCTGTCGGCGCAGGGACACGGAGCAGCGCCGCTCCTACCAGCAGCAACGCAAGGTCCATGTGCCTGGCCCTGAGTGCCGGGACCTAGCAAGTTACGCAATCAACCCCGAGAGGTTCCGTGAGGAGTTTGAGGGGCCCCCACTGCCTCCTGAAAGGAGCAGCAAAGACTTTTGTAAAATCCCCTTGGACGAACTGGTGGTCCCCTCACCTGACTTTCCGGTGCCTTCCCCCTACCTGCTGTCAGACAAGGAGGTACGTGAGATCGTGCAGCAGAGCCTGTCGGTGGGCAACTTCGCTGCCCGGCTCCTGGTCAGGCTCTTCCCCGAACTCTTCACGACCGAGAACCTTCGACTGCAGTACAACCACTCCGGGGCTTGTAACAAGAAGCAGCTGGATCCCACGAGGCTGAGGCTCATCCGCCATTATGTGGAAGCTGTCTACCCCGTGGAGAAGATGGAAGAGGTGTGGCACTATGAATGTATACCTAGCATTGATGAACGGTGTCGCCGTCCCAACAGGAAAAAGTGCGACATCCTCAAGAAAGCCAAGAAGGTGGAGAAATGACAGGGTTGGGGCTGCCCAGGGACCTGGGTCACCGCAGGCTGAGCAGTGGGTGCCCTTGGGACTGCGCATCGCTCTGGAGCTCGTATGGTACCCACAGACCGGCACCTTATGCCAGTGGGGAGTGGTTTCCTACATTTGCACACGTAAACACCTACCCAGCCACAAGAAAGAGCCTTGAATTTGGTCTTTTGTATTTATGACTTTGTTCTGTGTTCCCTGGTGGCACAGCCGGAGTGGGGGTGGGGGGGTAGCCAAGCTGTGAAATCAGAGAATTGGTAGGGTAGGGTCCCTTCACAGGGCTGGGTGCCCTCCCTAACCCTTACGATTCAAAAATTCAAATTTAGACTAGATGTGGTAGCCCACCGTCTAGGCAGAGGCCCCTGGAGTTTGAGGCCAGTCTAGTCTGCAGAGTGAATTCCAGCCCAGCCAGGGCTGAACAATGAGACCCTGTCCGAAAAACAACAAAATGCAAACTTAGCAACTTGTTTCTCTCCCCATGGTTTACATTCTTCTAGTTTTATCTTTTTTTTTTTTTTTTAATTAAAGTGAATTTTTGAAAGAATCATTAGGCTCTTTGGGAGCCATTTTATTTAGGAAAAAAAATCATAAAATATTTGAGATGAGATTCTGTTAAGATTACTTCAGTTGCTGGGATTTTTTTAAAGATGATTTTAGATTTATGCTTTAAAAAAAAAAAAAAAAAGAAATGCCATATTCAGGCATTATGGGTAACTGTGGCTTCAGGTGGCATAGTGACTAGATTTACTAATCCTGTGTCTGATATCTGATTTTGGAAGAGTCCATAGACCCTGTAGATTCAGCAGATGGGATGGATTATAAGTAGTGTGTAGCCCCTTTCTTACTCTGTGAGCTTCCCTTCTGCGGTGGCCCGGCCTGTCTGCCACCGCCGTGTGGTGCTCACTGTATAGATGAGAACACTGGAAGATAATCTGAATGTAGATAGAGCGGAGGCGTGGGTCCTTACAGCCTTCGTGGGAGCTGTGCCCTCCACACAGAGATGTTGCTGTAGAGGGACACATTGCAACACAGTGTGTAGGGACATTTTCGTGTGATTTATGGGTGAGCTTTTGGGTTCACCGAGAATTGTTTACTTCCCATGCATTTGTACAAAGTCCGTGTCCCCAGACCTCAGTGTTAGCTCCTCCCATGAGTAGCATGGTCTTGAACCTCCAAAGCCCCGACCTAGGGCTCTTTTGCAGGTGTTGGAAGGACCCAAACCATCTTAAATGGAGTGCCCACACCCCTTCCCAGCCTCACCAGACCTTTTCCCTCTAACCTTGCAGGAAGTTCTGCCGTCCTCCCCTGGCCCACCCCTAGCATGGAGGTGCGCTTCTCTTCCCCTTCAGTGTTGGGCCCAGATGCCTAAGAAGGAAAGGAGCCAGCGTTCCCAAACTCAGTGCATCGCATCCCTGACCTACAAGACTGAGTTGCCCAGGGTCATAAAACCCTTGTGGGACATTACACATGTGATAACTTTAATGGCTTAATATTTTGCTACATTAATATGCAGAAATGATAGAAATAATCTATGAATTTTCTCATAAAGATAAGAACTTTAGTTTTAGTAGACCACATGATATAATTTTGCATGTACCCAATGGGCATTTAAAAGATAACAATTTTCAATGGTATAAAGCTTCTATCCTCTGTCATTCTCAGATTATTTATGCTATAACTATAAACCTAAATTATTGACATTGAGAAGTGCACAGAGACTTTGTGGCGCACACATATCTCCTTATAAGAAGTGAGGTGAGGGGCCCCGTAGAGAACAAGGCAACCTTCTTGTGCCCAGGAAGAAGGTAATGGGGCAGCCAGACTCCCCTTTCCCCCTCACTTGGCCTCTCTCTAATGCCTTAGTTACACACACACACACACACACACACACACACACACACACACACCCACTACCCCAAAGATGGCTGTGGCACTCTCTCACTGCTTCCACTGGTTCGAGAGAATTCCATGGGATTTGTTCTGGTCTTGAGGATGTAACCAAGAGGATTCCAAGCCATGTGAAAATTGTCCTGCTTTCCAGAAAGTGGAGTGTGGCCCTGCAACATCAGAAGCACAAGCTGCCACTGAGTTTTTACAAGTCCTGTCTAGTCACATCCGAGAAATGGCGGGCTCTAGGAACTGAGCGGGACTTTTTGTAACCCAGAGTGTGTTAAATTCTGGGAACCTGTATTTTGGTTTCCTTAATACTTTAACTATGTAGGGCTTCTTTCCACCCAACCCCCACCCCACCCCCAGTCCCATCGTCCCTTCAGTGAAAAGAGCCGGTCACTCTGGGAGCTATTTCCTGCCCACTGGACCGTATGGTGTCCTCACCCATCCATACAGGGAGCTCCAGTGGGCATTTTTTTTTCATGAAGCAATATAAATATAAAATACTTATTTTTTCAGAATTTAATGGTTTTCATGAAATCTGTTGGCAACTGCTTTCCCTGTCCCCATCTAAATTCTTTGTGTTTTGGATTATTTTTGCCTTGTATCCAGAGGACTAAAGATTAGCCCCAACATTCTGATGTTCACTAAAATAGTATGTCACAGTAGGTGGTAGTGGTCTTGGTTTTCTCTGTTAGTAAGCTGTTAAAGAATGTCTGAAGATACTCTTGAATGTACAGTGTTCAAATCCTGCTTTTATTCATGTGGCCGTGTCTGTTTGATGGCAAATGTTTGTCAGGGAATCAATGTCTAGTGTCGTTAGTGCTCGCTGCCCTTCCCCTTCAATGTTGAACCCCAAACCTTCCTTTCC
>NC_034598.1:9742769-9752253 GCF_900095145.1 Mus pahari
GCCTGCGCCACCAGGCCCGGCTTATTTATTTATTATATGTAAGTACACTGTAGCTGTCTTCAGACACTCCAGAAGAGGGCATCAGATCTTGTTATAGATGGTTGTAAGCCACCATGTAGTTGCTGGGATTTGAACTCAGGACCTTCGGAAGAGCAGTCAGTGCTCTTAACCACTGAGCCATCTCTCCAGCCCAAAACTGGTCTCTTTAACGCTTCATTTCTTTAGGCCACTTAGAGTGTGTCTGAATTTGTCTGTCTGCCTGGATGTGGGCTACAGCTTGCAAAGTTTTGGTCACAGGCGAGTGGCAGAACTCACCAAATCCTTCAGTGCTACTTGTATACACCACAAGCTGAGGCAATCTTCCATCTCCTGTCTGGCCAGGTGCCAGCCCTTCCTGTACCAGCAGGACATCACTTCTCTCCGACCCCAGGTTTTCCACCCTGTGTCACATGGGATGTAGTTTCTCAAAGCTAACCTGGTAACAAAAAGACACATGTTTTTCCTCTGCTGGTTAAAAATCAACAACCTTTTCAAAATTAGTACAATCAAGCTGGAGAGATGGCTTTACTGTGGAAGCTGCTGGAGAGATGGCTCAGTGGTTAGGTGCACTGGCTGCTCTTCTAGAGGACCCAGGTTCAATCCCCAACTCAACACCATCTGTAATTCCAGTTCCAGGAGATCCAGCATCCTCTTCTGACCTACTTGACTACCACATACACATATGGTGGGGCATAAACATACATGCAGGCAAAACACCCATACACATTAAAATATAAGGCATGTCTGGGGGAAAAAAACAGTTGAATTAAGTGCATTCTCCTACCACATGCATTTTTCTGCTTTGTAACAGGTTGTCTTTGGGTTTCCATTGCTGTGAAATGACACCATGACCAAGAACATAAGGACAACATTGGGCTGGCTTACAGGTCCAGAGGTTCAGTCCATTATTAATCAAGGCAGGGGGATGGCAGCATTGAGGCAGGCCCAGTGCTGGAGGAGCTGAGAGTCCTACATCTTCATCCGAGGGAAGCCAGGAGCAGACTTTAGGTGACTAGGGGGAGGGTCTCGAAGCCCACGCCCACAGCCACACACTTCCTCCCCGAGGCCACACTGCCTAATAGTGCCACTCCCTGGGCCGAACATTCAAGCCACCTCACAGCCTTCGTTTACAGGGGTTGGCTTGGCAGGAAGGAAGAGGCAGGTTCCATATAAGTTAGCATCAGGATGGCGTGGGGGGGGGGTGTTTGGTTTTTGTATTTGTATTTTTGAGACAGATTGAGTGGCCTGGAATGCACTAGATCAGTCTGGCTTCAAATTCAGATCCTCCTGACCAGGTACTAGGATTAAGATGTGCGCCACTGGGGCTGTAGAGATGGCTCAGCAGTTAAGAGCACTGGCTGCTCTTCCAGAGGAGCCACCCAATACCCCAATACCCTCTTCTGACCTCTATGGACACACTGGATGGATGGGTAGATAGATTTTTTTTTTTTTAAAAGATGTGTACCACCACTTTGCTGGTTTTATTGGGACAAGGTCTTACAGCAGAGGGTAAGCTTAAACTGACTCTCCACCTCCAGGGGGCTAGGACTACAAGCTCAATTTAAATTTTTAATTGGCTTAATTTTCATTTCTAGATTTAGAAATTTTGTTCCAAAAAATAGGATAAGAGCAAGTCGGGTTTTATAGTCAGGGAAAGGCTGACGAGAGCAGAAACCAGGGGAGACTGCGCACCCTGAGCCAGGTTTGGTGGCTCTGTCCGCCAAGCATTTGGGAAGCCAAGGCCTCAGACGACAGGGGGATGGATGCAGGAAGAGGCCTTACTACCTCCAGAGAGGGTTCATCCACTCAGCAGATGTCTTTGGATGGCCAGAGCTCCTGGGCCTGCTCCATGGCTCTGACTAGTCCTGCCCCCATGAGTTACTAGTTAAGCAGCCCACTGCAACCTGGCGGGAATGGCCTGAGTTAGCACAGAACCTGACAGGTCTTGCCCGAAGCTGATTTGCAAGATGAGCGTGGGTGTGACCAGATTGGACCTTGGCTGCTCCCTGTGCAGAAGGCAGCCAAGCTGCTGCAGGTATTAATGAAACTGGGCCCTGACCTGAGGCACAGCTGCAGGACTACCGGTTTTCCTGACCCCCCTGATCCTCACAGGCAGCAGTGATGTCTGTAAGCACGCAGAGGACTGACAGGGAGTCAGTGTGTGCCATTTCTGCTGCAAGGCATAAGGATTTTCCATCCTTGGTTTTGACAAGCTGAAGTCTTAGTGCCAGCATTGCTAAGTTTGGGAAGAGACGATGCATAAGGCCTGTGGCCATCAGTGGTAAATACATTGCCCAAAGTTGGCATTTCAACCTTTGATTTCTCTGCTTCAGAATCAAGAACTAAGAGGTTTTCCCAGGGACAGGGTTTCTCTATGTAGCCCTGGCTGTCCTGGAACTCCCTCTGTAGACTAGGCTAGCCTCGAATACAGAGATCTGCCTGCCTTTGCCTCCTGAGTGCTGAGATTAATAGTGTGCGCCACCACTGTCCAGTGCCCCCCCCCAAATGTTGATATGTTATATATTGTTTAATAGTGACTTTGATTTCAGAAACAAGTATTGCCTCTCTCTAAGAACCTCTAAAGAACAAGTTCATTTTAGAAAACTCTTGTTTGCCCTGGCTTCAACCCTTCACTTGTCTGTCTTGGGGAGATAGTCTCAGTATTGGTGCTTGGAGGCTAAGGCCAGGGATCATGAGTTAGAAAGTTAAAAGGGGCAGAGGGCTGCTGGGAGCTAGAGATTATACTGGCAACAAATGAGAAAGCTGGCTAACGCCAGGGGGGTGGAGAAAGGTAATGGGTCTGTACTCCTTGAAGTAGTGCCTTCAGGAAGGCAGCCAACAGAGCCATTGTAATGGAGAAAGCAAGAGTGTTACCTGGGGGAAGTATGTGGCCTGGGATAGTGTGCCTCTGAAAGGAAGCTGGAGAAATGTGGTACGATGCACTCTGAGGCAACAGTGTGAGGCAATGGATTAGACGGCGCTCAAGACACAGCCAGGGAAAGAGCATGCGATGAGATATATACATAATAAAGCTATAAAATAACCTTAAAAGCAGTGAAATGCATTCCACAAAAATTCATACAGGCAAAACGATACCTTGCCAGAGGAGAAGAGGACAACTTGGAAATGTGTACCGAAGTTGGAGGGTGAGGGGAGAGGACCTCCGACCAAGAGGGGACAGTGGGCCAAGGTGCTTCGTAAAGAAAACCTCTCGTGGGCGTTGGTAAATGTTTAACAGCTGTTGCTCTGAGGGGGATAACGAACCCTGATCTGCAGTGTTCGCTGATTTCCTAAAGCCACTCTGATTGGAGCTATCGAGCAGTTCACAAGCTGCTCGCGTCCTGGGAACACAGTGTTCCAGTCGCTGCTCCCTGGAGACCATGCAGTTGGGAATTCTCCAACTGTAAAGCGGACCTTCACAGAGCCACGGTAAGGCGGGGTTCTTTTCCTTGCGCAGTACGCATTGTGAGCCCTTTAGGTAGGTTCATGAATGTCCACTGAACTGGAATGGTTTTTAGTTTCTTGAACGGTAAGTATCCAGGCATGATGATGCACACCTTTAATCCCAGTGGTGGGAGTCAGAGGCAAATGGGTCTCTGTGAGTTCAAGGCCAGCTTGGTCTACATACCAACCCCAGTCCCTTTAGAGCTTAGGTCTTAGGCAGGCGGATTTCTGAGTTCGAGGCCAGCCTGGTCTACAAAGTGAGTTCCAGGTCAGCCAGGGCTATACAGAGAAACCCTGTCTCGAAAAACAAAAAAAAAAAAAAAAAGAATTGTCATTATTAAACTGGGTGTGGTGGCGCACGCCTTTAATCCCAGCACTCGGGAGGCAGGAGGATTTCTGAGTTCGAGGCCAGCCTGGTCTACAGAGTGAGTTAGAATGAGTTCCAGGACAGCCAGGGCTACACAAAGAAACCCTGTCTTGAAAAACCAAAAAAAAAAAAAGGTCATTATTGGTTAAAAAGGGGGGTGGGGCTTAAACACAGCTCATCCTTTGATAACCGAAGTGCTGTCCTGGGTTGGTGGTTGTTTCTTTTGCCATGTCACCCCTGATGGCCCCAGACTCTCAATCCTCAGGCTTCTTAATCAAGTGCTGGGATTACAGCCAACATCTGCAGCCAAACAATATATTTAAAGTATTTTCCCTTTGTCGTCCTATACAGGAGTATAGACCAGAACCTCCCAACCTGGGCACTACTGACATGGTGCTCTTTTGTCAGTCCTTTGCTGTAGGGCTGGTCTGCTTGGGCATTATGGGATGTTTAGGATCATCTTCAGGCTCTCCTTTCTTGGGGTCCCTAGCATCCTGTCCATCATGACAACAAAAATGCCAGGTATTGCCAGATGCTCCCGGGAGGGTGGGCACACGCCCCTCCCTCTCCCCGGGTTGAGAACCGCTGTGTTGTAAGATGTCCAGAGATTGCCTTTGAACCAGTCATTATGTTGCTCGCATTTTGACTGGGGATGCTTTGCCAGGACCACATTAAAAGGCAGCTGTTGTTCAGCCTCAGTAATGAGTGCGTTGCAACAGTGCCATGAATCATCATGAGTGGCTCTTAAGTTTCTGCTAGTTTTCATAAATACGTTCCAATCCCTTGCACCGTCGGTAACTTGGGAGATCAATCTTTTTGCCACATGCCATGACCAGGCTGTTCCTCTGTGATCAGATGTCTTCATTGTTTGAATTTTTTAAAAAAAGTTATTATATTTTTAATTATGTGTCTTTGTGTGCACGGGGAGTTTGGGGACCCACAGGGACATTGGATCCCCTGAAGTTGGAGTTACAGGCGATTTTGAACCACCTGATAAGGCTGCCGATAACTGAATTCAGGTCCTTCTCTAGTGTACTATGAGTTCTTAACCGCTGAGCCATCTCTCTGGCCTTTAGGTTAATTTTCGTTTTGTTTCAAGACAGTCTCAGTAGCCGTCCTGGAACTCACTCTGTAGACCAGGCTGGCCTCGAACTCACAGAGATCCACCTGCCTCTGCCTGCTGAGTGCTGCGATTAAAGGTGTGCGCTACTAGGCCCAGCCCTCAGTTTGATTTTTAAAAACTGTAGCCAGGAATGGATCTGACCTGGCAAGCAGTTAAGTGAGGTACAAGTTACTAATGACCTTTCAAATGGCTGTCTGAGTACGAGCCATGGGGGTACACACCTGTGATCCCAACACTTAGGCAGCCGAGGCATAAAGCGCTATACTGTATACTGAAGGCCAGCCCCAGTTAGACACGGACTTAAGGCTTACAACCTGCTAAAGGCTTCTCCTGCTTTGACTGTCCTGATCCTCATTTGTCCAGTGAGAGATGCAGAGAGAGCTAAGGTAAAGTTATTGTCACAGCTCACCTGCCAACAGAGTGCGAGCGTTGTACCTCAGCATACCGTTGGATTCTGTGCCCTCAACATCCAAGGTTCTCAAGTGCAAAGAGAAGCTGAGAAAGAGGGAAGGGGAGAGAAAGATGGAGAAGATGAAGTATGGACATGTAACTAAATTGTAATTTCTCACTACCTCACATGGAAAGTAAACAGACTATATTTATTTATTTATTTATTTATTTATTTTTGTTTTTCGAGACAGGGTTTCTCTGTATAGCCCTGGCTGTCCTGGAACTTACTTTGTAGACCAGGCTGGCCTCGAACTCAGAAATCTGCCTGCTTCTGCCTCCCAAGTGCTGGGATTAAAGGTGTGCGTCATCCACTGCCCAGCTTAACAGACTATATTTTTACTGATGACTCAAAAAGCAAAATAACAAAGTGATTAATGTTGTACTTTACACGGTATTAATTATTTTAAGTTTTGAGTTTAATTATTTTAAGTTTAATTATTTTGAGTTTAAGTTTTTCAAATATTTTATTTAAAATAAAAACAGTTTGGTTTTGTTTTTTTTGAGACTAGGTCTTTTTTAGATAGCCCTGGCTGGTCTGGACCTGTGTAGACCAGGCTGGCCTTGACCTCAGAGAATCAGCCATCTCTGCCTCCCAAGGGCTAGGATTATATTTATGTAAAACTACACCCAGTTTTAACAATTTTTTTTTTTTTTTAGGTATTTTGAGACAGGGTTTCTCTGGGTAGCCCTGACTGTCCTGGAACTCACTCTGTAGACCAGGCTGGCCTCAAACTCAGAAACCCACCTGCCTCTGCCTCCCAAGTGCTGGGATTAAAGGCATGCGTCACCACGCCTGGCTTAACACTTTTTTTAAAAAAGATTTATTTACTTATTATATGTAAGTACACTGCAGCTGACTTCAGACACTCCAGAAGAGGGCGTCAGATCTTGTTAGGTTGTGAGCCACCATGTGGTTGCTGGGGTTTGAACTCCAGACCTTCGGAAGAGCAGTCGGGTGCTCTTACCCACTGAGCCATCTCACCAGCCCATAACTTTTTTAAAATTTTGATAATTGGGGGCTGGTGAGATGGCTCAGTGGGTAAGAGCACACTTTTTTAAAAATTTGATAATTGGTGTTGTACCATCGAATGTGTGTGGTGGCCAGAGGACAAATTTGGGGAGTTATCTCCTTCTACCACATGAGTCTCGGGTTGAATTCACGCAGGTCACCAGGCTCATGTCATTGGCTGGCAAACGTCTGTTCCCATTGAGGCATCTATCTGGCTCCTGAGAGAGAAAGGTTTCAAAGGAAGATAAATTTTCTTTGGCTCTCCAAACCAAAGTGGTGAAAAGCTCCAGACTCCTGAGCCCCAGCTTAACTGCTCATTCTAGAAGCTTCATTTCCAGACTCAGATCTCAGGAAGTTATGGAGGGCAAACAAGAGCCCACCCAGGACAAGCAGTCTCACAGGGGGACAGGGCCATGAGTCTCCTCTTGGAACCACTCCTTCCAGGTGCTAAGGCTTGGTTCCTGGGAGGTCACAGACAGAGCTGAGTGTATACACCACATATACCGTGTAGTGTGCACATGTGCTTGGCTCTACTCTGCTTCCTAGAGACTTAGTTCTTCGTGTAGCACTCTGAGGGTTAGAACACAAGTTGATCTGCCCTGATAAGGCCCTGTGTATTTCCTACTGCTGCCTCACACTAAATTGCTTATTCCCTTGAGCCAGGAGCTAAGCATTTTCAGTAAAAGGGTCAGAAACTAAACAGTGTATGCTTTGTGGGTCACAGAGATGGTCTTACCTATGTGTATATAGATATACGTGTGTGTACAAACACAATACAGATATATGAAAGAACATTAAGAAATTGCATTTTACATATATGGGTATTTTCTCTGCATGTGTTTGTGAACCACATACATGCCTGGTACCCACAAAGGCTGGAAGAGGACATCAAATCCCTTAGGTAGGATTGGAGTCACAGTGGTGACTCACCATGCAGGTGCTGGGAATTGAATCTGAGTCCTTCAAAAGAGCAGCCAGAACTCTGAACATAAAATGTTAAAGCCAATCTTAGCTTGAAGGCCACTGCCAGCCTCTGGCTCTCTTGATTTATCTAGCAGCCCTAAAAGAAAGCATTCCAAATGGATTCTAAGTAACACAGTTAGAATTAGGGGGACAGGCCAGGCAGTGGTGGCGCACACCTTTAATCCCAGCACTCGGGAGGCAGAGGCAGGCGGATTTCTGAGTTCGAGGCCAGCCTGGTCTACAAAGTGAGTTCCAGGATAGCCAAGGCTATACAGAGAAACCCTGTCTCGAAACCCCCGCCCCCCAAATAAAGAATTAGGGGGACAATTTTACTCCTTCCGGACTACAGAAGACAAACCAAAGAGAACCAACACTAGTGTTCACCGAGACAACTGGTAAAAGGTTCTCCCAGAGCTTATCTTGTTGTGACCTGAAGGACAATCATGATTCTGCTGGCTTTGGCCACAGAAACATAGCCCCTATACCAGGGAAATATTTAAAGGAACACTAAGGAGCCAGGTATGGTGTTACATGTCTATTCTATATTCCTCACCTTTGACAGTTACATGTAGGAGCAACCAAAGGCCAGCCTGAGCTATCAGACACTCCATCTCAAAAAATAAAACAGATGTGGTGGTACCTGTCTGCCTTTAACCCTGGTACTCAGGAGGCAGAGGTTTTGAGGCTAGGCAGGGTTACACAGTGAGACCCTGTGTTGGCTTGAAGAGTTATAGCCACCACAGATACTCCTGTGTTTGACTGCTTGGTCACAGGGAGTAGCACTTAGGTGTGGCCTTGTTGGAGGAAGTGTGTTACTGTGGGGGCAGACTTGAGATTTCATGTGCTCACAAAGTCTGTCTGCTGCCTTCAGATCAAGATGCAGAACTCTCAGCTTCTCCAGCACCATGTCTGCCTATGTGCCACCATGTTTCCTGCCATGACTATGAAAGACTAAACCTCTAAAATTGTAAGCCAGCCCCAATGAAATGTTTTCCTTTGTAAGAATTTTGGTGGTCATGGTGTCTCTTCGCAGCAATAAAACCCTAAGACACACCGTCTAACAAAAAACAAAGCAAAAATCAACAATAAACAAAACGCACAAAGAAACAAGGCCAATTTATTTTACAGTGACTCCTGAGGTAGTTAATGTGGGAAAGCTGTCACGTCCTTTCTGGCCTGGGCTCCTCCAGAGTCGGGCTCTGCACACAACAGGGGGGCTCTCCGAATGCCAGGTCTAAGGGAGCACAGGCCAGTGCCAGAGGGAAACCCACAGACCCCAGCTTCCAGAGTGCTCCAGTGACCCCACAAACGTCAGGAGAACTGTATTTTAGTAAAAACGTCCTCTTTTTATGCTCCCCCACCCCCTGACAATTAGGAGGCAGACTGTGGGAGAAGTGATGTTTATTTAGACAAAGTCTTTTTAGGCAGCTTTAAGTTCTTCCATCGGCGCAACACCACCCGGTGCTTGTCGTTCTCGGTCTTCTCTTCATATACTTTCTTCAGGAGAATACGCATCACCACCTCTGTTCCTGTGTCTTTGTTCTCTCCAGTGATGAGATCCAAAGTATCTCCCACCTTCACCTGAGGACACAGGGACACAACCTTTACTCCCTCCTGGGAAACGCAGGCCAATTCAAACAACCCAACTTTGCTTTAATGTGGTGACTGTCACATAGGGAGACAGCCCGACTCCTTTGAGGCTGTCACCCTAGTTCTGAACTGCATGGCAGGGAAGGCATACAGGAGGGAGCCTCAAGCGCAGGGGCCAGACAGCAGGCAGCCTGTGGAGGACCTAGGCTGGGAACTGAGGGAGCACTGGGACAAACCTGTCTGGGCAACACTGGGGAAACACTTAACAGTGGGGTGCAGCCTTAGCAAGAATGTGCAAAAGAAGCACTGGACGGGGCTGGAGAGATGGCTCAGCGGGTAAGAGCACTGACTGCTGTTCCAAAGGTCCTGAGTTCAAATCCCAGCAACCACATGGTGGCTCATAAACATCCGTAATGAGATCTGATGCCCTCTTCTGGTGTGTCTAAAGGCAGCTACAGTATACTTATGTATAACAATAAATATCCAAAAAAAAAAAAAA
>NC_034598.1:9752300-9753502 GCF_900095145.1 Mus pahari
GTGGATTTCTGAGTTTGAGGCCAGCCTGGTCTACAAAGTGAGTTCCAGGACAGCCAGAGCTATACAGAGAAACCCTGTCTCAAAAAACCAAAAAAGAAAGAAAAAGCACTGGATGCACTAGGAAGAAGGCAGCGCTGAGTTTTAGCCAGGATGCCCTAAAATGGGATGGGACAGTTTCATAGACATCAGTCACCATGGTTGGCTGTGGAACATTTAAAGTCGAGCCACAACTTTCCAGTGCTGGCTGCCCCATGAGAGAGACTCATGGAGAGAGACCAGCTTCAGACCACAGAGGTGGACAGCACACAAGAGGGGAGTTGGCTCCAGGGGCTGAGGCCAAACTAACCTTACCAGAGGACTTGCTGCTCAAGCTTGTCACCCTGGAGAGCCATGTTACCGCCAGGGCCCTCTGCAAGGACTCAGTCCGTGTTGGGTGCATGGGAACACCTGGCAGATACGTGGTCCACACAGCTCATTAGAGAATCTAGCCAGGAACTCAAGAGGTGCTCAAAACAGCCTGGCTACACGCTGCTGTTTCTGCCAAAATATAAGCCAGAAAGAGCATGGTGCTGCCCCCCCCCCCCACTAAAGCATCTCATACGTGGGCCGCTGACTCTGTTGAAGTGTCTGAAGGGATGCTCAGTGGTTAGCAGTGATCACTGTTCTTGTGCCTTGCTGTGCACATGGTGCTCAGACATACATGTGGGCAAAACACCCATTCACATTAAATAAGTTATTTAAAGATTTTAAAATGAGTATAATAAGACAAACAAGAAACCGAGCCTTCCCTCCCATAAGCGATCATGCACAGCTTAGAAACTGGTACATTTCATTCACAAACACTTCCATCTTTTAGATGCATTTACGTGTGGGCATCTGCCTGCGTGGCTGGCTAGGTGCCATGTGCACGCCTGGTTCCCCTGGAGGTCACAGATAGAATGGATCTCTTAGAGTACAGGCAGTTGTGAGCCACCATGTGGTACTGGGAATCGAACCTGGGACCTCTGCAAGAGCAGCAAGCACTTTTAGTTGCTGAGCCACCTGGAGACCCTAACTTAAAAATTTTGAGGGCTGGTGAGATGGCTCAGTGGGTAAGAGCACCCGATTGCTCTTCCGAAGGTCCGGAGTTCAAATCCCAGCAACCACATGGTGGCTCATAACCATCCGTAACAAGATCTGACGCCCTCTTCTGGAGTGTCTGA
>NC_034598.1:9753677-9769603 GCF_900095145.1 Mus pahari
TCTGAGTTCAAGGCCAGCCTGGTCTACAGAGTGTGTTCCAGGACAGCCAAGGCTACACAGAGAAACCATGTTTTTGGGGGTGTGGGGCACACTCTGCGGAGCAGTTCTCCCCTTCACCACGTGGGCTCAGGGACGGAACTGCAGTTACGAGGCTTGGAGGCAAGCACAGCTGTCGGCTGAGCCATCTCACCAACCCTAACAGTTTCTCAGGCTGGGTATGGTTGCTCACGCCTATAAACCCAGCTGAGGCAGGAAGATTGCTGCAAGTTTTTAGTGAGATCATATTACAGGGGAAAAAAAAGGAGAAGGAGGCAGGAAAGGAGGAAGAGGAGGAGGAGGAGGAGGAGGAAGAGGAGAAACTCCAAGAGTATAAAGGGGAAAGGAAGGAAGTCAGGGGTGTGGGGCCCAAGAGATTAATGGAGAGGTGAATACAATCAAAGCATACTGCACACATGCATGAAAAATGCCATAATGAAATGTTATTATGAATAATTAATATGTGCTAATAAAAATGTTTAAAGGGGGAAAGGAAAAAAAAATGATGACATTTCTTCCTTCTGGGGTTCAGGTGATGTTTCCTTAGTGCGGCCAGCCGGCTCCTGGGAGGGGAGTTTAAGGCAGGGTGAGTGACTTCTCAAGCCACCACGTCAGAGCAGGGTTAACAGCACTGTGCACTCTGGACCCCGCCTAGTCTGCAGAACACAGAAAAGCTTTGCTCAGTGGCAGGCGGGGACAGGAGGACTGAGCTGCAGACAAGCTGGACCTCAGGGCCCGTAGCCAGGCTCTGGCTCCACGGAGCAGGCTGGGTTAGCGGGCATGCTTTATTTAGTCCCATCCAAGGCCTGGTCCTCTTAGACACAAAGCAAGACTGGCTGGGGTTAGGACTATTTCAAAAATCTACATTTCAAATCTCCGCTTAGCTGCAGTTTCTATGGCTACCAGGCTTCCTAGTACCAAGGCAGCCGAGTGTTAATGCTGGCCTCTGCCTTTGCTGACCCTCGGGAGGAATCTGGAGAGCAGCTGAGGCCACAGGACACCCAAGGCAGGAGGAAGCAGAGCAATTAGGCTGCAGCTAACAATACCTCAGAGCAGGGGAAGAAAAACAGGCTTATGGAGTTTGCAAGTGAGCCCAGCCACAGCCCAGAAAGCAATAGAGAAGGGTGGAGAAGGCCCATCTGGAGCAGCGACTTTTGTGCAGCTCACTGAACAATGGCTGCCGGGTGGGTCATCCTGCACCTGCCAGCCAAGGTTATCAGAGCTCCCTGGCCTAACAGTTGAGACAAGAACAGAGGCCGTCTCCCTCTGTCCACACAGGCAGCAACAATGGTCTGAATGACCCCCAGGAGCAGGCACTCAAAGTCTCATTGTTCACCAACGCACACAAGACAGACACACTTCCTGTTCCACACCCCATGGCAACTCCAGGTAGCTCAGATCCTGCCCTGGCAGGTCTCCAGAACAGGAAAGGAGAATAAAACCCACCCTCAAAACCGCCCGTCTCATCACCCCTCAGTGCTAACGGGCTATGCTTCCAAGCAAGGGCATTAGGTTTTAAGCCACCCTCTATCCCCAGACAGTTGTCACACATCTCAGGCTGGCCTCAGAGTCACTCGG
Organism: Mus pahari; assembly: GCF_900095145.1. NCBI lineage: Eukaryota > Metazoa > Chordata > Mammalia > Rodentia > Muridae > Mus > Mus pahari. The sequence goes on from NC_034598.1 coordinate 9,755,292, forward strand.
TAGCAGGGATGACCCTTCTGCCTGCCAGATGCTGAACCTGGGCTTCTTTCACATGCTCGGCAGGCACCCTACACGGGAGCTGCGTCCCTAGTCCCACTTTCAAACTTTTTTTTTTTTTTAAAAGATGTATTTATTTATTATATGTAAGTACACTGTAGCTGTCTTCAGACACTCCAGAAGAGGGCATCAGATCTTGTTATGGATGGTTGTGAGCCACCATGTGGTTGCTGGGATTTGAACTCAGGACCTCTGGAAGAGCAGTCAGTGCTCTTAACCACTGAGCCATTTTGCCAGCCTACTTTCAAACTTTTAATTAAAGATTTCTTACATTTTCCTTATTGAGTTTTGTTAAGTGATGATCTCATGGTTAACATCCGTGAGACAAAGGCAGGCAGATCTGAGTTCAGGCCAGCCTAGTCTACATCGTGAGACCCTGTCTCAAACACACAAAAACCTCATTATCTGTAGCTCAGAAGGAGGCTGAGGCAGCCCGGCCCAGCACCTGCAGCCACGGCTGACAACCTGAGTTCCGTCCCTGAAACCAACATGGAGGGTTGGAGGGAAAGAAGCCACTGCTTCACGCTGTCCTCTGACCTCCACCTACATCCATGCTATGACATGCATGTCCTACGCTCCCCACTCCCCGACTAAATATATTTTTTAAGCTGGAAAATAAAAGGCATGAAGGAAACTAATGAGGAGAGCTGGAGAGTTGGCGAGGTAGCCAGGCGCAGTTGTTGCTCTTGTAGACTTGGACTTGGTGCCCAGCACTCACTCACACAGAGGCTTACAACCATCCTTAATTCCAGCTCTGGGAAACTTGGTACCCTCTTGGGGCCTCTGTGGGCAGCAGGCACAATTATGCACATACATATTTGCAGGCATTTATATACATAAAATAAATTAAAAAAATAAAATTCAAAGTATAAAAGGCATGAAGAAGATGACTACAGGCTGGAGAGCGGCCAGCGGTTAAGAGCATCTTCAGGCCAGCTGCCTGTTGCTATTGCAGAAGACTGGTTTGGTTCCCAGAAATCACTGTGGCTCACAACCACCCACCTGCAACTGCAGTACCAGGGGGTCCTCTGACTGCCACAGGAACTGCATGCGCATGAGCACACAAGCAAGACACTCAAACACAAAGAGTAAAATACATTTGAAAGCTGAATATATCCCATAATAACCTATTTTAAGATAAATATGAGTGACATTTAATTCAAAATATATGGAGCATATGTGAATATATGAATACATTATTTGGTTTTGTTAAGATACAGTCTTGGCAGGCCGGGCGTGGTGGCACACGCCTTTAATCCCAGCACTCGGGAGGCAGAGGCAGACAGATTACTTAGTTCGAGGCCAACCTGGTCTACAGAGTGAGTTCCAGGACAGCCAGGGCTACACAGAGAAACCCTGTCTTGAAAAACCAAAAAAAAAAAAAAAAAAAAAAATATATATATATATATATAGTCTTGGCTGCCTGGAACTAGATGAGATGAGCAGATTTGGCTGGCTGAATCTGTGGCAGTCTTCCTGACTCTGTCTTCCAGTGTGTGTGTGTGTGTGTGTGTGTGTGTGTGTGTGTGTAGACAGCGTCTCAGGTAGCCCAGGCTAACCCAGAACTCCTGATCTCCATTTCCACGTGCTGCTTTACATATGTGCACTAAGAACACTGTTTAACAGAATTTTACTTTTACATGAGTGTGTATATGTTTGTGTGTATCTGTGTGTGAGAGAGAGAGACAGGCAGACAGAGAGACTTGTTACACAGCAAATGTTGGAAGTACCTCCTTTTCTCAGTTGGGGTTTTGTGTGGTTTATGTTTTGAGACACGGGCTCACTGTGCAGCCCTGGCTGACCTGGGACCCACACTCTGGCCTCAGCCTTCCTTCCACTCCGTGCTGGGGTGACAAGGCGTCAGCACCCTGGTTAGATGTCTTTCAGTTAGTAGTGCTAATACGAACTTGTTGGAAAACGTGGGGCATCTTTTTTGCAGGCTGCCTGTCAGAAAGCAGAGCTCCAGGGAGAGCGAGCCTCTGCTGAAGTGACCAGAGTCACACCCTGCTCAGGTGACCGCTTGGCCAACCTTTCCCTTGTCATCTACTTGCCATGATTCCATGGAGCTAACGTTAATACCTAGATATCTGAGTAATGGATGGCCGTAGCCCTGATGGTGACCAATTCCAAATTCTCTGGTCTCAATGGCTGAGAAGAGACAGTGGCCTGTAGGTGGTTCCCACCAGCATGACCAGGACACAGAGGACCTCCAAGAAGGCCCCAGGGCCCCCAGGGAGTCACAGGGACTGCACTGAGTAGCAGAGCAACAGACAGGGCCATGGGGCTGTCATGGCGGCGGAGTGGCTCACCGTTCTGCTTTTCTTCCACAACTTTTCCCCATTCAGTCTGAGTTCACCTTTGTAGAATGCATCTTCTACTTTGCTATTAAAAAGAAAAAAAAAAAAACACTTAAAATTGAAATCACTCAATGATCACATAGCTTTGAGAAAAGCAGCTGTTGTTAGCGTCTGCTTGGTGAGTCCCCACAGCACCCTGCGCTTGGATGAAAGTCACGAAGTGAAAGCGACCATCACTGACGCGAGTCTAACAGGAGACCACAGGGCACTTCTGAGTCTGAAAAGGCTTGCTGCTTCTCAGGCAGGTGGCTGCTGCGTGGGGTTTTAGAAGCAACTGCACGGCAGTAGCTCAGCGAGTCACAATGGTCAGATGAGTGGGGGTTTCCTGCCCCTCAGCTGCCTGCTTGGCACTCCGAGTACAAAACCAGGCACCACACATATGGGACTGTCTGTGTGCGCCGAAGGCGGAGTAATTCCAATAGGACGGCCATTCACCTCTGAATTTAACCCCCTGGTGACCTGACTCCAGATGACTGACACCTGGTTCTGCTTATAAAGTGAGCAGCCAGCGTTCAGGCCCTAGAGGAGTTGGCCAGATGTCAGACAGCTACCAGCAATCCTGATCAGGATGCTCAAAGCTGGGCCGACAGTCTTATATGTTCTGTGGATTTAAACAGTACACAATTAGTGATGCCACAAAAGATACAAACTACCTACGGAAATCTTAAATTTGCTCTTACCTTGTATGTCCCCATCGGTGACAGAGAACAAAGAGTGAACCCACACTCTGGTCACTACCAGCACCCAGCAGAGAGAATGGTGGCACTAAAGGCACCTCAACATCCTTCCTCCCACCTCTGTGCAGGCACTGAATGTGACACGGTGTTTGTCACAGCTCAAATCCATGCATGACAGCCTACTGCACGCTGGGCCCGGGCCCAGTGCTGGACACAGACCTTAATCCTACCTGCCTACACCTGCATCCCAGCACTTGGGAGGCTGAAGCAGGAGAATTTCGGTGAGTTGTAGGCCAGCATGGGCTATAGAGTGATAATGTGGCTTTAAAGGGTAAGGGGGGGGGGTTGAAGGTAGAACCCACAAAGCTGCAAGGACAGAACCAACTTCACAATGCAGTCTTGAGTCCACATGAGAGGGTCTGCACATGGCGCCTGTCACACATGGACATTTGACCGTCTAAAGTAGCGCTGTCAGTCCCAATCGCAGTAGAGATATTCCAGTGGACAGGAGGTCGCTCACCGGGCGTCTAAGACAACAGTCTGGTCCAAGAACCCACTCTCTGTTTCCTCAGACAGCCTCTCAATAGGTAGTTCAGGTCGGCTTCCAACTGTCTCCTGACGTAGCCCCACATATGCTGGGACTGCAGGCATGGCCCAGAGCGGTAGGTCGGACTGCAGTCCTTTATGTGCATCTTTGAGAATGCATAGTCACAGTGAGTCTGTGCAGGCCAGAGGACAACCTCAGTGGCCCAGAAATTGCATTCTGGTTTAGTGTGTGCACGTGCACGTGCGAGTGCACGTCTGCCCTGGCACATGTATCTGTGACCACTGTGTCAGTTCTTTCCTTATCCTCTGTGGACCCCAGGAATTGAACTTGGGCTGTCAGACGTGACGACAGGTACTACCCGCTGAGCTAACACAATAGCCCCATGACCTGTGTTCCTAACCATGGCCTCCTATTCCTCTGCTTGACTCTGGGATGTACTTTCTCATGCTGCAGTATATGCGAAATCCCAGTGGTTTTCTGTAGCTATGTATGCTTTCTCTATAAGAGGTTATCACTAGGGATAGAGGCATGGTTCAGTGGTAGAACGCTCGCCTACCATGTACAAGGCTCTGGGTTCAATCCCCAGCACTGTGGAGAAAAAAAGAGAAACCTAACGGGAATAGGTCACCTGTAAAGTCCTTTCACACCTATGGTTATTACTCCCCATGACAGAGGACACCAAGTGACAGGCACGTGGCATCCCTCCAGGCAGACAGGTGGTTCCTTATACTCACTTTCTCCCCACGTCAAGGCCTGTCTTCAGGATGACGTCGTACCGGAAGGACTGCACCACCTTTTCCAGGTCTTTGTAGTCCTTCACCACACCGGGCTCATCCTCAAGCTCCTCCTCCTGTTCGCTCCTCTCGGGGTGACTGGTCTCCTCGTCGGAGTCCTCTTCGTCTGCCTCTTTTTGCAGGGTCTTTTTCGTAGATTTTTTGGAGTTTATATTGCTTTTGAGTCGTATAGAAAATGGAAAAATATATTCTGGAGATAGTAAAAGCTCTGGGAGTCGCAGAGAGAAAATGTTACGGAAAAGTGTTTTATAATTTGATGTGTTTAACTTGGTACTGGAGAAATACAAGTATCGGTTCCAGGAAGCACAAAGTTTGTGTGACGATGTCCCCTGAATCACTCCCCAGAGTCTGGCCCAGGCATCTGGCTTCCTTAGAGCACCCGTGAGCAGTCTGACACCGGGCACAGCCATGCTGCTCAGACCTGCAAAGGAAAACAGTGGCGCATTGTCACGGTGCTGCAGAGCTGTGCACACAGGCTGTGCACACAGGCATGAACACGCCTCAGGCACTACATAACTAGCACTGCATCGCCACCTCCCTGTGCAGGGCTGGGTCAGTCCGCAGGCTGAGAGCCAAGCACACTGGGGGAGCTTCCTAGCTGCAATCAACCTGCTTGCCCGCAGGACTGTCTCAGGTCGAGTGAGGCACAAAACCTACGGAAAACACTGGTTTCGTTCTTCTTCCTCACCCCAAAGAGCCCTGGGTACTGATCACAACTGAAAAATATTAATAGTAGTTATTGATGGTTTGTTTAAAAAAATAAAATAGACTGGACATGGTAGTGCACACCTTTCATCCAGGCAGTCTGGATGCAGAGGCAGGAGGAGCTCCAAGTTCCAAGTCAGCTTGACCTATAGGCAAATTCCAGGCCAGCCAGGGCTACACAAAGGAATCCTGTCTGGAAAAACAAGAACAAAGTTCATAAAATCCACAGACAGCGACTCTCCCAACTTTATTTCTACCTAGATCCTGGGAAGTCAGAGCAGCACAAGGTGAGCAGAACTGACAGCTCTGCATGTCCAGGGCTCGAATCTCCTTGTCACTGTTCAGTAGAACTCTACAAGGGGGAGGGGCTGGAGCCCACAAACTAGGCAATCATTTCTGGACACCCCAGAGAGCAATCAAATCCTGGTCACTGCAAATGCAACAGAAACCATCTTATTACAGCAGTGGCAGGCCTCCTCCTAGAATAATCACAATATAAATGGCTTTTTCTTTTCTTTTCTTTCTCTCTTTCCTTCCTTCCTTCCTTCTCTCATCTATCTATCTATCTATCTATCTATCTATCTATCTATCTATCTATCTATCTATCTATCTATCTATCTGTCTGTCTATCTATCTATCTGAGACAGGGCCTCTCTACTTAGCCCTGGCTGTCCTGGAACTCACTACCTAAGCCAGGTTGGCCTCGAACTCAGAGATCCTACCTCTGCCTCTTGAGGGCTAGGATGAAAGGCGTGTGGAGCACATCAGACAAGAAGGTTCTAAAGACCATGATTTGCTAATGAGATAAAAGATTTCATAAGCTTAAATAATACACACATAAACCCTGACCAACTGGTTGGCATCCTCCTCATATCTGGGGTCTGAGACTCACTGCCTTTATTTCTTTGAGAATGAGCCTCATGATTTCCCTTCCTAGTTTCCATTCATTTCAAGGCTGATAACAATGTCTGTGTGGCTCACAGCAAACACACAGGCAGCCACTCCTAACTTGTGGTTAGTCTTTAGAGTGTAAAATAAGCAACCAGCACAGGCTTACCTCTGACTCCACCATCCTTGGAACCCCAACTAAATCCTAAATGACAAGAATTTCAGGGCTCATGGTTGGTTTTTGTTTTTTTAATTTAATTTTTTTTATGTACTGTCAAAGGAATAGCTAAGCAAAGCCAGTAGGGTTTTCTTTTTTTTGAAATTTTCTTTTTCTAGCTTTGTTTAGTTTATGTGTATGAGTGTCTTGCTTGTATATATTTATGTGTACCGTGTGTCTACCTGGTGCCCTCAGGAGTCAGAAAACGGTGCTGAATCTCCTGAAACTGCAGTTACAGATGGCTGTGAGCTATCATGTACAGGCTGGAAACCCAGCCCTGGCCCTCTGCAAGATCAAAGTGTTCTTAACCACTGAGCCAACACTCTAGCCCCTTAATAAAGGAAAAATAGAGAAAAAGATAAAAGTAAAATTAAAAAGATAAAAAAGAAAAAATATATACTATATATTACTTTATTTATGCATCTGTTTTGGCTGCGTGTCTGTGCACCACTGCATGCCTGGAACCGGTGGCAGCCAGGAAGGTGTCACAGCCTGGAGCTGGAACCAAGATGAGCTGGGAATTGAACCGAGGCTCTAAGAGTGATGAGTGCTCTTGTTGTTGTTGTTTTGGTTTTCTGAGACTGGATTTCTCGGTGTAGCTCTGGCTATCCCAGAACTAATCTAGTAGACCAGGTTGGCCTTGAATTCAGAGATCTGCCTGCCTCTGCCTCCCAAGTGCTGAGATTAAAGGCATGTCCTTTAATCCACACCTGTCCCTCAACAAGTGTTCTTAACCACTGAACCATCTATTCCCAGCCTCTTGTTTCGCCTTTTGAGACAGGGTCTCCCTCTGAAGCACAGGCTGCTCTGGAACTCACTCATGGACCACACTTGTCTCAGATGATGAGCGATCCTTTTGCCTCAGCTTCAAAGTGCTAAGGGTACAGGCACAGGTGCCATGTCTGGCATGATAGTCCAGTGCATTCCCACTTAATAGAGACCTACACAAAAAAGAATTTTAATTTTATAGGCTTAGAATAAGGAAAGAAAGTAGCATATTTCTACGCTGGGAAGTAGCCCAGTTGTGGACTGTTTGCCTAGCATGTACAAGGCCCTATTTAGTCCTAGCAATGAAAAATAAAAGGAAATGGAAGCAGTGCATTTTCTGTGCTGGAACAGCAGGAGCTCGAGATGCTGCAGTTCATGTGGGATGGCTCAGCAGTTAAGGATACTGTCACCAGGGGCTGGTAAGATGGCTCAGTGGGTAAGAGCACCCGACTGCTCTTCCAAAGGTCTGGAGTTCAAATCCTAGCAACCACATGGTGGCTCATAACCATCCGTAACAAGATCTGACTCCCTCTTCTGGAGTGTCTGAAGACAGCTACAGTGTACTTACATATAGTAAATAAATAAATCTTAAAAAAAAAAAAAAAAAAAAAAAGGATACTGTCAACAACCTGGCCTGACAGCCAAAGTTCAGTCCCCAGAACCATGTGGTAGAAAGGAGAGAGGTGACCCCTGCAAACTGTCCTCTGGCCACTACACTCACAAGTGTGCAAGCACTACATAAAGGAATAAGTGTTAAAAGCCCCCACTCCACAGCATACAGCTCTTTCCTTTCAGGGATATCTGGATGTGTTTCTTTCTGTAGCCATCATTGGCCGAATTTTTAAAGATTTGTTCACTTTGATTTTACTTGTGTGGGTGCTGTCTGCATGTGCCCTCTATACACGTGTGTATCTGTGCCCCGTGTATGTGAAGTGCCCATAGAGGCCACAAGTGATTGTTCCTGGAATTACTGTGAACCACCACGTAGGTACTGGGAACTGAACTGAATCCTCTGAAAGAGCAGCCAGTGTTACTCACTGAGCCATCTCTCCAGCCCCACAGGCAGAAGAGTATTTACCTGTACTAGGAAACCTAGCCGAAGATACGACCTTAAATCATGTTTCTATGTATATGTGTGTGTGTGTCTGTGTATCTCATAAATGTTTCAAAGCCAAATGTTATCTCTATTAGCGACTCACTCCCTCTCCCTCATCTCCCAGCAGGCAAACATCCCAAACAATGGACGTCTATATAGAAATATATAAAAACGTTAAGATGGAGGGAAGGCATCAGTCTGGTTTTTGCCAGAGATGGTGACCATTTGTAGATGCCAGCAGAGAACAGGCCCCAAGGGAGGACCAGGAGAATCCAGAGCTAGTTGGGAGAGCCCTGAGTAGGGAGTGAGGTATCTGAAAACGTGATGGAGCAGACTGCTGAGCTCCTCTTAAGTCAAAGCAGGGAATGCTGGGTAGTCCCACCCATGTGAAGAACAGACTGCTGCTTGGGGTGTGTATGCATTTTCAGCACTTTGGGAATAAAGGCTCAGGAGTTCAAGGTCAGTCTGGGATCCAAAAATAAAACAAACAATCCAAACCAAACTAAAACAACAACAACAAAAACCCAACTGGGGCAGAAGGCACCGTGCCAGTAATCTCAGCTCTTAGGAGACAAGACAGGAGCACTGTGAGTCTGAGGCCAGGCCAATCTCACAGCACATTCCAGGTCAGATAGGGAGACACATACAGGAGAGCCCATCTTACACGGTACACAGAACAAACTAGGGCCGGGGAGATGACTCAGTGCTAACTAATGGTGCTTGGTGAGCAAACAAGAACCCCCTCCCATTTAATAGGCTGAGCATAGCTGTGCATGCCTACGATCCACGCTTTGGGAGACACAGACATTGGGAGAGCTCGCTAACCAGCCAGCCACCCAGCCTAGTAATGATGGTGAGCTTCAGGTTCAGTGAGAGACCAGTCTCAGGTAGATAGTGATGGAGTGACAGAGTTCCAACAACCTCACCTAGCTTCCATATCACACACACACACACACACACACACACACACACACACACACACGATTTCTTTTCCTTTGGTGTGGCCTCCTGACTGTCCCAACTCTTCTGCCACCCTTACCATTTGTCCCTTTCCAGATTCTGGTAGCGCCAATATGTCCTTTGCCTTTGCACCCCCATGCCTCCCTTTTGAGGCAAGGTTTGGTGTATTTAAATTCACCATGTTAGCAAAGGCTACCCCTGAACTTTTGTTCCCCCTGCCTTGGCCTCTTGTACTGGGTTTACAGGTAAGGATTACTATCCTTGTCCACCTGAGCAGAGTCAGCCCAGAGGACCCCTGACTGCTGCTTGTAAACGGCCTGCTGCCAGGCCTGTGCTGACTAGTGACTGTGAAACTGGACTTCAGCAGAGTGTCCCACATTCTCCAAACTGAAGTGGCTCACTATACTGAGACTGTGGTCTGCTTCACGCTGAACACTTACTCAGCTTTTCTCCTGGAAGCCTGCCCTAAGTTGCTGTGGAGGAATTCCATGCTTCCTGCGTGATACCAAGGCGGAGTTGTAGATAACACCAGGCCTGGTTCCCTTCTTTTAGCCCATGTCTTTCCCTCTTCCTTACTTTGCTTCATAAACCCATGTTGTAATAAATCATAGCTGTGGGTATGGCTATACGCTGAGGCCTACAGACACAATGTCTAAGTGTCTGATAAGACCATACCCAGAACCAAACTCGTGATGTCAGACCTACTGAACCTGGAGCCTTCTTCATCTCAGTTACCGTACCATCATCTGTCTGGGGACTCGAAACAGAAGCTAGTAGCTTTTCTTTCTTTCTTTTCAAGGCAAGGTCTTGTTATACAGCCCTGTTGTCCTTTGGTTCACAGTCCTCCTCCCCGGGGCTCCCATACGCTGGGAATACAAGCATGTCACGCTACGTCCAGCTTCTCATGACTTTCCACTGCCTTGCTTTGAGACAGGGTCTCAGGTAGCTCAAATTCTCTAGGCTGCCCTGAGACTCTTCTGCCTCCCAAGTGCTGGTGACTGGAGACTACAGGTGTCCACTCCTGGACAGTTTCATTATTCATGTCAATCAATTACTGTTGTTTGTATATATGGTGTATATAAGTCAGGGTGCAGGCACACCACAGCACTGCATGTGGAGGGTCGAGGGCACCTCTCAGGAGGCTGGGCTCTTTTGAGTCAAGGTCTCTCGTTTCCACCATATTGTGTAATCTAGACTAATTCTCTTGTCTCTGTCACTCAACTTGGCAACAGAGTACTAGGATTACACACTCACACCACACATCTGGCTTTCTGGCATGGGTTTCAGGGGGTGAATACGACTTCAGGCTTGGCATGGTAAAAGTTCAGGCCAGTGTGAACTACCAGGCAAGACTATACTACCAGCTCCTCCAAAGCTCTCAAAAGAAAAGAACACTTCTGGGACCGGTGGGGCAGGACGGTGTGAAGTTCAATGGCTGCTTAGGCCAGAGTATGGCCACAGCCAGCCTGGGTAACTTAATGAGAGCCTGTTTCAACAGCAGGAGAATTGAGAAATGTGCTACTGTAAACCTGGCCCAAAAGTCCGTGGCTGGGAAGATCCTGGGGCAACCTCTTGTTGGTTTGCTACACAAATATGGTGTCAAAGTGCCTTCTACATACGTACATATACACCCAGAAATTAGTCAGAAAAGCTTCTCTTTGCAGTAAGCATCAGCTAAAGTATAAACTGATTAAAGTACGGGGACTTAAGTGCCTGTTATCCGCTCAGCCCTAAATGAGACAGCTACACCACACCCTCTCACACAAAACCCAAAGTAAACAAAACCTGAACAATGACAACCGTTCGTCTTACTTGGTCAGCTTCAGCCCCTGCCACACTGTCTTCATGATCCTCACACACAAGGGATTATCCTTAGAGTGCTTTCCATGGCTACAGCTGAATTAGAGCTGGGGTGATGATAAAGGACAGAGGTTTTTTACTCATGCCTCTAGAGTCTGGGAAATTCAAGTCAACTGCCTCTAACCCTCTTCTCCCCCTAAACAAACTACCCTTCCCTTCTGTGAGCTTTAGAAGCTGCCATTTGGTGAAAGGGCTTCTTGCTGTATCACAAGGTGGAAGATAAGGAGATAGTGTAAGCATGCCAGAGAGAGCCTATTCTCATAACAAAGCCATGCGCTCCCTTAATAACCACTAATCCCTGAACAGACTTGTCCATTCGGCAGGAAGAACCTTCATGACCAAATTCCCAGCACATGAAACTTGGGGGACACATTCTGGCCAAACCTGGCCAAACCAGGGACCTTTGTTCCAGACAGGCCTAGAACACTCTCATCTGGGTATATGCAAGGAAACTCACCTTCACGTCTAGGCTCAAGCATCCCCTCGGCGGGGCCTACCCATTCCATTCCAACTATTCCAATGCAACTCCACCTTGAAAATCTCCACCTTGCCAATCGGTCCCCTTTACCACACTTACCCCACCCCCAGAGCTAATCACAGGCTGCTGTGTAATTTACCGGATGCTGTCTGCATGTGCATACACTCCACAAGACTAGACTTCTTCTTCATCCCTGTTTTATTTATCTCACGTGCACAGAAATAGTGCCTGGTAATTAAAAACTTGCAGAAGCTAGGAACACTGTTGCAAGCCTATGATCCAAGCATCTGGGAAAGCGGCAGGAGCTCAGGTGTTCAAGGACATCTTTCGTTATAAAAGTGAGTAAGATGCCGGCCACAACGGGACCGCCTTTAAAAAAGGCTGGAGGTGACCCAGGCAGCCCGAGAGTTTTAGTAGGAAAGTAACCCGGCAGGAGTCCTTATTACAAAATCTCCTGGACGGCAGTTTGCACTAGAGATGACTAGGAAAGAAAGCCCGTAAGGTGCGTTTCGGGTGACATTTTTATAAAGCGATAGACTCTGGTAAGGAAGGCTAAGACTGGCAGAAGAGCAGTGTTTAGGATACACAGGCAAAGCTGCCCTTGACCTGCACTACACTGGGAGTGGATCTGCGTTCCTCAGCGCGTCACCGCTCTGTAAGACCCGGGCCTGGCCTCCAGTTGGTTGGGTCTACAGCTACGAAACCCTTCCCTTCTGCGAACGTCGGAAGCGGACTTCCAGAGAAGATCGGGCTCCCCTGGAACCCTCCCATCCCGAACCTCCCCAGATTCCCCCAAGGTCAAAGGAAACTGGACACTCCCACGCCGCCCAGCCCCGAGTCAGTGTGTCGGCAGCTAGCTGCCCCCAAGCCCGGGGACGCACAGCCTGGGCCAGCTCAATTCCCACGGTCCCGGGGTTCGAGAGGCGTCCCGAGGCAACCCCAACTCTGCGGAACGGGAACGGTTCGCAGAGACGGCCGGGGCGCTGCAGGGCAGAAGCCAGCCGAGGGCGAAGCGCCCGGCGAGGGGCTGAGCCGGCGGGCCAGCAGGGGCGCACTCACCTGCGCACTCCGCTGGTCCCTCCCCGGACCGCGCCGACCGCAGGCGGGAGCCACCTCCGCGCCTGCCCCGCCCCTTCCGCCCACGCCCACGCAGAGAGAGTGGACCCCTAGGCGCATCCGAGCCCGGTGGCGACCTCACAGCGACACCTGCTGGACGCGGTGCCTTGGAGGACCACGCTGTTGAGGTCGGGGGTGTGGGGAAGTGAGGTTGGGGGGAAAGAGGGGACGTGGGAGGACCATCCCAGGCCCGCTGAGCTTGGCAGCCAGTTCCAGACGAACTGGGTTTGAAAGCAAATGGTCTTTCTCTCGAATAGCCAAAGCCCTGGACATCTTAGTGAGTTATAGATGTCTTCAGAAAACTGTCTAACATCACAGAATTTAGACTATAAGAGTTTACTTCTGTTCCATGTGTAGGTGTATCCCTGTAATCCCAACACTTGGGAGACCGAGGTAGGAAGAATGGGGGTTCAGGGTTTTTCTTGGGTACATGATTAGACAGTTCGAGGCCAGGCTGAGCTACAAAGAAATAAATATAAATGGGAATAAAATACCTCACATTGGGTGTGATCCTATCATTGGGGGAGTGGAGGGAGGAAGATCAAGTCACTTGACCTGTCTTTAGCAAGTTTGAGGCCAGCTTGGGTTACATGAAACCCTGTCTCAATTTATCAACCCCTGACCCTCCCTCTCTGCTCTCCTCCCCACCCCCTCCAAAGAACTAAGTTACACCTTTTTGTTCAGTTTTCTTGCCATGCCCGAAGTGATTGGACAGGGTCGGGAGTCTAGGAAAACATGGTTTAGTGGAACCAGTGAAAACAAACCTTGGGAGTCAAATGGAATATAGCCCAGACACTAGAGGACCGTTTCACAAAAGTTGTGTTTCGCTTTTTTAACGTAAATAATTTTATGTGTATGAGTGTTTTTGCCTGCATGTACCATGTGCCTCTATGCTGAGGGAGGCCAGAAGAGGACATTGCATCTCCTGGGACTGGAGTTATAGGTGGTTGCTAGCCACCATGCAGATGCTGAGAATGGAATCTGGCTCATCTGGAAGAGCAGCCAGTGCCCTTCTCTCCGGAGCCATCTCTCCAGCCCCAGGTTTAGATTAGCCCCAGGTTTGCGTTAATGTTTGTTGGGATATATGCTTTATTAAACGAGAAGTCGCCTTGCTGATTTTCATCTTTTTCAGACGTTTCCCTTCCAAGTCTGTGAGCTCTGTCCCCCACCTTTTCATTAATCCTCCTCCCTCCTCGGTTCACACAGTGGCTTCTTGGTTGTGTTTGTATAAGAGGAAAGCACAATTACAAATTGTTTCAAGTGCTGAAATGATACATTTACACAGTTGACATTGTGGGATCAGGAGCGATACACAAAAAGAAAAAAAAACTAAAAAAAGAAAAAAAAAACAAAAAAGGGGGGAAAAAAAAGGAGTGATACACAGTTGCATTTACTTTTAGGTCAACAGCTGCAGTCATGTTGGACCTGGGGAACTCGGGTCTTTAGTCTTGGCAGCAAAAGCCTTTACCCTCTGAGTCAGTTTACCACCCCTTGGGAAAAATTAAAAAAAATAAATAAATAAAGATTGTAGGGTATGGTAGCCCACATATTTATTCCTAGCACTTGGGAGGCAGAGGGAGGCAGAGGCAGGCAGATCTCTGTGAGTTTGAGAGCAGTCTGGTCTAAAAAGCAAGTCTAGAACAGCTAGGGCACCTTACACAGAGAAACACTGTCTCAAAAACACCCAAACCAGCCGGGCTTGGTGGCGCACACCTTTAATCCCAGCACTTGGGAGGCAGAGGCAGGCGGATTTCTGAGTTCGAGGACAGCCTGGTCTACAGAGTGAGTTCCA
>NC_034598.1:9769638-9777718 GCF_900095145.1 Mus pahari
TCTCTCTCTCTCTCTCTCTCTCTCTCTCTCTCTCTCTCTGTGTGTGTGTGTGTAGGTCAGAGGACAGCTTGCAGGAGTCAGTCTACTATGTGGGCCCCAGGGATCAAAGTTGCGTTGTCAGGGCCTAGAGAGATGGTTCAGTGATTAAGAGCACTGACTGCTCTTTCTTTCTTTTTTTTTTCTTTTTGGTTTTTCGAGACAGGGTTTCTCTGTATAGCCCTGGCTGTCCTGGAACTCACTCTGTAGACCAGGCTGGCCTCAAACTAACTCAGAAATCTGCCTGCCTCTGCCTCCCAAGTGCTGGGATCAAAGGCGTGCGTCAACACGCTGGACAGTGACTGCTCTTTCTAAGGTCCTGAGTTTAAATCTCAGCAGCCACATGGTGGCTCACAACCATCCGGAATGAGACCTGATGCCCTCTTCTGGAGTGTCTGAGGACAAGTACAGTGTACTTATATATAAAAAGAAATCTTTACAAAAAAAAAAAAAGTTGCCTTGTCAGGTCTGGTAGCAAGTGCCTTTACCCACTGAGCCATCTCACAGGGTGAAAGATGACATACAGAGGGCCAGGAGAGATGGCTTAGTGGTTAAGAGCACTGGTTGCTCTTCCAGAGGATGTGGATTTGATTCCCAGCACATATATCGTGGCTTACACTATCTGTAGCTCCAGTTCCAGAGACCAATCCCTCTTTTGACATTTGAGAGCACCAGGCACACACACACACACACACACAAGCAAAATTAATATTTGAGTACACATTTATTTTCCTTATTAATTCTTCAGGTATTGTAGAAAAACATTTGTTCATAATAACTAGTAATTCTGTAGAAAAGAAAAATAGTTAATACAAAGGCCTTTATATGTGTAATTTAAAAAATATTTATTTGGGCTGGAGAAGATGGTTCAGCAGTTAAGAGCACCGACTGCTCTTCCAGAGGTCCTGAGTTCAATTCCCAGCAACCACATGGTGGCTCACAACTACCTGTAATGGGATCAGTGCCCTCCTCTGGTTTGTCTGAAGAGAGCAACAGTGTTCTCAGATACATAAAATAAATAAATAAATCTAAAAAATATTTATTTTTATGTCTATCCAAATATTATCTCATATAGCTTGACTGCCCTTGAACTTGCTCTGTAGCTAAGGATACGCTTGGACTTCTTGTTTTCCTGCCTCCAGCTCCCGAGTTCTTCTACTGTAGGCCAGTGCCATCACACTTGGCTTTTATTTAAAATATACATTAAAAGCTGGGCGGTGGTGGCGCACGCCTTTAGTCCAAGCACTTGGGAGGCAGAGGCAGGCGGATTTCTGAGTTCAAGGCCAGCCTGGTCTACAAAGTGAGTTCCAGGAAAAGATAAGGCCTGGAGTTGTAGCTCAGTAGTAGGGTACTTGCATAGCAAATGTGTGCTCTGGGGTTACTGTAAAAATAAATAAATAGCAAATAAATTAAAAATAAAGCTGGACATGGCGACTCACTCATGCCTATAATTCTATATCACTTGGGAGGTGAGGCAGTTGAGCCTCTGGGAGTTTGGGGCCAGCTTAGGCTACAGAGTAAGCCAGCCTGGACTACAAAAACCCTGTCTCAAAAAGCAAAACAGGATCAAACAGTGTGGTTCAGTTGGTAGAGAGCCTAGCATTTACAAGACTCTGATTTGAGACCCAGCCCTACATAAGCTAGATATTGCCACGAGCTGCAAGGCTAAAGGCTGGGAGTGTGCGCTCTGTTGGAGGAGACTGGAAACATGGAAAGGAGGAGGCAGGCTGGGTGGCCTGCGGGGGAGCAGTCATCTATGAGGAGGAAGCTGCGGTTGGTAGGTTCAGAATACATGTCAGCATCCAGGTCGTGAAAGCTGCAGCTGATAGTTTCTGCCCACACTGGCTTTAGCTAAAGGTCTGCCATTTGTCAGCATCTGTACTTGGATGGAGAGAAGGCGTTGCCATCCTCGTGGGTCTGAGGTGTGAGGTCCTTGATCGCCTATGCTCACACCAACAATACAAATCCACTCAGGACTTCAGTTGCTGCCCTAGGGTGCTGTGCCATATGCCTCTTAGCTGTAATCCCAGATTTTGGGAAGTAGAAGCAGGAGAGTCAGAAGTTCAAGGCTATCCTCGAGTAAAAAGAGAGTTCTAAGCTGGGTGTGGTGGCGCACCTGGGTGTGGTGGCGCACGCCTTTAATCCCAGCACTTGGGAAGCAGAGGCAGGTGAATTTCTGAGTTCAAGGCCAGCCTGGTCTACAGAGTTCCAGGACAGTCAGGGCTACAGAGAGAAACCCTGTCTCAAAGAGAGAGAGAGAGAGAGAGAGAGAGAGAGAGAGAGAGAGAAAGCAGCCTGGAATGGAGTTAAAGGCTAGCCTGGTCTACAAAGTGAGTTCCAGGACAGCCAGAGCTATACAGAGAAACCCTGTCTCGAAAAACCAACCAAACAAACAAACAAACAAATACTCTAAGTATGGCTTGTCATTTCAGACCATATACCATATACATTCCATTCCAGAGAACTGGAATTTGGTTCCTGTTACACATATAAGGCAACTCCCAACTGCAACCCTAGTTCTAAGGGATCCAATTGGCCTTTGAAGGCTCTGTGCTCATATGCACACACACATACATACATACATACATACATACATACATACATACATATTCACATAGTTTTTTGTTTTGTTCTACTTTGTTTGTTTTGTTTTTCCTGGACAGGGTTTCTCTGGGTAGCCCTGGCTGTCCTAGAACTAGCTCTGTAGACCAGGCTGGCCTTGAACTCACAGAGATCCACTTGCCTCAGCCTCCCTATTGCTGGGATTAAAGGATTAAAGGTGTGTGCCATGACTGCCCTACTCACACACATAGTTTTAAAACAAATCCTTAGAGGCTGGAGAGATGGCTCAGTGGTTACAAGCACTGACTTCTCTTCCACAGGCCATGAGTTCAATTCCCAGCAACTACGTGGTGACTCACAACCATCTGTTGCCCTCTTCTGGTGTGTCTGAAGACAGCTACACTCAAATAAATAAAAATAAGTAAATCTTTTTTTAAAAATCCCAAATCCTTAAAAATAAGTAAATATCCTTTTATGCCTGTCACTTCCTTCAACATGATGACTATTCCTAACTAAGACTCACTGGGCTTTCTGCAAGAAATATGGCAGGCACCAGCCCCACAGAGGGATGTGGTATAAGGACAGGATTCTTTAGTATGTCCAGTGTTACAGCCTAGATAAACTTCTAAGGCCTAGATGGAATGTTAAGACCTAGATAACTGTCACCCGGCTAGCCTGCCATGTTGCACTGTTATTGATGTTATAAGAAAACTTTCTCATATGTTGTTTCTGCTGTTACTAGGAAACTTTCTAATGCCAAGATTGATTACATACTCTGTTATGTTCTGTGCCCTTGGGAACCAATCACAATAGAAGTCAGTAGAACTGCTCTGTGTTGTTATCTATAATAAGCTTGGACCCAAACCAACCACCCACAGCAGCACTTCCTGCACCTGTGCATGAGCTTTTATGGGGTTTGCTTTTAGAAGCTGGTCCTGGGTTGGGACTCCAACATAAGAGACACCTGCACCAGTATGAGAAGCCATTTAGAATAAGGCTTCCATTTTGAGTGGGAGCCCAGTAAAGTTTATGCTTCCAAGACCTCCCTGGGAACTGATATCCATCTTGGCA
The DNA here is from genome assembly GCF_900095145.1 of Mus pahari. NCBI lineage: Eukaryota > Metazoa > Chordata > Mammalia > Rodentia > Muridae > Mus > Mus pahari. The sequence continues at coordinate 9,773,308 of NC_034598.1, forward strand.
GAAAGAGACATGTACCTGGGTCACTGACATCCTGGTTGGCAAGTTAAGACATGGATGTTAGACAAGTCCCATCCTGGTAGACAAGTTAAGACATGAATGTTAGACAAGGCAATTCCCCTGCCACAGTTGAATACCACAACCCGTGGGCACAGGATAAGTGTACAAAAAAGACATGTTCCTAAGGAAATCCCCTTTCCCTAAATCCTGATTGGTGAAGTAACTTGGCACAGATGTTTGTAGATCTCAGGCTTATAAAGCCCTATACAATGTTGACTGAAGGTCACAGACAGCTTCCACGTTTTATCTGTGTCCCTAATCAATCATTCTTGGGGTGTGGCATTCAATAAACCATCCCTGGTTGACAAAGATTGGTGTTTGAATGGTTTGTGCAGTGATTGCCAGGCTCCAACATCCAGGGAGAACAGACGATGACAGGAAAGAGATGGGTATGATGGGCAGAAACTGTTTTGTTGTTTTTTTTTTTTTTTGTTGGTTTTTCGAGACAGGGTTTCTCTGTGTAGCCCTGGCTGTCCTGGAACTCACTCTGTAGACCAGGCTGGCCTCAAACTCAGAAATCCACCTGCCTCTGCCTGTGGGTTTTTTTTTTTTTTTAAGATTTATTATTTATTTATTTATTTATTTATTTATTATATGTAAGTACATTGTAGCTGTCTTCAGACACTTCAGAAGAGGGCGTCAGATCTTGTTACGGATGGTTGTGAGCCACCATGTGGTTGCTGGGATTTGAACTCCAGACCTTCGGAAGAGCAGTCGGGTGCTCTTACCCACTGAGCCATCTCACCAGCCCCGTTTTGTTGGTTTTTTGAGACAGTTTCTCTGTGTAGCCTTGGCTGTCTTGGGTCTCCCTTTGTAGACCAGGCTGGCCTCAGACTCACAGAGATCCACCTGCCTCTCTGCCTCCCAAGTGCTGGGTCTAAAGTTATGTCCCACCACTGACTGCCCTGCTAAATAAAAATTCTTTAACGTTTCCCTTCCTTGCTTGCTGAGAGAAAGACTTGCTAATGTTGCCTAGCCTGGCTGGTCACAAATTTCTGGGCTCAAGTGGTCCTCCTTTCTCAGCCTTCTTACTAGCAGGACAACAGGGAGTGTGGTTTGGATTACCTGTCTATCTACCCATCTGTCTGTCTGTCTGTTCGTCTGTCCATCCATCCATCCATCCATCCATCCATCCATCCATCCGTCCATCCATCTATCATCTATCTATCTATCTATCTATCTATCTATCTATCTATCTATCTATCTATCTTAGTGCATGTGTGTTCTCTGTGCATATATATCTGTGCCTAAAGTGCATGTCAGATCCCCTGGAACTGTAGTTATGGATGGTTGTGAGCTACCAGGTGGGTATTGGAAATCAAAGGCAGGCCATCTGGAAGATCAGTGCTTTTAACTTCTGGGCTGTCTCTCCAGTTCCAGGATTTGCTTTTTCATTTGTTCATTCATTTGTGTGTTTTCAAAACAGGGTTTCTTTGCGTAGCCTTGGTTGTCCTGGAACTTGCTCTGTAGATCAGCCTGGCCTTGAATCCACAGAGATCCATCCACCTGCCTCTGCCTCTTGAGTCCTGGATTAAAAGCGTGCATTACCACCTCCCATTTTTCAGTTTAGATTTTTTTTTTCAGTTTAGATTTTTAATACTTCTCAGAGGCCCATGAATTAAAAGCTTGGTGGTATTTGAAGTTTGAGGAAGCCGTAAAAGGTAAAGCCAGAGGCTATAGGTATAGCTCAGTGGTAAAATGTACTTAGCCTGCATAAAGCCCTGGACACACATGGGTACACATACTTTAAATATTCAAAAATGGGGCCTCATGAGAGCTCTTTAAGCTGTTGAGGCCACGCCCTCGAAGGGGCTGCATGGGGGATGTTTGGACCTGAGCATCTCCTGAGTTTCTTGTTTCCTGGCTATTAAGTAAGCACTCTTCCTCTGCCAGCCCCTTGCCATGTGGGGCTGCTTACCACAGGTCCCAAAGCAGCCAAAACCTCCAGACAAAAATAACCCTTTTCTCCTTCTGAATTGCTAACCACAGACATTTTGTTACAGTAATAGAAAATGGGTCAGTACATGGATGTTGTAAGCTAATTAACATTATAGTTATTTGTTGGGAATTTGGAAACAGGGTCTTGCTATATAGATAGCCAGGGCTGGCTTTGAACTCATTTTCCTGTCTCTTCTCCCAAAGTGCTGAGATGTATAAGTATGCACTATTGCTCTTGGCTCACCCAGCTTTTAAAATGCCTGGCTCACCCAGTTTTTTAAGTTAAAATTTGAAGTCAAACATTATGGTGCAGGCCTGTAGTCCCAGCAATTGGGAGGTACAGGAAGGAGGGTACGGAGTTTAAGGTCATCTTTTGGTACATATCAAACTTGAGGCCATCTTGGTTTATGTGAGGCCCTGTCTCAAGAAAGAAACAAGGTCTGGTAACATGTCTCAGTGAGTAAAGGTGCAAACCTGGAGACCCAAGTTCAAGTCCCTGGAACCCACCTAAAGGGGAGAAAATTGACTCCACAAAGTGTTCCTCTAACTGTGCTATTGAATAATGTGCCCCCCCCCATAAAATAGTAAATGAAATTAAAATTTAAAAAGAAAGAAACAGGGGGCTGGAAAGATGGCTCAGCTGTTAAGAGCACTGACTGCTCTTCTGAAGGTCCTGAGTTCAAATCCCAGCAACCACATGGTGGCTCACAACCATCCATAATAAGATCTGGCACCCTCTTCTGGTGTGTCTGAAGACAGCTACAGTGTACAATAATAAATAAACCTTTGGGCTGGATCGAGCAGGGCTGGAGAGAATGGGATGGACCCTAGTGAGCAGGGCTGGAGTGAGCAGAGGAATTCAATTCCCAGCAACCACATGATGGCTCACAACCATCTATCTGTACAGCTACAGTGTACTCATATACATAAAATAAATAGATAAATAAACAAATCTTTAAAGAAAGGAAGGAAGGAAGGAGGAAGGAAAGAAAGAAAGAGAGAAAGAAAGAAAGAAAGAAAGAAAGAAAGAAAGAAAGAAAGAAGGAAGGAAGGAAGAAAAGAGAGAAACTTTTGCTTTTTGAAATTTAATTAAATTCCCCCCCCTTTGGGAGGTGTTCTGCTCCATGATTTTCTACTTTCTTTCTTTGAGACAGAATCTCCTGAATGTGGAAACTTGCTAACTGAGCCACAACGTTAGCCCCTAATTAAATACTAGCAAGTGAATGACCAAGTTCTTTCTGTTCCGGCATTAGAAGTATACGTTGTTTCTGGTGTGGAAAACTGGGGTCAGCGTTCCAGAATTACACAATAGATAGCAGGATCTTCAGCAGCAAGGGGCAGGTGTGTAGCCTACCACCCTAAGTCTTGACAACTTCCCGAGCATAGAGTTGAAACAGAAAGGGAAGGAAAGAGAAGACGGAGTCCAGTACATAAGAACTGAATTCGCCGCCTGGAGGTGGTGACACACACCTTTAACCCTAGCAACTGGAAGGAAGAGGCAGGTGAGTTACCAGCTTAATCGACAGAGCAAGTTCCAGGATAGCCAGGGCTACACAGAGAAACCCTGTCTTGAAAAACCAACACCACAACAAAAGAACGGACGGTGTGACTATCTTTCCAAGAGAAAGGAGTGCCAGGTCAACTCCATTTTCCGTTTACCTTAGTCTTTCTGCCATCTGTAGCCTTGGCACGATCTCAGTGGATGTCCCCTTAGACTTTGCCGTTGGTACATCAGCCGCAGCGATGATCCCGATCTTTGTCATCAGCTGGTATTCGCTTTAAGGACAGGAGGAAGAGGCATGGAAAAGAGCTTGCCTAAGAAGCGTCAGACACAGATTCAGGCCTCTGACACAAGACACGGTGTTGGGCCCAAGGCAGAGTCACATTTGTCTGTGTCTGAGGGCAGCCTGGATTGGCCTATCCTCTGCATCTAGAATTTGTCTAACAAAGGACCCAGGTGAAGTCAAGAGTATTTGGCAGAAGATTAGCAATTAGGATTTTTTTTCTTCCCTATTCCCTTCCTGACACAGAACACTGAATAGCCACTGTAATTTCTCCTTCTTCCTCCTTTTTGTGAGTACATATGTATGCATATTAGCAAGTGTGGTATGTGTGTGTGGTGTACATACATGTATGTGCGGGTATACACAACTGTGCACATGCACAGTGGACAGAAGATGGTGCTGGCTCTCCTCTGCTTTATCTCTCTCTTCCTTAGCCCTCTGACACATGGACAGTCTCTCGATGAAGCTGGAGTTATGTTGGAGGCGTCTCCTCTCACCCTCCCTGCCCCCATAGCATTGGGATTATATGCGTGCTTAACCATGCCTAGCTTTTTACATAGGTTCTGGAGTCTTGAACTGAGGTCTTCATGCTTTTTTTTTTTTTTTTTTTTTAAGATTTATTATTTATTTAT
>NC_034598.1:9777818-9788776 GCF_900095145.1 Mus pahari
AGAAGAGGGCGTCAGATCTTGTTACAGATGGTTATAAGCCACCATGTGGTTGCTGGGATTTGAACTCGGGACCTTCGAAAGAGCAGTTGGGTGCTCTTACCCACTGAGTCATCTCACCAGCCCCAATCTTCATGCTTTTATAGCAAGTGCTTCCATCTGCTGAGCCAACCTCTCAGCCCAGCCTCCTCCTCCCTTTCTTCTTCCCTCACTCCACCCCCCCCGCACCCCCTCCCTCAAAACCAGGGCTTTACACATGTGAGCCAAATGCTCTACCTGTGGGCTACACCTCTATGCCTTCTACTGTGGATTTTTTTGTTAAAAGACTTATTTATTTATGTATAGGAGTACACTGTCTTCAGACACACCAGAAAAGGGCATCAGATGCCATTATAGATGGTTATGAGCCACCATGTGGTTGCTGGGAATTGAACTCAGGACCTCTGGAAGAGCAGTCAGTCAGTCCTCTTAACCGCTGAGCCATCTCTCCAGCCCCTACTGTGGTTTTAAAAATATAAATTTATGACAGGTGGATGGGATAGAAAGCAGGAGAATCACTAGTTTGAGGCCAGAGTAGGCTATACACAGGGAGAACCTCTCTCAAAGCACAGAACCAAACAAGAACAATTTCATGAGCATTGCATTTTACCCGACTAGTATTTACTGCTAAAGAGTTTGGGGATGATTTCTAGACTGTGGACCGTGGTAACCAGAATCTATTTCATTTTATCAGGACCAGGGATGTCCCCATAGACATTGGTGTGTGGTGGAGTTGTTCCAAGGCTCATTAAGACCACCACCTCCTGCCTCAGACCCTAGGGGCATCTGGGATACTCTCACTGTGCCTATCCAACACTTCCCAGGTGTGTGGGAATTGCTGTGCCCTGGCAGCGGTGTCCCTGGCTTTGGCTCTGTGCCTTTCCTGCCCCTGCTGAGGCTGATGCGTTTACAGCAGATGCCCTGTCAGGGAGAGGATCTGAATTAACTTCCTGCCCTGTTTTGATAAAATTCCCCGACAAAAGTCCTGGAACTCACTTTGTAGACCAGGCTGGCCTCGAACTCAGAAATCCGCCTGCCTCTGCCTCCCGAGTGCTAGGATTAAAGGCGTGTGCCACCACGCCCGGCCCGACAAAAGTAATTTAAGGAAGAAAGAGGTTATTTCAGATCACAGTCCAAAGGTGCAGTCTGTTTTAGTCTGCTTTGTAAAACAAATTACTTACTCTAGCTTGCCCAAATAAAAGACACCCAATCCAGGTATTTTATCTACAAGCTGTAAGCCTAGATTGGGCAGGCTTGGAGCTCCTCTAACTCACATCCCAGCCGTATGTCCCGTGTCACTTGTGGTTTCTCCTGGCCACGTGCTCATGGTCCATCTCCTCACATGGTGACCTTCTCCTCTCTTTGTTTCCTTCTTCTTTTCCTCTCTCCTGAGACCCCTCACTCAATCCTCAAGTCCTGCTTTTCTCCCTCTACTGCCCAACTCACAGGCTTCAGCCTTTATTAGCCAATTAACTTTAAACTGGGAAGCAAGGTTTACGTAGCATCACTTGGCCAGGACTGCCAATCAGATCTTGGGGGCCAGTACTTAGCCTTTGAATACACATCAGCACCAGACCAACCCCCAAGCCTGCTTTCTGTAGTGGTGATAAAACATTTCCCAAAAGCAGTGGGGAAGAGAGGGAGTTTATGTTAGCTTACAGTCCATCAGCAAGTGCAGCGGAGGCAGGAGGATGAAAGAACACTGCTTGCTTGCTGCTTTCTCTGCCTTGCTCAGCTACTGTTTTATTTTGTTGTTACTGTTTTTTTTTAATTATGTGTATATGGTGGGTATGTGTGTGTAAATGAATGCAATTTTCTTCAGAGGCCAAAGGCATCATCCCCCAGCCACCGAATGTGGATGCTGTGAATTGAACTCTGGAAGTCCCATACATGCTGTTAACTGCTGAGCCATCTCTCCAGGCCCCCAGACACTTTCCTTCTACAGCTCAGGCTCACCGACCCAGGGATGTCATCATCAACTAGCAATAATAAAAAGAAAATCCCCACAGACATGCCTGCAAACCAATCTGATGGTGACGGTGCTCAGTGGAGGTTCCCTCTTCCTCATGTGTCTAGTTGATAGCCAAGATTAGCCATCGCACAGCCTCTCTTGGTGGGTATCTTTGTCACTGTTCTATTGCTGTGAAGAGACACTATGACCAAGGCAACTTATAAATGAAAGCGTTTAACTGGGGACTTGCTTCCAGTTTCAGAGGGTGAGTCCATGATCATCATGGTGGGGAGCACGGCAGCAGGCAGAAGAAGCAGTACCTCAGAACTTACATTTTATCAGAAAGTTGGAGGNAGAGAGAGAGAGAGAGAGAGAGAGAGAGAGAGAGAGAGAGAGAGAGAGAGAGACTGGGAGTGGCATGGGTGTTTGAAACTTCAAAGCCCACCCACCATGACACACCTCCTCCAAAAGGCCACACCTCCTAATCCTTCCCAAACAGTTCCACCAACTAGGGACCAACTAGGGCATTCATATTCATAAGCCTATGAGGGCCAGTCTTACCCAAACTACCACACTGCGGAAGCTGAGGCAGCTGATCACATTGTGTCCATAGTCAGGAAAAAGATAATAATGAATACTTCTGCTCAGCTCACTTTCTCCCTTTTTTTTGTAGTCTAGGATTGCTCTCTAGGGAATGGTGTCACTCAGTGGGCAGCTGTTCCCACCTCAATTGCTTAATGAAGATAGTCCCCTACGGCCTCGGACCGGCCTCAGTCGGCTTCTCTCAATCCATGGTAGAAATCGGGGTTCCGGACATGTGGGCAAGGAGATGGCAATGAAAAGGAGGTGACAGACAGATGCGAACACAAGGGAGAGTGTGTATCTGAATGTATTTTGTCTCAAAGTGAGCACCAGTTTTACATAATACAGAAAACAAAGGAGTAGGACGTCACAGCAGGCAAAGGAACATTGAAGCATCTGACACAAAACAGAGGAATGCCCTCAAAGGACTGGCAGCCACCGACTGGGATAAAATTCAATGTTAACAAATGGGATCAACGCAGCCCCACCCAAGGTCAGCTTAATCTTAGAAGTCAGGGGCTAGGGCCTCGTGCCCTTGCCATAGTTCCAATTCTAGTCTATTTTATAGTCCACTTTCCCCCTAGGCCATTGTAAATTCCTGTGTATGGGTGTAACTCAGCTATCTATAGTTCTAAATATCTACTCTGGTTCCTCCTTAGACCACAACCTTCCTTCTTCCTAGTTAATTGTAAATTCCTGCATCAGGCAGTGACTTAGCTATCCATGCCCAGGGTTGACTGAAGGACTGCCTGGTACTGGTGAAGAATCTAACTTAGCTATATGTCAAAATCAATCCTTAGAGGCACTTATAATAAAGCAATATGGAGGGAAATCACACAGATCCGTTCACCGACTAAAGCAAGGACGCATTTGGAGCATTCATTATACAGGATGCCACAGTTCCAGGAGACTAAGTTTCAGTGAACTTTTTGCCTCGGGACTGTGTCCAGACTTTTCGGCCTGTCACACGGATCACTACTGGAGTGGATGTAGCTAGCACCCTACAGGCATGTGCAGATGAAAAATGCTCTAGTGATTCTAGATCTCATAAAATTGGCAATTGAGATGAACATGTGGTGGCTGATATGGTCCACTTGTCAGGATCTAAAGTTAAGGCAGGATAAGAAAGACAAGAAAGGGCTGGTGAGATGGCTCAGTGGGTAAGAGCACCCGACTGCTCTTCCAAAGGTCCAGAGTTCAAATCCCAGCAACCACATGGTGGCTCATAACCATCCGTAACAAGATCTCTTCTGGAGTGTCTGAAGACAGCTACAGTGTACTTACACATAATAAATACATTAATTAATTAAAAAAAAAAAAGAAAGACAAGAAAACTATGGGATGTAGGAAGGGAAAGGAGCCTCTCACCCTGGAGTCTAACTGAAGTCCCTCACCAGCTGAGAACCAAGAATTTCAATATTAGCATTTTTTAAAAAAAGATTTATTTATGGACTGGAGAGATGGTTCAGTGGTTAAGAGCACTGACTGTTCTTTCAGAGGTCCTGAGTTCAATTCTCAGCAACCACACGGTGGCTCGCAACTCTCTGTAATCTGATTTGATGCCCTCTTCTGGTGTGTCTGACAACAATAACAATGTACTAATATCAATAAAATAAATCATTTAAAAAAAGATTTATTATTTATATGTATATGAATACACTGTTGCTGTCCTCAGACACACCAGAAGAGGGCATCAGATCCTATTACAGATGGTTGTGAGGGCTGGAGAGATGGCTCAGTGGCTAAGAGCACTGACTGCTCTTCCAGAGGTCCTGAGTTCAATTCCCAGCAACCACATGGTGGCTCTCAACCATCTGTAAAGGGAGCCAATGCCCTCTTCTGGTCTGTGGTACTTGTATACATGAAATAGATAAGTCTTAAAAAAAAAAAAAATTAACATTTGCTTTGCTTTTTCCCAGCTGTAAACCTATACTATTCTAGAATGTTAGCTAAAGGAAATCCCTCATCCCAAAACCAGGGCCATAAAACAGGCCCAACCTTTAAGACACCTACTACCCTTGGAATTCTGGGAAGTGGCTGATTCCTCATCATATGCCCTGGAGCAAGGATGCTGAAAAAACAAGTAGCTGAAGTTTCTCTTCTACTCTGCAGTTTATCCAAAGGTGGGGCAGGGATGGGGGCCTGTTGAGCCAAGCATTCTCCATGACAGACCCTGCATGGAACATTCTCCCATATCCTCAGATACTAAGCCACAGAGTTGGGGCCACCATCCTCTCATTTCATAAAGTCTGTCCTTGCCTTTTTGAGGTTCCATGGAGTCTATACTTTCATTTTCTCCAGTGACTTATTTCTTACACTCACCAGACAGATACCCCATGTACAGTACAGGCACGTCCTAAACCCCTGTGCAGCCCTGAACACTCCTGGTTTTTACTCCAGCCAGTTATCATCCCATTGGAGGCATGCCTATAAGTATGTCTAATTCTTTCCCTGGGCATCTCGCTCTCTCTTCTTAATAAACCCTAACTCCGCTTCATAATGGCTCATTATGAATTTTTTTTTCTGGGTTGAAGCCAAGGATCCCGGTTTATCTGAGTTGGGCCCCCTCTGTCCTGGTGGGCTTCCACAGACCTCTCCTCAGGACATGTGAGGGGAGCAGCCCCTCCCCCACAGCGGCTCCTCAAACATAGAAGAATTGGTTCTGGTTGTCTTACTGAAGGCCTTTGGGTTTCATTTGAAATAGAGACTCGCATTTTTACAACCTGTTCAGCCAGAGGGAGATAAGGGCCATTCTTTTCCTTTGAAAGCTCATAGGACAAACAACACTGTGTAAGAAACTGCGTTAAGCTCAGAGCAGCCAACCTCTTAGGGGGCCAAATGAGATAATTCTATGAACTACCGTATCTAAGTAATTTTAATATGCATTTTCCTAAGCACTAAGAATGTTGAACATTTTAAAATATATTTTTAGCTATTTTTATTTTATTTTTTTTGAGAACTCTGTTCAGATTCATAATCTGTTTTTTAAAATTGGGTTGTTTGTCTTCTTGACTGGTATTTTTTGTTTGTTTGTTTTTTGAGTTAACGGTATATTCTGGATTAAAGGAAAGAAATAAAAGAAGAAAGAAAGAAAAGAAAAAAGAAAAGAAAGAAAGAATCTACCTGATAGTGTCTGGAGGGAATAGTCAGATCCTAATTTAAGAGTTACTTGAAAACATTTCCAAGATTGCTGCTTATGTTGAAAAGATAAAGCTGCTCTCTGCTTTGTCAGTAGGTTAATAAAATCTAGACAAAGTAAATAGGCAGAATTAGAAAGAAAAAAAAAAAAGCCGTCACACGACTGGATTCTGGCAGTTGCTGGCAGTGATTAATTTACTGAGGCCCTTCCATGTGCTAGTTAATTTATAGGGACCTGGGGGATTTAAAAAAAAACCAGAATAATTTCCTTCATTTAAGGAGCCCAGGCTAGTGAGAAGACAGCAGTCCACGGGACAGACTTGGGACTTTAGTGGGAGCGTTACAGAATGGTTCCAGTGCAGACGAGAGCATCACCCATGGCTTCCAACAGTAGGCCACACCAAATCCGGGCTCTAAAGAAAGCCCAGGAGGAGGCTGTGGAGGGACACGCCTCTTGTTGTTGTTTCGAGACAGAGTTTCTTTGTGTGGCTCTAGTTGTCTTGGAACTCGCTTTGTAGACCAGGGTGGACTGCAAACTCAAGAGATCTCTCTGCCTGCCTCTGCCTTTTGAGTACTGGGATTAAAAGTGTGCGGCCACCTCTGCCACTGGAAGACGCCTCTTGTCCCAGCACTAGGGAAGCAGAAGCAGGGTCTCTCGGTGAGTTTGAGGCCAGCCTGGTCTATTTAGAGAGTCCCAGGATAGTCAGGGCTAAAGGGAGAGATGCTGTCTAAAAACACAAAACAAAACAAGACAAACTTCCAAACAAACACATAGGCGTCATCCAAGCAGAGAAGACTCTTGGCTTGGGTGGGTTGTTTTCCTGGAAGGTCTCCTCGTCCTCCTCGTCCTCATCCTCCTCTATCACCACCACCACCACCATCATCATCATATTTTGAGGCAGGTCTCAGGTAGCTGAGAATGCCTTTGAACTCCTGACCGTTACCTTCCTCACCTCCCAAGTTCTGTGATTACAAGTGTGTACTATCTAGCCTAGGATTTGTTTCATTTAAGAAAGATTACTGGTTCTTGCTGTGTAGTCCAAGCTGGCCTCAATTTCTTGCCAACTCCCCTGCTTCTGCCTCCCCTGAGTCTGTGCCAGCAGGCTGGAGATTGAGCACACAATCTTTAGTATGGTGGACATGCATTTACCACCAAGCCGCACTCCCATTCCATCTCAAGATGGTGAATGGTGGAGAAATGAATGAATGGTGAATGGTGGAGAAATGCACAGATCGGATTTGCATTTCAGAGCCACTGCTTGGAGAATGTGGAACAGAGGCAAAACTAAAAGCTGAAAGAACAGTGAGTAGGGCATCCACTAAGCTTGCCTTTCACTCTGACAGGATCTAGAGTCACCTAGGAAACACACCACTTGCCCCGCCTTAGAGGAGTTTCTAGATTAGGTTATCTGAAGTGGAAAGATGTTCTCTAACTATGGGTGCCACTATTCCATGGGGTGGGGTCCTCCACTGAATAAAAAGCAAAAGTGAGGTCAGCTCACTTTCTTCCTCTCTGCTCCCTACCATGGCTGCATTGTGACCAACTGCCATCAGGCCTTCCCTGCCCAGATGAACTGTACCTTGGAATTATGAGACAAAAATAAACCCTTCCTATAAATTGTAGGTCAGTGATCTTTGCAAGCAATGATGAGGTGGGCTGAGAGCAAACTCCGGTGGCAGAGTATTTGTCTGGGTGTGTGAAGTCCTGCGCTTGACCCCCAGCATCCCAGCTGCTGAGGCAGGAGGATTGCTGTGAGTTCCAGGCCAGCCTGGACCTGCAGTCTTGTTCTATGCTCCCACAGGCATGCACCAGCACACCTGACTAGCAACATGTCTTAACCTTTTATATCTTCATACCTCTGGTTCTTTTGAGATGGAATTCTCTATACAAACACATGCTTTCTTACCCCAGTGTTTGGATATTTCATAATTCCCACACATCTAGGTTTGGTGGTGTAGGATAGTGCGGTCCAATATTATAGCCGCTGCCACACGTCAATGTGGTGGTCTGAGGAGACACCTGTGAGTGTAGAATACACAACCCATCTCACAGACATGTGGTTGCCAGACTCAAAAAATGCCTCTCAACAATTCCTGCCTGTGATATTTTTCTAACTTAGCAATTTTACTCAATGGCTGGAGATGGGGCTCAAGAGCTTGGTAGCATACTCGTCTAATGTGGGCGAAGTCCTAGGTCTGATTCCCCAGCTCTGCATAAACCAGGCTTGGTGGTGCATTCTTGCAGTCTCAGCCTTCAGGAGGTGGAAGTAGAAAGGTCGGGAGTTCAAGGTCACCCTTAGCTATGTAGAGAATAAGTGGCCAGCCTGGGAAACATAAGACCCTGGTCTTTTTTATATATATTTTAAAATTTATTTATTTTATATGAGTACACTGTAGCTGTCTTTAGACACACCTGAAGAGGGCATTGGCTCCATTACAGATGGTTGTGAACCAACATGTGGTTGCTGGGAATTGAACTCAGGACCTCTGAAAGAGCAGTCAGTGCTCTTAAACGCTGAGCCATCTCTCCAGCCCAAGACCCTGGTCCTAAAAACAAAACAGAATGAAAACAAAAACAGCAATAAACTTCAGGATAAAACGCTAGATCAGAAGGCTCCCTGATGAAAGTCGGTGAGGAAAAACACACTGTAATCTCTTCCTGCCAGAGACAAGATCTGTGAGTGAATTTGCTAAGCTAGGGAAGACCTCTGCAGAGAAGCGGGGAAGCTGCTTCGGACGGGCACCGCCTGGCACCTGGATTAACCAGTCTGAGCCAGTGAGAGTGGCATCCATCTTCCCAGAACCTGCTTCTCCTCACATACACACCTTCTTTTGGAAGACAGGTTGAGGCAGAGTGTGGGGAGGCAGAAAGCCAAGGGTTTCCATATGCCTCTCTAACACAAAGTTCTAGCTCAGCCAAGGAAAGCAGAGGGAATACCAGGGGAGGCACCAACTCCTCCACACAGTGCAGGTGCTGACAGAAACTCACTCCAAAAGGTAGCTGGTTCAAACTCCACCATGGCCATGCAGTCCCTTGTTAGCCAGCGGTCAGGGTTAGCCAGAGCCGGGCTGACTCCACAACCGACTACAAACTGACAGTTCGAGAGACTAGGTCTAAGTTTCTGTTTCCCAGAAATAAGAACCTGGATCCAGGAACCTCAGAGCCTAACCAATTGTAGATCAGTCAGACACCTAGTCCATTCCCAAAGGGGGAATCCTCTGTATGCAGGAAATTCAGCTCAGTAACCGCTCTTTGCTTCTGTCTACCATGAATCTGGGCTATCATTGTTTTGTGATTCTTGAACCCTAACGCTGTTATAACTGGAGAAAGAAAAACTTCGATAAAGACAGACTAAGGAAATCATGGATTTACTAAGATGTAGTGTTCCTTGAAAGAGTCTTTCAGGGCTGGAGAGATGGCTCAGCAGTTAAGAGCACTGATTGCTCCTCTGGAGACGACCCAGGTTCAATTCCCAGTACCTACATAGCAGCTCACAACTGTTTCTAACTCTGAGATCTGACACCCCCACACATACATACAGGCAAAATACCAACGCACATAAAATAAAAATAAATTATTAAAAAAATCTTTCACACCGAGGAGAAAGACAAACACATACATCAGGACACAGGAAAGAAAGCCAAGCCAGAATAAACAGGACAGGGACAGAACAGGGACAGGGACAGGGAAGCTACCAACAGCATGAAATAACAGTGACTGACACACAGTTTAATAATTTGAAGATTAGTGGTTTCAACTCCCCAGTCAGAAGACAGATGACTATCAGAAGCAGTTAAAATGTAGGATCCCAAGCTGGGCGTGGTGGCGCACGCCTTTAATCCCAGCACTTAGGAGGCAGAGGCAGGCAGATTTCTGAGTTCGAGGCCAGCCTGGTCTACAAAGTGAGTTCCAGGACAGCCAGGGCTATACAGAGAAACCCTGTCTCAAAAAACCAAAAAAAAAAAAAAAAAAAAAAGGGCTGGAGAGATGGCTCAGNGGTTAAGAGCACTGANTGCTCTTCCANAGGTCCTGAGTTCAAATCCCAGCAACCACATGGTGGCTCACAACCATCTGTAATGAAATCTGCCGCCCTCTTCTGGAGTGTCTGAAGACAGCAACAGTGTACTTACATATAATAAATAAATATTAAAAAAAAAAAAAAAGTAGGATCTCCCTATTTATTGCCTCCAAGGAAAATACCTAATCATAAGATATGGACACTACTTTAGAGAGACAAAATAAAAAAGATATTCTACATAAATGGGACCGGGGGAAAAGAGAAAACAAAACAAACAAAACAAAACCAGCGACTGCTGTTCATTTACCTGATGAAATAGACATCAAGCCAAAGCAATTAGAGAAGATGAAGGCCTCTGTACTGGCTAAGGTTGTAATCCAAGGGACTGCAGAGAGCATGCGCTCAGTGGTTAGAAGTACGGGCTGGTCCTTCAGAGGAGCCTGATTGGAGTGTAAGTGGTGATTCAGTCCCAGGAGATCCAACGCCCTCTCCTGGCTCCTGTGAGTACTGCATGCATGTTGTTCACTGAGCATACAAGTAAGCAAAACACTCATATACATAAAATAATGAATAATAGATCTTAAAAAGTTAAAAAAAAAAAACCCTACACACTATTGGATGATAAATGTATCACTGAAGAAATTAGGAAAGAGAATTAAACATTCCTAAAATCAAGGCTGGGTGTGGCAGTGCACACCTATAAACCTAGTATTTAGAAGGCAGAGGCAAGAGGAGTTCTGTGAGTTCGAGGCCAGCCTGGTCTACAGAGTGAGTTCCAGAGCAGCCAGGGCTACACAGTGATACCTTACCTCAAAAAAACCAAAACAAAGCAAAAACCTTAAAAATCAAAAGGAAATGAAAACATGGCACACCAAAATAATGGAAGTGTCCTAAGAGGGACATCAAAGCTTTAAGTGCCTACGTTAAGAAACTGGAGTAGGGGGCTGGAGAGATGGCTCAGCAGTTAAGAGAACTGGCTGTTCTTCTAGAGGTCCTGAGTTTAATTCCCAGCCACTACATGGTGTCTCACAACCGTCTATAATGGGATCTGGTGCCATCTTCTGTCCTGCAGGTGTACATGCAGGCAGGACACTCATAAACGTTAAATAAATAAGTAAATAAATAAATAAATCTTAAAGAAAAAAATAAAAGAAATTGGGGGAGGGTTGGTTTAGTGGTTAAAAGCTAAGCTTATTATTCCTTTTTTTTTTTTTTTTTTTTTTTTGGTTTTT
>NC_034598.1:9793945-9795422 GCF_900095145.1 Mus pahari
GAGAGAGAGAGAGAGAGAGAGAGAGAGAGAACTGGGAATGGCATGAGTCTTTTTTTGTTTTTTGTTTTTGTGTGTTTGGTTGGTTTTGCTTTGTTTTGTTGAGACAGGGTCTTTCTGCATAGCTTTGGTTGTCTTTGGTTGTGTAAGCACTTGTTCTGTAGATCAGGCTAGCCTCAGACTCACAAAGATCCTCCTGCTTTTCCTTCTGAGTGCTGGGATTAAAGGCATCTATCACCACCTGGCAACACGAGTCTTTTCTTTTAAAAAGACTTATTTATTTTATGCATACGAGTGCACTGTAGCTTTCTTCAGACACACCAGAAGAGGGCATTGCATCCCATTATAGATGGGTGTGAGCAACCATGTGGTAGCTGGGAATTGAACTCACAACCTCTGGATGAGCAGTCAGTGCTCATAACACGAGTCTTTTAATGTGTCAGAGCCTGCTCACAGTAACACACCTCCTCTAACAAGGCTACACACCTTAATCCTTCCAAAACAGTTCTCCCAACTAGGGTCTAAGTATTCAAACATATGGGCCTATGGGGACATTGTTATCCAAACCACCACAGGGGGATACTGGAGATAGAAAGATTTAATCGGGAATTGGAGAAGATCTGGGTAGATGCAAGGGTCCATTAAAACTAAGGATGCTTGAGAAAGCCATAAGGAAACATGATGCTTGGTAAACCCCTTTTTATAAAAAGTCTTTGAGCAGAGGCAGCCTGCATTGGTGGGCAAGCCATAGACAACTAAATGAAAATCCACGGGGCTGGAGAGATGACTCAGCGGCTAAGAGCATCCACGGCACAGGACCTGAGTTTTGTTCCTAACACACGTCAGGTAGCTCACAACCACCCGTGACACCTGTTCTGGCTTCTGCAGGCAGCTTCACTCCAGTGCACACACCCACATACAGACACAAACATACACATCAGTAAAAAGAAATATAAGAGCCTGGACAGATGACTCAGAGGTTATCTTTTGGAAGGCTAGTGCTCGTCCTGAGTTCAATTCCCAGCACCCACATAGTGGCTCACAGTCATCTATACTGGGATCTGGTGTCCTCTTCTGGGATTGCAAACAGAACATACATACATAAATAAATACAATTTAAAAAAGAATTATAATTGTTTTTTTTAAAAGAAAGGGAATCCTGATGCCATGTGTTGGCTACCTCCCGAAGGGTGTCCACCAGGGAGGCCTTTGTGACCTCCAAAGCGATACAGAATTTGGCCACTGCCCTTTGGCCTTCCAGAACTGAGTAGTAAGATGGCCACTGAGGACGTTCATGCTATTTTCTCTCTATTGTCTCGTTAAAGACCATGGCAACTTAGGGAGGAAAGAGTTTCTTTCTTTCTTAAGATTTATTTATTTTTTATTATATGTAAGTACACTGTAGCTGTCTTCAGACACTCCAGAAGAGGGCGTCAGATCTTGTTACAGATGGTTGTGAGCCACCATGTGTTTGCTGGGA
>NC_034598.1:9795433-9810864 GCF_900095145.1 Mus pahari
TTTTTTTTTAAAGATTTATTTATTTATTTATTATATGTAAGTACACTGTAGCTGTCTTCAGACACTCCAGAAGAGGGCGCCAGATCTCATTACGGATGGTTGTGAGCCACCATGTGGTCGCTGGGATTTGAACTCAGGACCTTTGGAAGAGCAGTCGGGTGCTCTTACCTGCTGAGCCATCTCACCAGCCCATTCTATATCTTTATATAGTTTCAAAATTTTTCTATATTTTTAGAACAGTTTAAAAGAATTAAAAGTTTTCTTTTAATTTAAATTTTTTTTAAAACCCTGCATCGGTTTTGCCTGCACTTAATTCAGTGCACCATGAGAATTCCTGGTGCAGGTGGAAGTCAGCCACAAGAGGACACTGGGTCCCCTGGAACTGGACTTACAGAAGATTGTGAGCCACTAAGATTTGAACCCATGCCTTCTGGAAGAGCACCCAAATTTCTTAACTGCTGAGCCATCTCTCCAGCCTCTGATTACTTTTACCTGCAAAGAAATGTATAAAGGAATCTTGGGGAAGAACTTTATTTTTAAATCAGTGCTCCGTATGACTTTAATGAAGGCACCTTCTTCAGCAGAGATAATTACATCCACCTGGTCCCATTTTAATGGCTCAGAAGAACAAAATGCTTTTTCCTTAGAGTGACATGGTACCACTCTATAGAACCAGACTTCAGCCAGCATCTACTTTAGATATGCTGAGTGCGGTCCTGGAAGAGCCCGGTTAACTGATTTAGAAGGGATTTTACACAAATGGGAAATGTGGTTGTGTTCAGGATCCTGTAACATCTCCTTCAACATGCCATCACTGTTCTGAGTTAGGAAAATATTTTATCTGATTTTCCAGCCTACTTAAAACCTCACTAATCTCTCACAGCCTAAGAGTTACTGTTGCTTTAGCCCCAACAGAATAATAAAATCCAAGAAAGGGGCTCGGGTTGTAGCTCAGTGGCAAGAGCACATAAGCTAAATGTGTCCCTCACCAACCACCAAACTAAAGCCTCCACACTGAAGAAAACAGAAGGATGTAAAAATGGGACTAAACCATGTGGTGTAAAAGATGCACAGAATCTTACACTCCGCGGACTCCACTGTTCCTGAGCTGAGGGTCATGGGACTGAGCAGAGGAGAACGGGACTGAGCAGAGGATCATGGGACTGAGCAGAGGAACATCGGACTGAGCAGAGGACCATGGGACTGAGCAGAGGAACATCGGACTGAGCAGAGGACCATGGGACTGAGCAGAGGTTCATGGGACTGAACAGAGGATCATGGGACTGAGCAGAGGATCATCGGACTGAGCAGAGGACCATGGGCCTCGGCCTGTAGTGTTGTGTGCCACTGCACTCTTGAGGTCTGCAAACTCCATTTGTGAGGTGAGAGTGGGATTTCATTTCTAGAACTTAATTATCCCCATTGGGCCTGGACTCTGCCTCCTGCCCCCAGGGTGGGTGGGAGCTGAAGGAGGAGTGCTTTTTTTTTTTTCATCAGAAAGAATGTCCAGCTCAGGCCTCTCCGTGAGGCTGAGTCTGTCCCCTGAAGCTTCCACAACCTTCATAAGTGCAGGGAGAACAACCTGTGTCATCTGGTATTTGCCAAGGGAGCTCTCTCTCTATAGCTCCGTTCCCTGATTTTTTACCGTAAACCGTGTGTGTGTGTGTGTGTGTGTGTGTGTGTGTGTGTGTTCGAGAGAGACAGAGAGAGAGAGTCAGAGACAGAGACAGAGAGACAGAGAGACACACAGACACAGACAGACATCTGTACTTGAGGGAACAGATATGTGAAATGAGGAGAAGCTAGAATTTCTGTCCAAGAGCCCCTGGGTGACTGATGGATGGAGAGCTCCCTAGGCATGCTGGGCATGAAATCCTGAGGCCACTGGGAAAAGAAAGTGGACTTCCTCTAAATGTGCTTTGTGTGAGTTAGGGAGACCAAGGTCACAGACTCGACTGCTTGTTAATTTATTCAAATTATTTTGTGTTTTGTGACTAAGTAATGATACAGCTGGTTTACAAGGAAATGTCATTCCTGTGCTCTGGCTGCCAATTCTCCTCGCCAGAGGCAAGGACCACCAACAGCATCGATGTCTCTTTGGAAAGATGGTTTCTTTGATGTACCGTAGTGTACTCATTGCTATGAATTTTATTTTTTTTAATGCTCTCCCCTTTTCAACAGGGTCTTATCAAGTCACTAGTTGGCCTGAAACCTGCTAAGTAGACCAGGCTGGCCTCGAACCCAGGCTATCTGCCTGCCTCTGCCTCCCAAGTGTTGGGATTTGTTGAGGCCTGCCCCACTAGCCTAGCTGTATCCGTTTTGAGGACTTGATCCAGGACTTCTTTCATGCTAGGCAAGCACTCTACCAACTGAACTGTATCTTCACCATGGCTCCTATTTTAAAAAATGTTATAGTAAATCTCCAACCCCAATATGCCCATGCAAAACCACATAACTTAGTTATAATATTTATAAGCTGTATGTCTAGATTGGGCAGATTTACCATTATACTAATCTATTTTCTATCTAATCCCAGTGTTTCCTCTAATCCCCTTTTTAAGGCACGTAAATTTTTATCTAGGGCCCTGTCTTTTGAGAATAAATCAAGAGAATAAATATTGTAGTAATGGTAAGTGACAATGTGTCTATTTCCTTTAAATCCACTCTATTGAACTGTTCAAAATATCATCACATAAAGTCCCAAAAGTATTTATTGTGTTCCTCATCTTTAAGTATCACATATATATATATATATTTATATCTTTATTATCAACTTATAATTTTTATTATCTGACCTGGAGTCTTTTGTACCTTTGTCTCCCTCTGCTGTTCAATTTAGGACATTGTAGTTCTCTCCTTTTTTTTTTTTTTTTTTAATTCACAGGGAAGGGCTGACTGTAGAAAGACCCGTGACTTCTGCGCTTCTGAGCCTGCTCTCTGTCTTTTGTTTGGGTTGCAGCTGGCAGCATGTGCACTAAATCTCAAGCAGCCTGCAGCACGAACAGTCGGGAGAGTGGGTCTGGTTGTCCCATGTCCTGGTGTAGACTCGGGGACATGGGGAGCGAGCATGGAAAGGCTCCCTGGGACACAGATGCCTCAATCAGCTCACTCTGTCTGCCACAAAGTTGTGCTCTAGGGTCCCATCCCACCCTAGGCTCAGGGAACCCCACACTGGTGCTTCTCAAGTTCCAGCTCCAGGCTGGGGTGCTGTTCCTGGCTGTAGCTATCTGGGACTTGGGGAGGGAGCCTCTCTGTAGCTCTCTGTAGACCCCTCAGACCCAGTCAGCTTTTAATCTGTATATTGTTGTAGCCTTAGATCATTGCCCCAGTCAAGTGGCCTTTTATCTAAGGTTAGTTGGGTTCTAAGCCCCACATTGGGCACCAATTTGTTATAGTGAATCTCTAACCCCAATATGCCCATGCAAAAACACACAACTTGGTTATAATGTTCATAAGCTGTATGCCTGGATTGGGCAGATTTGCCACTACACTAATCTATTCCCCAGCTGTGAGATCTCTTATTGTTTGTGGGTTCTCTAGGCCATGTGGTCTTCTTTTTTTTTAACCTCCTTTTCCTCTATCTTCTTCCTCTCTCGTTTTCTGCTCCTCCCCCACTCTCTAGAACCTCCAACCCCACCTTTCCCTTCTATTGCCCAATCACAGGCTCTAGCCTTCATCTGACCAGTTAAAATGGGGACAAGGTTTACATGAAATCACCTG
The DNA here is from genome assembly GCF_900095145.1 of Mus pahari. Classification (NCBI taxonomy): domain Eukaryota; kingdom Metazoa; phylum Chordata; class Mammalia; order Rodentia; family Muridae; genus Mus; species Mus pahari. The sequence goes on from NC_034598.1 coordinate 9,799,154, forward strand.
AGGACACGATCCACTCCTTGTTGAGGCAGCCCCTTTTGAGGAAGCAGAACTCACACTGGAACATAAACAGTGCCAGAGCAACCCACAACATCATTTTTCTTTTTCTTTTCTTTTCTTTTTTTTTTTTTTTGAGCTTGTCTATACCAGTTTTGGAGAGGCTGGTGGTTAGGTATCTTCTTCCTCTATTAATCTTTATCTTATTATTCCCTTGATTCATAGACTGGCTCTGAACCATGCCATTTCAGCGTGGTTGTCTGACTAATGAACTCCTGCATTCTGTCTGTAGCCCATTCTGGCACTGAGGTCATGATATTCCTCCTGCCCCAGTCTTCTGAGGGTTGGAACAATACTGTGGTACTTCAAGGTTTAAAAACTTTATTTTTTTTGATGTGTATGGGTGTATTGTCTGTACATACATCTATGTATGCTTAGTGCCTGCCTTAGTCAGGGTTTCTATTCCTGGACAAAACATCATGACCAAGAAGCAAGTTGGAGAAGAAAGGGCTTATTCAGCTTACACTTCCACACTGCTGTTCATCACCAAGGAAGTCAGGACTGGAACTCAAGTAGGTCAGGAAGCAGGAGCTGATGCAGAAGCCATGGAGGAATGTTCTTTGCTGGCTTGCTTCCCCTGGCTTGCTCAGCCTGCTCTCTTATAGAACCCAAGACTACCAGCCCAGAGATGGTCCCACCCACAAGGGGCCCTCCCCCCTTGATCACTAATTGAGAAAATGCCTTACAGCTGGATCTCATGGAGGCATTTCCCCAACTGAAGCTCCTTTCTCTGTGATAACTCCAGCTGTGTCAAGTTGACACAAAACTACCCAGTACAGTGCCCATGGAGATGGTGAGATGGTGTCAGAGGCCCAAGACCTGGAGTAACAGAAGCTTGTAACCTACCAAGTAGGTGCAGCAAATTGAACCTGGGTCCTCTGGAAGAGAAGCCAGCAATCTGAACCACTGAACCATCTCTTCAACTCCAGACCTTACTTTAAAAAAAAAAAAAGATTTTTTTTTTAAATTTATCTTATGAGTTCTCTATCTGCATTTACACCTGAGTGCCAGAAAAGGGCATCAGATTATACGTGGTTGTGAGCCACTATGTGGGTGCTGGGAATTGAACTCAGGACCTTTGGGAGAGAAACCAGTGCTCTTAATTGCTGAGCCATCTCTCCAGCCCCGGATCTTGCTTTTTTAAACTTACTCATTTATCATGAGCTGAGAATGGTGGTGTATGCCTTTATTTCTAGCACTTGAGAGGCAGAGGAAGGTGGATTTCTGTGAGTTCAAGGCCAGACTGGACTCCGTACTGAGTTCCAGGAAAGTCAGGAGTTCATAGAGAAAAATCTCACTCAAAAAAACAAAACAAACAAAGTTTAAGGTCTCTTTAGCTATGTCAAAGCCCGAGTACATGAGACCCTGTTTAAAACAGAAAAAGGAAAAGAAGAAGAAAAAGAAAGAGAAAATGTTGGGGGTGCAGAGATGGCTCAGCAGTTAAGAGCACTGGCTGCTCTTCCAGAGGAGCCAGGTCTGCTCGCAGCCACCTCCAGCTTTGTGGGATTTAGTATCCGCTGGCTTCCTTGGGCACTGCATCTGTGTCATTCACAGACATACATGCAGATAAAACACCTGTTCACATAAAATAATAAACTGCACTCCAGGGCAGACCCCATGTCTAGGAATAATTAGCCAACACAAGAGGAACTCCATGGGAAAACAGGGTCATCAAGAGTCCACTTCTGGGGTGCTTGCTGCAGGTCTGATGGCCATGAGTTTGATCCCCCTGGAAGAAGAACTGACTTCTGTAAGCTCTTCTCTGCATCTGCATGTCCCCTTGCCCAGTAAATAAATAAATGCATGTAAAAATGAAATAGGTTAAGTATTTACCATAGAGATTTCATTAACGTAACACACACACACACACACACACACACACACACACATATATATATACACATACATATACATATAGTACATATGTATATACACATAATAAATATAATATATAAAAGAATATAATGTCCTTTTGCACTCTTTAGTGACTTTATATTATTTAATAGTATAGATATGTTAATTTCTTTAGCTAGGTCTCAGTTTTTGGATAGTTAGTGATTTTCAGCCTGTTACCAAACAGCAACTAATAATTGCACATTACTCTGTACAAGTCAGTCTTATTGTAATTGATGTTTTGAGACAGGGTTTCTCTGTGTATCCCTGGCTGTCCTGGAACTCTTTCTGCTGATCAGGCTGGCCTCAAACTCAGATCCACCCACCTCTGCCTCCCAAGTGCTGAGATTAAAGGGTGTGCCACCACCAGGCTGTACAAATATATCTTTGGACTAAATTTAGCATTAGAATTGGCAGAGGGAGACATGCAGTATTAACAGCAATAGCTGCATCCTTTCCTACAGATCTAAAAGCCTTTTCTCATATCCCTGAAGGACAGCACGTCCTAAAACTCTGAACTCACAGTTTGACCAAAGGCATTAAGAGGGTTCCTTCTTTTTATTTAATTCCCTTAAACCGTAGCAACTTCCACGCCAGGACACTTCATCATGGGCCACCGTACTCAGTTTGCATCTAAACATAGTCTGGACTGTTTCTATTTACAGCTGTTTTCTTGTTGGGTGAATCTGACGATCTGGGAGAAATTGAAAAAAAAAAAAAAAGCTATAGGAGAAAAAAAACCCGTAACTCCAAAAGAAACTCACTGTGATTTATTAGCTTCATGAGGATCAAAAATTCAGGAATTGTTGTCAGCACAAAATTCAGGGCTTTTTGTCAGATGAAAAATATATCACCTCTCCGTCTGTCTATATCATCTATCTACTTATTTTTGACAATGAGTGTAACAATCCATGTGGCCAGCAGAGGGCAGCACACCCCCACAGAGTGTCCAGGAGCCGCCACCAGCAGATTGAAAAGGCTGCAGCAGGGACTTTGGACCACCTTAGCCAGAATACTAACCCATTTTGTCACTTTCTCCGGCCTCCAGGCTTGGGGCTGGTGAAAGAGAGGAACAAAGCTTGCCTAAAAGACCAAGATAAACTGAAGAACTAAATGCCAGCTAAGTGCAGGGCAGCATAGAAATAGGAAAGAAAGAAGTATTGTAAAACCAGCATCATTGAGTAGAAGGGGACTTTAATCAAATGCAAGTTTTTCAGGCACTGTTTGCACAGTAAAGCCCAGAAAGTATACTTTATTGTGTTAATATCTCACTTCACATCCATTTTGCTAAAAATGTCAAATAATTTAGCTCTGTATTTAGTCTTCTATTTTCCTAAAAATAACACTTATTTTTTTAAAAATCAAAATGCAGATTAACCTTATTCTTTAATGTTAGTCCATTTATCCAATATTGAGTGCCAGGTGGAGAGGCCATGGGGTGGACATAGTCCCTGCATTCCTGCTCCGACTCCCACGTACTCGGGATTGAACCCAGGGCCTTGTACACACTAGGCCAGTTGTAGCACTGAGCTACATCCTCCACCCTGACTCCCCCCGCCTCCTTTTTTTTTCCAGCAAAGCAGAAAGGACTGGAAATCTGGGTCAGGAAGCTTGGTAACTTCAGAGGTGGTATCATAACTGGCTCTGTGGCTGTAGCCAAGTTTCTTTTTTTTTTTTTTTTAAATATATTTTTTTAAAGATTAATTTATTATATGTAAGTACACTGTAGCTGTCTTCAGACATCCCAGAAGAGGGCATCAGATCTCCTTACAGATGGTTGTGAGCCATCATGTGGTTGCTGGGATTTGAACTCAGGACCTTTGGAAGAGCAATTGGTGCTCTTAACCACTGAGCCATCTCCCCAGTCCTGCAGCCAAGTTTCTTAACATCTCTGTTTTATCTCAGAATAAGAAACGATATAGATGTGCTGTCAGTCTCACAGACACACAAACAAAACACCACATTAGGACAGGCATTTCAGGCCACACAGCCACACAGATGGCTTAACAGGAAGACAGCCTGATAACTTGAGTCTGAAGTCTGAAGCCCACATGGTAGAAAGACAACACATCCTCTGACCGTCATATATGTGCTGTGGCACATGTAGACCCCCCCACATCCTCTGACTGTCATATATGTGCTGTGGCACATGTAGACTCCCCCCCACACACACATCCTCTGACTGTCATATATGTGCTGTGGCACATGTAGACTTCCCCCCCCCCACATCCTCTGACTGTCATATATGTGCTGTGGCACATGTAGACCCCCCCCACGATAATAAGTAAGAAAGTCAGTAAGTAAATAAGTAAATAGGCAATGAGAGAAAAGGAAAAAAGCAACACCATATGCAAAGATGCTGGCAAGTAAAAGGAGTATGAGTTAAAGAGCCACAGAATAATGCCCATGGCAGCAGCAGAGGCAGCTTGTTGTGTCCTGTGAGCCAACACTCTGCTGAATGCTGGAGTTACTTCAGTTAGGGCTGCATCCCTTGCATGTAGGTCCCCCAGACAGGCGGTGTACTCTGGGCGTTGGGACGTGGGGATGCTCACCATAAGTCAGACAGGATCCTAGGAATGAGCAGTACAGGCTGGACCCAGGGTCTCTGGAGTGCTGCACCTGTCTGGTGGCCAGCCTTCCTCTCCGTTGAGCACAGAGGAACTGTATGCCTTGCCATTATAGTCTTACTCAGGACAGGACCAACATCCAAAATGTCCAGAATGCTGTGATCCCCAGCGTTCTGGAGGCTGAGGCAGGGGAATCCGAGTTCAAGGCCAGCCCAAGCTACATAGCGATTGTCAAACCGCAACAAGAAAGCGTGTCGTAGGCAACTTCATGGAAACCAAAGAAAACGGACCTTACTAGTTACCACCGTTCGCACACATATTAATATTTGAACAATCAGTTTCAAAACCACTCCATGCTATAGCTTCTCCAGAAAATGTAAATTAGTCAGTCTAAAGAAGAACTGAGGTTAATGTTAAGATTCCTCTTACTGGCAGCTTGAGCTATCATTGCAAACCGTGGAAAGCTGGAGGAGCAGGGGACCACTCACTAGCAGCCAGCTCAAAGCAGAGCTTCTAGACTCTTAACACTTAGGCTTCATGGGTCATAGGTCAGGACACCCCCTTCTGGGCACAGAATGACCAACATCCTGCAAACACAGACCGTTCCGTTCCCGGGGAGATTCTGCCCGGGGGGAAGAACAAAACACCACATACAAGCCTGCAGCTCAGCTTGCTGTTTCTTTCAAATGACACAGAGAGGTACACAGGGAAGGTAGCTGCTTTCTGTTTCCTGTTACCTCCAGCCAAGGAGCAAATGCCAAGGGAGCGAGCTAAGAGCTAGGCACTGCAGCACTTACAGACACAACAGCCCTTCGTGTTTGCTTTTGAGATAGGGCCTTGCTTTGTAACCCTGGATAGCCCGGAACTTGCTCATGTAGACTAGGCTGGCCTGGAACTTGGCAGTGATCTTCCCGCCTGTGCCTTCTGAGAGCTTAGTTTCCAGGCGTGCACTACCACAGCTGGTGTACAGTAATTGCTTAATAACACATTGGTTACAGTGTCACCATCACCTGTGTTTTACAGAAGAAAAAGCCGCAGCTTTTTGTCCAAAGTTAAAAAAAGAAAAGAAAAGAAAAGAAAAGAAAAGAAAAGAAAAGAAAAGAAAAGAAAAGAAAAGAAAAGTCTCATAGCATTTGGGCCGATACCTGGCTCCAGAGGCTGTATTGTTAACTACTGCACCAGCACATTTCCTTAAACTAATACCAAGAAAAGGAGGGGAGAGAGACCAAGTTGGAGGAAGGAGGGGGAAGAATGGAGAACTGGGGTGAGGGTCAGAAAAAAAGAAGCCTAGGGCAAAAAACAAAACAAAACCCCAAATGGGAGCCAGGAGTAACTCCAGGAGTAGCCCCCATAGCCTGTTGTCCTGGAGAAACTCTGAGAAACGCCCTTGGGGTTAGGCGGCGCCCTTGGGGTTAGGCGCTACGGAGTCAGTCCTTGCGCCACCCTGGGCGGCGAGGAGCGCCGCCGTTGCTGGGCACAGAACGACCTTTCTATACAGTGTGCTAACTGTTAAACAGGAAAGTTCACTGGCGCTATACAAAAATTCCTGTGCGCCCAAGCACACCTCACACGTGGAAAGTTACTGAGCGGCCGTGGCTGACCCGGTAAGGCTCAGGCGAAAGCAGCCACAAACCAACGACTGTGGAGTCCATTGTCAGCTTGCTGCCATAAAACTTTGTTTTTACGAGGCCTTTCGGCAAAAATTGAAATGTAAACAAATTTCCACCGTTGCTAGGTTTGCTTTGTTTTGCTGTAAGGTCTGTAAAACACGTGGGCTAAACTTTAAATAGGAAGGTCCTAAACCCTGTGATTAAAAATTAAAAATATTCTACCACTAAATTGTTTTAAAGTTTGCCTTGAAGTTTTCACAAAAGAAGGTCGAAAGAAAGATTCCACTAAAATGTACAGACGGATGACTAACCTTTCTGAATCCGTTTGTCAAATTACTGAAAGGCAGCAATGGGGGGAACTGGCTTGAATAGGAAAGCGTTCGAACGCTGAGCAAGTACTGTGCCACAGAGGCAGAACAAGCACGTCCCCAGAAACGAAGAGAATACTGGGACCGAAACCCAGTCCCTCGCAGTGTCCCGCCCCATGGCCGTGCGCAGCTGGCTGTTGCCTAGGTCCGGTTGGATGCTCCGGGGTATGCTCGGGTGCGCGATGCTTGACGCAGCACTAGAGGAGCTCAAAACACAAAGCAAGCAGCCAGGGGTGGCCGCCCAGCCGAGCATACTCACGGCTTGGGCCCGGGATCCTAGCGATCCCTGCGGTGCAGCCGCCACGGGACAGTGCGTGGCGACGCCCGGTCTCCTCCTCGCCAACCCAGTGCACCACGGCCCAGGGACCTGCCAAGCCTGTCCAGTTCCCCCTTGCAGAGGGCACTTGACAAAATCCAGCCCTGAGCTCCGCGCAGTCTGCGCGGCGCCCGCGGCTTCGACTTTTCGTGTTGGGGGGTAAGATGGCAGGGCCGGGGAAACAAAGGAAACTTGGGCCGGGCGGCGTGTGTGGTTCCTGTGCTTGCCCCGGGTCCCGTGTGGGAGTCGCCCGCGCCTGTGCACGCGGCCCGCCCTGGGAAACCCTAGCTGAGCCAGAGCCCGGGGCGCCCGCCCACCTGCCGCGCTGGCCGCCCCGGGCCATCCCAAGTCACCCCGGGCCGGTGCAGGCGGCGGGGGAGGGGCCGCGAGAGCCGCACTGGAGGGTGGGGGTGGGGGGGGCGGGGAGGCGGCGGGGGAGGAGGAGAGCACGGGTGGGCGGGCGCCTCACGTCACGGCTATTGTGGCTGTCCCGGTATATAAGGTCCCGCCGGCTGGCCGCGCTCCCCACCTTGCCTGCGCCCGCGCAAGCCTAGCAGATCTCCACGCAGCGAACATCCGGAGAGTCGCGCCGCGCGCCGACGGAGCGGACATGGGCAGAGCGATGGTGGCCAGGCTAGGGCTGGGGTTGCTGCTTCTGGCACTACTCCTACCCTCGCAGGTGAGACCCTGCTCTAGATGTGGCACTGGGGACTCGTCCTGGGGCGCGCGCGCGTGTGTGTGTGTGTGTGTGTTCGCGCGCGCGTTTGCGCGCGCGTAGGAGGGGTAAAGTCCCTACCTCCGGCCAGGCACTGGAGTAGGGAGAGAATTTTGTGTAACTGACTTGGGGAACTCGTGGTGTGTATTCCCTCGAGAGAGCGCCCCCTCCCTTCTCACGGAGGGTCTTCGCGCTCCCTGCGAACCACACAAAGAGGGAACGGTCCCCTTCGGGGAAACGTGGCACACGCCCATCCTCCACCGTCCTACTGGTTTGGAGATCGCCCAGGAAGTCCTGGTTGTGGCTCTATCTCCCACCGGAGTCCTCAGTCTTGAAGCTTAGCTAGGGACCTCCCGACGGCACAAACCCCCGCGGTGTGACCCCACACCTCCATCCCTGGTCACCTTAGGAGCCCCATCCCAGCCTAGACCTACTGGCATTATAGAGACAGAGGGCAGGACTTTAGTGTCCCGATTCTCCGTCAGGCTTTGTCCTAGTCCACAGCCGCTTCCTCTCTTAGATTTGTCCTGGGTACAGATCTTGCCCCCGCAACACCATGGGTGGCGCTGCTCTAGCTGCGTTTGGGTGAAGGCGCCGCGCCCAGAATGAGACCTGGAGCTGAGCCTGGGAGGCTGGGACGGGACTCAGAGAAGCCTACCGTAGCTTTTCACAGCCGTTGGTTCTCTTAGGGATGTCCCTAGGGCTTTTTGCCCCTGAAAAGTTGGGAGCGCCGGATTTTTGGTCCCTAGAGATCCAGGGTTCGGGCTCACCTGGGAGAGCAACCCAAGAGCGCTTGAAGCGTCTTCCCCATCTCAGGCTGGGTAACTATACCCCATTGTCTTCTCCCTGTGGGTTGCCGGTGCCCCTGGGCCTTTCTCAGTTCACCCGATCCCCCATCTAGGAGGGGCTCGGCATCGTGAAACTGGTTGGTCTCACTCAGATTCCCCTCTCCCCAGCCCCCTCCCTCATAGAAATGCTGAGAGGGAGGTGTGTTGGTTAAGCAAATCAAGGGAGCTTGGTGAAGAAAAACTGTTTAATGCCAATTTAATAATTAACATGTAAAAATTTGTTGATGGTGTTAGAGAGGACCTCTAGACTCAGACTGAGTATTGGGCTCCCTTTTCTTTATGATTATGATTATTTAGTTTTTTTTTTTTTTTATCACCTGCTGTACTAAAAAGCTCTTTGTATAAATGAAGAACGGTTACTTTCCGGTACCCCTGAGACACTCCCTGTTTTAAACAACTTAGCATATTAATGTTTTTGTGTGATTGCCACTTCCCGATAGGACTGGTTCTCTCGTACACACAGTAGGCACCCAGTAAGTATAATTGACTGGATCAGGTGTGGCTAGTCTGCTTTGGACACAATTTGCACATTTCTATAGTCAATATTTGGTTAATGGCCTTACGCCTGTAGAACAAAAGGTGCTGATGTGGGAGGGCTTATCAAGGGGCCACCGAAAGTGCGTGTGGCTAGATTCTTTACTTGGTGCCACGTCGCCCTCCCTCTTGCTTGTAATCGGAAGCTCTAGCAAGCCCTGGCAAACCCTCCTTTCAGTGAGGGCTAAAAACTCGGATCCGCCTTTGTTCCATGACAAAGGAGAGTATCACGTGCCTCGCCGGACTGTGCATTTCACGGCTTGCAAAAGCAGCGGTGCCTGTGCCACTAGGTTGCTGGGACACAGGGAAAGCCTTGGTTTCGGTCACAGCGTCTAGTCAGTCACCAGGCAATGGGCTGGTGAAATTTAACTCCAAAACCCTGCCTTATGTGAAGGGAGGATGTTTTAACTGAAAACCCACCACCGAGCAAGAACTCTCCAGTATTTTTTTGAAATGCAGATTAAATTAATCACGGTTGTCGCTAACCTCTGGCTGACAGTTGAGCCTGATCCTGTACATTTTAGCAAATGTTCTGCCCCTGAGCGACATCCCTAGGGGGTCCGCTCCCAGTTTTCAATTTGAGATAATTTTTTTTTCCGGGTTTTGGGAAGGGTTATAATTTCGAGATTTCAAACGAGCAGATAGGATACCCAATGTGCTTTTCAGTTTTAAACGTTAAGATATTTCCTTAAAGCAATGTTTTCCAGGCTGTGTGAAGTCGGAGACTCAGCACACCAGGCTGGACTGTGTGACCCAACAAACTCATAGATCTCAATCACGACACAAGTGTGTGCAGACATATGTCCCCTATGCCTCCCCCTGTTTTGGTTGGTTTTGAGATAAGCCCCACTATGGACTGCTGACTGGGCTGTTGTTTGTTTGTTTATTTATTTATTTTTTTGTAAGCCAGAATTTAGAGAGACCCGCCTGCCTCTGCCTCCTCCTGAGTGCCAGGATTAAAGGTGTATGCCACAGGATTAAAGGTGTATGCCACAATTCTTGGCCAAATCTCATTACAGATGGTTGTAAGCCACCACGTGGTTTCTGGGATTTGAACTCAGAAGAAGAGCAGTCAGTGCTCTTAACCTCTGAGCCATCTCTCTAGCCCAGGTTTTATTTTCTTGAGACAAGAGTCTAGGCATAAAACCCAGGCTGGCCTTAAGGCCTAGATCTCTCAGGTTTCATTCTCTGGTGCTAGGATTACAGATCAGAACCACTGACCTGGCTCAGTTACAGTTTCAAAAATTTTAAGCAACTTTAAAATATCACCTTGTCTAGGGAAATAGGAAACCTAGCCTGCAATGTTAGCCAATCCATATAGCATCTGAAACTAGGTTAAAGAGATACTTTATTACACTGCAGAACTAGAAACTTTTATGTTCTTGGCAGTTATGTGGTCTGGAGAACTCTGGTTTTGAGACAGACAGTCTCATGTAGCCAAGGCTGGTCTGGAACTTCTGTCTCTTTGCCTCTGCTTTCCAAGTGCTGAGATGGTGAATCACCACATAGGGCTTTAAGAACTTTTGCTGTTACTATTTGCATTCTTTAGGTATCAGTGGAGGTGTGAGATTTCAAGCAAGAATGATTTCAGGAATTGAGAATTTACAATGTGGCTAAGAGAACAAAGTGGAAAAAAGTGGTCTTAGGGTGGCTCAGGGACTGGAGAGTGTAGTTCAGGGGTGGAGCGTGAATACTTAGTGTCCCTAAGACCCTGTGTTTGGCTTCTACTGCAGCGACAGAAACTTATCTGCTTGAATGTTATTACAGAGTGCAAATGGAGATGGCTGTGGGTGGTTCTGAAATTTATCTGTGATTTCTTTTTCCTTATGTATTTTAGATTTACTGCAACCAAACATCTGTTGCTCCGTTTTCCGGTAACCAGAATATTTCTGCTTCCCCAAATCCAAGTAACGCTACCACCAGAGCGGGTGGCAGCTCCCTGCAGTCCACAGCTGGCCTCCTGGCCCTCTCTCTCTCTCTTCTACATCTCTACTGTTAGAGACTCAGGCCAGGAAACGTCTCTACTTCCCCATCTTCTAGACCCACCCCAAATGGCAACCACAAGTCCAATGTGATCAGGAAGAAACAGGCCCACTGAATTGGCTGTTACTGTACCTCAACGGAAAACACTGAGAATTCAAAATTCGACGGGATTAAAGGATGAGTGAAGGGTTTNAGAGAAGAGAGATGCCGGTATTGAATCTGCTGGAGTTTTACGTTCCAAGATGAAGACAGCATCCAGAATTGACGCGATTTCCTTCAATGTGGCTTAAGAAATGTGGACACTTAAAACTCTCACTTGAAATTGGGCATAGNTTTGATGTAGAGATAAGGACAGGGTTCAGAATGGAGACCCATTTTGTCATTGGTTCATTTGACCTAGAAAGCCATAGCGCAGTTAGGTGATATTCGAAAGCTTCTCTGATGCTATTTATGTATATGTTGGAAGGAACTACCAGGTGTTGCTTTAAATTCCCAATGTGTTGTTTCGTTACTAATTTAATATGCTAAGCTCTAGNTAAAGTTCCATGTTGTTGAACTATGACTGTTCTCTTTGGAGTTGAACGTTTTACACCCTCCTTCTGTGGCTTTAGGTCTGACATTGTATTTGACCTTTATTAGGAATTAACATGTGCCAGGCAATGGTGGATTGGAACCCACCCCCAAGTCCAGCCACCACCGAATAAATCTGATTTAAAAAGNCAAACAGCAGCCATTTCCCATTGTCGTTTCTCACGCACCACAAGTACCAAATTCACTTGAGTACGCTGGTTCCAGAGAGCAGAATCATGTTGGCCTCGGCTAA
>NC_034598.1:9811268-9813395 GCF_900095145.1 Mus pahari
TACAGTAGTCTTGATAACCAGAGTCATTTTCTCCATCTTTAGAAACCTCCCTGGGAAGGAGAGCTCACAGACCCGAAGCTACTGTGTGTGTGAATGAACACTCCCCTTGCCACACCTGAATGCTGTACATCTATTTGATTGTAAATTGTGTTTGTGTATTTATGCTTTGATTCATAGTAACTTCTCATGTTATGGAATTGATTTGCATTGAACACAAACTGTAAATAAAAGAAAAATGGCTGAGAGAGCAGTCTGTTGAATTTATTTACTTACTTTTTAAGAAGTAAGTATATCGAAGTTGTTTTCAGACACACCAGAAGAGGGCATCAGATCCCATTACAGATGGTTGTAAGCCACCATGTGGTTGCTGGGAATTGAACTCAGGACCTCTAGAAGGGTAGCCAGTTAGCCAGTGCTCTTAACCACTGAGCCATCTCTCCATCCCCCCAGTCTGTTGAATTTAAAGTGTTTCTTGAGCAATAATTATGGGTGATCATGGCTGTTGTTAAGAGATATATCTTGTTCTACTAACTAGAACATCACATGCTGTCTATTTTTGAAAGGCCAACTAGCAGCAGGTTTGGTTTCCTCCCAAAGCTGCTTTTTTTTTTTTTTTGGCTTTCCAAGTGCTGGGAATAAAGGCATGTGCCTCCACGCCTGCCTCTAGTTGACATCTTTAAGCCTTTAAGGTTGCACACCTACTTGCTCAGCAACTGAGCCAGCTGTGTGCCAAGGTACCCATGATTGATGAAGTTGGCTGGGGAGAGTGTCTTTGAGATGAGAGGTGTCTGCGTTGCCAGGCAGGGCTCTTAGCACACACCAGCAGGGCAGGGCTCTGGGACCAGGGATTGAGAACCCACAATGGCCTTGAACCTTAGACCCTGAATGACAGGTGTTGGTGGGAGAATATGAGTGGAAATTCTCCTGGAATGAACAGCTACCAAGTCAGTTCTACTGACTGCCCAGAGGTCTACACATCACTTTGGTTTTCTAAATCGGCTCTCCCCTGCTTTTTCCATATATCAAACACATTCCTGGACTCCTAACAGTGATTCAGAGACCACCAGAAAGGGCAGGCTGGAAACTGCTGTCCTTAGGTGGAGTTCCATAAGAAACCTCAATTCTGCCCTTCAAGACTTAGGTGGTCTAGAGCCCTCGTCAGTGATACCTACAGATTGCCCTCCCCTGTGCACCCCACTCCGCAGCCATATGAAGTATACTAGGTTGGTGTTGGGGTAACTGAGGACTACTTAAATAGACATGTAAGCTGGTCACCGCAGTTCCTTGTCTCAGATCACTGGAGCGTGTTTTGTCTCCAGAGGAACAATAGCCTCTCTCCAGTATAGAAGTGTCTTGCACACAAACAGAAACACTTACCAGAAGCGCCAGTGTTGTTCACTCCCCATCCTACTCTGGTTTAAGTGCCTGCTTGATTTTGTTTTGGAAACTGTCTGTCTGTATCCTAGGCTGGTCTCAAACAGGGTGATCTTGCCTCAGTCTCCGGAGACCTAGGCTTGTGTCGTCACACTCAGCTTTTCTTCGTTTTTGGTTTTTTGGTTTTGTTTTGTTTTGAAACAGGGTTTTTCTATGTGACTTAGGCATACTATGTAGCCCGGGCTGGCCTTGAACTCGTGGACATCTGCCTCTGTTTCCTGAGAGCTAGAGTTACAGATGTGTGCCACTGTGCCTGGCTTGTGTTCACTCTTAGTATCCTGTGATTTATGTTAGATATTACTGAAAATTATTACTAAATCTTGTCAGTTGAAGGTACGATGGGAGAATGTAATCTACAGGCCACACAGGCTGCTGCCAGTATTTCCAGCTTCCTTCTTCCTCACCAATTGGGGACTTCCTTTCTGTCCGTAAGCACTTCATCTAGTTGTGGATCTTAGACTGGCATAGTGACCCAAGCTCTCATTTGAAGTTTGTTGTAGTTGTCTTAGGACGTTAACCACAGGGCACAGTCATAGCAAGAGAATCCCTAAGATCTTCCCTCACTGCCCCTCTCCTCATCTCCCTTTCCCTCCCTCTCCCTTCCCTCCCCTCTTTCTTTTCTCCCTTCCATTTCCTTCCTTCCTTCCTTCCTTCCTTCCTTCCTTCCTTCCTTCCTTCCTTCCTTCCTTCCTT
>NC_034598.1:9813427-9817254 GCF_900095145.1 Mus pahari
TTCCCTCTCTCCTTCCTTCCTTCCTTTCTTCTCTCTCTCTCTCTCTCTCTTTTCTTTTCTTTTTTTTTAAGATTTATTTATTTTATATATGTGAGTACACCATAACTGTCTTCAGACACACCAGAAGAGGGCATCAGAACCCATTACAGATGGTTGTGAGCCACCATGTGGTTGCTGGGAATTGGACTCAGGACCTCTGGAAGAGCAGTCAGTGCTCTTAACCTCTGAGCAGCCCTCCCTTCCATTTTCGGAGGCAATGTTTCACTTCCCAGGCGAGTCTGGAACTTAAGGCCTCTGGCCTCTTCCTGCCTCAGCTTCCCAGGCTGTAGGATTAAGGTGTGTGACAACTATGATTGGTTTAGAGATGTGTTTTTCAAGTCTATTTTGCCTTGTATAGTAGCAACCTAATTTCTCCTTGGTAACCAGGATCGCTGTTGACTAGAACAAGCCCTTTGTTCATATTTTGATGCAGAAGTTTGCGTCCTTAAGTGACTGGAAGCTGTCTCAACTTCTCATTCCCTGGGATCATAGCTGTGTCTCCCGATGGAAGCTTCCTCTTCCTTGTCCTTCTTCATCGGTTTTCTTTTTATTGTTACTTGCATTTTGGGGCTGGAACTGAAGGCCTCACAGATGCAAGGAACATGCTGGATCACTGAACTAGGCCCCAGTTTGGTTGGAATTAGTCTTTCTTTAGAATCAAGACTTGTAGATGAGCAGAGCATGGGATCTTAGACAGGAAGTAACATTTTTGTTAGTGGATCACTAGGAGTAATAGTGGTGCCAATTCCATTTCCACCCTTGATTCTGGGTCCATGAGACCACTGGAGAAATGGCACCATATCTAGCGCATGCATAGCTCCCAGGAAGACATAGCCCCTGAAAGGTTTTACCTCTAGTTGGCATGACAATACTTTTTCAAGGGATATTTTTCTTCTGTTAGGCCAGCCGCTTCAGGATAATAGGGAATTTGACCAGTTCAGCTAATTCTTGGCCATGAGCCCACTGTCACACATCAGTGGCTGCAAAGTGAACTCCCTGGTGAAAAGGAATACTGTGTGGACTACCACGAGAGAGGATGGGTGAGAGTCTGGTCAGAGAAAGCATGCAGAAAGAGTCAATCCATATCCAAGATACATCTACGTACTCAAGTAAGAACCAAATGCAGCCGCCCCTCCTGTGATGGAAGAGACCTCCCCCCCCAGCCCCCACCCCCGGTGATGGGTGGGCCAGCCTTCGGAATGGTGACGCTAGGGACTGAGTGTTGGCCTTTGCTGCAGCAGAATGAGCACTGGACAGTGGTTCCGGCCAGGGTCCATCCAGGACCATGGATCTGAACTCCTGATCCTTTGGCTACTTTGGTTATTAAACTCATCAGTCAGTGCTAGGGATGGACTGTGTAAGAATCTGTTTGGGCTTCACAACGTGGGTCGTCTGCTTTCTCGGTTATTTAAATCCTTCCGAGGGTACCTTTAGGTGAACGTTTACCTGGAACAAAAACATCACATTCTTCACACCTATGTCTTTCCTAGAACTTTTTGCGTACCATTTTTTTTTTTTTCTACTCACGTATCCTCAAAGTCTATCTAGTCAAATACTTGGCCACAGCCCATGAGCCAGTATGGATGGATATATCTGGTCATTACTCTTTCCAAAAAAGAAAAGAGACAGTCGGTTCTTTGCCTGTAATTCTGCCCACGGGGAACATTTTGATTCCCCAGTGACCACTGGGAATGTCTCAGAGTATTTAGAAAGCTGTCGTGGTCTGTGTTTGTGTGGCGCTAGCATATTGTATAAAGGCAGACCCAAGTCTTTTCTTTCTTGGTCAGCTGATCATGAGGCTGCGAAGAAGAAGGTCAAACAGCCGTCAGAGGGGCCATGGAGACGTCTCAGCTCTTTCTTCATTGGGTTATTTGTACCTCCAGGGGCTTCTGTGTACCACGACGCAGTGGATGCTCCTCCAGTCCACAGCTAACTTCTGCCCAGAGGGTTAGATGACTGGGCTGGCGAATCTTCCATTGTCAACCGGACTGGGTTTAAAAATCATTATGGAAACAATCTCCTGGGTGTGCCAATAAGAACATGCCTAGAAAGGTTTAACAAAGGAAGACCTACTTTGAATGAGGGTAACACTGTCCCATAGGACGGGGGGTCTTGAACTGCATACAGAGAGGAAGCTAGCCGAGCTCCTACACTCATCCTCCCCTGCTCCCTCACGGTGGACACGCGGCATCCAGCTGTCCCACGCTCCTCATGACAACTCTTCCCAACCATGATGGACTGTGCTCTTTAACTGCGAGGCCGAACGTCCCCTCCCTTAGGTTGTTTTTTTTTGGTCAGGTAATAATAACTACAGCACGTTAATAAAATAACGGATACAGGAAGTTGATGCCGAGAATAGAGCTGTTGTTGCAATAAACCCGACCATGTGGTTCCTAGGCCTTCAGAGCTGCTTTGCAGAATATGGAAGAGTTTGGAACTGGAAAGCCCTAGCTTACTTCACGGGCTATTCTGGGGACAGCTTGGAAAGCCAGGATGCCAAAGGAAACCTTGTCAGTCTCAGCCCATGAGGCTTTAGAGAGGAACGCAGAGTTGTGGTCCCGCAAAGAACCTGCCCACGTTCTGCCTGGGCTCTGGGACCACAAGTAAGGTGGAACCGAAAGGTAATTTGCTTAGCGCAGGATCTCAAGACAGCAGAGAAGTCAGTGTGTCTTCTTGTTTCTGTTCACTATTCTTATGAGGCGAGATAGGGAAGCAAATGGGGCAGGGAGATATGAAAATGGGCTCTTTGGCCAAGAAAGCTGTTGAAGGTTGTAGACAAGGCAGCTGTAATTGTTAAAGAGATTAGCACTAGAAAAAGAAACCTGTTACCTTGCATGGGGGCAAGAGTCCACTCACTGAAGGCTGCAACTTATAAAAATGCTAGTTCACCCGAAAGGAGAGAGACTGAATTAAGAATGCAGGTAAAGGGGTTCCCAGCTCAAAATAACCACCCAGAAAAATGCTTCTCTGGGGTCAGCACATGGATGTCACCGTGGCTCTGCTCCTAGGGGTCCAGTGCTACATCTCAAGCTGGCAGCAGAACTTGGCAGTGGGGCTTACGCAGGCACAAGAGATGCAGGAAGCTTGCACTAAGGTTTCAGAAAGCAATGAAGAAAGCAGTGTGTGGCAGAGTCAGATTTCCTAGTAGGAGGCCTTGAGTGGCCATTGTGTGAAGCTGTGAAGGTGAATCTTATATCGCAATGGAGACCCTAGGATGCGGGTTGGGTGGATGGGCTGGTGGGCTTGTATGAGTACAGTGAATAACAGCCAGGTCACGCTGAGATGATTCTATGGTGAGTGAGCCCCCACGCTGGGCGTGGAGTCGCAGGACAGTGCTTTCTCCGCTCTGTTTGTCTGGACGACCTTTGCTATGCTCCCTCTGTCTTTGGAATGGAAATAGTTATTATTATTGTGTATTGTGAGTATATGCCCTGTTTCCTGACTTTTCTAGAGGCCCCCAGAAGAGATGTTGCAATAGCAGTGGCGATGGTAAGACTACAGGGATTGTTAGAGAAGGACTAAGTGCATTTTGCTTTATGAGAAGAAAAGGGGAGCTCTGGGGGCAGGCGTGGAACGCTTCGACACAAAGCGCCACGCCCGAGTGTCAGGTAGAAAAGGGATGAGGTCATTATGTTCATTTTGAGAGGTAGTTTGAATAAATGACCTGGCACTCGACTTAGTGTGTACGGTGGCCTTTGGTTAAGAGGACAATCTCTACTAAGGCACAGTACCAAGTCAACAGCTGCTTCTGAGAAAGACAGAGGGGGGAGGGGAGGAAGGGGGAGGGG
>NC_034598.1:9818452-9837563 GCF_900095145.1 Mus pahari
AGGCCAGCCTGGTCTACAAAGTGAGTTCCAGGACAGCCAGGGCTACACAGAGAAACCCTGTCTCGAAAAACCAAAAAAAAAAAAAAAAAAAGGAACCAAAATTGGAAGTGTATCTTCATTTTAGTATATTTGTTTTATAGTGCTAGGAATCAAACCCAGAGCCCTGTGGATGACGGTAAACACGGTACTTCTGAGCTACATCCTAAGTGAGAGAAAGATTTAAGAAGGGAAACATCAGGGGCCAAGAGACGACTCAGCAGTTAAGAGCTGTAGCTGCTCCTTCAGAGGACTCGAGTTTGATTTCCGGCACTCCCAGTTCATAATCACTTGTAATTCTAGTTCCGTGGGGTCACATGTCTTTTTCTGCCCCGGAGTGATCGAGACCAGCCTGAGTTCCAGGACAGTAGAGCTATACAGAGAAACCCTGTCTCGAAAAAAGACAGTGATCGGTAACTGAAGGACTGTTTTTTGAAAGCTGTTTTAAATTATCCTGGGGTCTCCTAGTTATCAGAAAAGATCCCTTTCTTCATTTCATGGCTGCAGTTTATGTATTCACACTTACACTCTGGTCATGTAACTCATGGCTAAGTTGAGAAGTTGAGTAATGGATGAGCAATGACACGGTGTCATGAAGTAAAGATGTTAAAGACTTGGCTAGAACTAAACACATCCTGACCCACATCCAGGGTCACCACTGTCCTTCAGTAGAACTTGCACCATGTAGGCAGCTGACAAATGTGCGTATTTTTTATTTTTCCTTTTTCATAGACTTCATTTGGGGATGGGTCGGTTATCCAGTACAAAGAATTTCTTTTCTAATTTTGGTATGACGGTCAAAATTCGCCATCTTGGAGTGCTTGCTTCTTTATTACCATTCAGATGAAAACTCAATTCTAAAGTCAGTGCATATCTGAGAAACTGTAGGAAGTTTCCATATTTATGATTTCTGAAGGGAAAGGAGCTGCCTCTGGGAGCGAAGGGTCTGAGGCACTGTAGCTCTTCCGCCTCTTGGCAACTGGCAGCAAGGAAGCTTGGAGAGAATGGGCACAGACGTCGGCTCCTACAGTCAGGCCACCACGCCCAAGTCACTGCTCACACATCAGAGATGCCTTTCTCCCATGGCTCAACCTTCTAGAGCTGAAAAACCTGTCATCTAAGTGAGAGGCATCTAGGCGTTTTTCTCAGTCTGTCTGTCCCTGCCTCCGCTAGCTGTCGTGACCTTTAGGAGCTGTGTGTCCGTCTCAGTCTGTCTGTCCCTGCCACCGCTAGCTGTCGTGACCTTTAGGAGCTGTGTGTCTGCCTCATCTCTCTCTTTCTAGCTGTCCTTGCCCCTTCCCCCAAAGAATTGCTCCTTAGTTTAATACCATGCCTGCCATTTGCCTACAAGAGCTAAAAACAGGAATCCCCACTTCCAGTGCTTAAGGCCCTTTGCAATCTGACCATAGTCCCGAGTTTCAGCCCCATCTTCTGCTACATCAGACTATTTACCATCCTTCAAATACCTTCTTTTTTTTGTATCTGTGTGACTCTTTCATTTTCTTTTCTCTCTGGTGTGTGTGTGTGTGTGTGTGTGTGTATTCGGGCATGCATGCATGCAAGTGCATCTGTGTGCGCAAGTGCACACGAGGAGTGTGGGTATGCTTGTGGAGGCCATGATACAACCTTAGGCAATATTTACCAGGAGCTTGGCGAGTAGGTTAATCTGAGCTGACCATTGCTTCCCAGAGAGTCACAGATGTCCACTCTCCCAGCACGTGGATAACAAGCGTGGTGGGTTATGTACCACCACTGCTAGAGATAGAGGAGGGTCTTCTCTAAATCAAAGGAAGAGTCCCTGAGAGGCCAGCCATTTAGAAATAATACCAACTACCATCAGGTTTTTTGTTTTTTGTTTTTAATTAAAAACTGGCCTCGAACTCAGAAATCCACCTGCCTCTGCCTCCCAGGTGATGGGATTAAAGGCGTGCGCCACTTAATTAAAAACATTTTAAATGTAGATTGTGAGGATCAAATTCGGGTCCTTCTGTCTATAAGGCGGGCACTTTACTGCCTGGCCCACCCTATCCTCAGCTCAGATCCCATTCTTTTTTTTTTTTTTTTGAGACAAGTTCTCACTGTCCCAAGGCTGTCCTGGAACACAGTATTCAGTCCATGTTGGCCTTGAACTCAGGCATTAGACACCACCCCTGGCTGTGGCGTCACGATACTTCAGTGTATCCATCCAGTATAGACAAAGTAAGGGTGGTCGAGCCAGGCTGCTTCTGTTGGCTTTCAGCTTGTTGCCCGCTACCAAGCACTAAGAGATCTTAGTCAAAGCGCCCAACCTTTCTGTTACCCTGGAGTCCTGCATGTCAGACGGGCTTGATAGAAATGTGACCTATCTCATGAGATGGGTAGAGACTCAAACAAGTTAACACACAAAGCCCCAGTAGGAAATCTGGTCCATTGTAAGGAATGGACACACTGGCAGTGTTATTTCTTGTTAGGGCAGAAAAATTCGTCATGACTTTTCTGTCCACATTCCTGCTCCCTGAAAGAACCGTCTTCCTCATTTCTTGGGCTATGGCAGAGGGTAGGTAAGCATGGATGGTAAGTGAAATAGATTACTGTCATACTGTATTACCAGGGTAGCTGGGAAGACGAAGGGCAGACCTCTGCTAGCCTATTAGGTCTGAAGAGAAGTTGGGTCTCAGGACCTCTTTGCATTAGAGAAGAACCTCCCTTAGCTGTAACAGGTCAATGACAGCACACAGCAGGGCCACTTGGGTAACTTTAGAAAAATACTCGTGCATGCCTACTTCTCCCTGCCCAGGAGACTCTGATAAACAGGTCTGGGTGGAGTCCAGTCCTCAGGAGGTTCGAGGAGCTACGCAGATGATTCTAAAGCCCAGCTAAGTTGAGACACTAAACGTTGGGCGTGGGTACAAGCAATGCTGCCATCAATTCAATTGTGGACTGGGCCAAGTCTTTGTGCTCAGCAAAGACCTTTTCACCAGGGGCATGAATAGAGGTAAGTGAAGTGACCACTTTCTCCCAGCCTGTTGTTTGGTTTCTACCCAATGGGCATCCCGGTGCTGTGGCTCTGCTCTGTGTGCAGGAATGTCATCCCCGAAGGTGTGGAGATCCACGGAGGGTTATGCTCTCTTAAGTTGGTGAATGAATAATCAAGGACATTCTTTAGCTGAATGGTACCTCTGAACAAGAAGTGTGGTCCTACCTCAGCAGGTTTTGTTTGAATGGCTGTATGGATTTTGCATGAATCACCCCAGTCCTACTCTGGAGACACCCTTTCCAGAAGATCCTGATTTCAGTCTGCATCCATCAACCTGTTGCCAGGCCCTTGGAAGCATCTCTGGGCTTCTGAGGGATTTCACTCAACCAGGTACTTTCTAGCATATAAAATACAAGAGGATTCCATTCCACTTAGACAATTCCTTGCTTGATCATGGGATTTTTCTCTCTCCAAGCTTACATAAATTTGCTCTCCAACTCACAAACACTTGGGCATCGAGCTTCTAAGCTGAGCCCACAAAAAAACAAACACAAGTTCACTTTTATTATTCCTAGAGACACCATCATCTTTAGTCAGTGACTTGGTGTTTTATACCCTCTTGTACTTAGTGAGGACTTGGGAAAGATTTCTTCTGATGAATCAACATAATTGACTTTCTAATTAAGCAGAGTAAAACAATTTTAAATTGTTTGATGGAGCTTATGAAAGACAGCTAGTGTCTCAACACTTGTTGAGACATGGGTGCAAATGCAATCAGGAAACAAGGGTCCCCTGTACGTCTTTCAGTCGCTGCTGTGCCTTTTCAGTATGCATTAGGTTTTGATCTACTCACTACAGGTTGTGTGTCCCTTATCTGAAAAACTTAGGGGTTGTGTTTATATTTTGGAATATGGTTGGATATCTTGGTGATCACACCAATGTCTAAACAGGAAATTAATTTATTTTGATATAAAAATTTTAAACACAGACTGAAGCTAATTTTGTGTGTGTGTGTGTGTGTGTGTGTGTGTGTGTGTGTGTGGTTTTTCGAGACAGGGTTTCTCTGTATCACTCTGTAGACCAGGCTGACCTCGAACTCAGAAATCTGCCTGCCTCTGCCTCCCAAGTGCTGGGATTAAAGGCGTGCGCCACCACGTCCAGCTCTAATTGTGTGTGTGTGTGTGTGTGTGTGTGTGTGTGTGTGTGTGTGCATAATATTTATTAATTTACTGCAACAGGGTTTCAGGTAGCATAAGCTTCAAAATTGCTGTGTAGCCAAGAGTGGCCTTGAATGCTTGACCAGTTTGCATCCATCTTCTGAGTGCTGGGATTATAGACAAGTGCTATCACATCTGGAATGATGTATTTTCAGTCTTCCTGTGTTTTGACTGTCACATGTCACATGTCACATGTCACATGAGGTCAGCTTTGGAAGTTTCCACTTGGAGCATTACATTGCCACTCAGAAAGTTGGGGATTTGAAGCGTTTTAGATTTGGGATTTTTTGGATTGAACATTCTCGATTTATGATTGCTTACTTTTTTTTTTAAAAATATGTATGTATTTATTTATTATATGTAAGTGTACACTGTAGCTATATTCAGACACCCCAGAAGAGGGCATCAGATTTTGTTACAGATGGTTGTGAGCTACCATGTGGTTGCTGGGATTTGAACTCAGGACCTTTGGAAGAGCAGTCGGCGCTCTTAACCACTGAGCCATCTCACCAGCCCCGATTGCTTACTTTTTTGTCTCAGTTTTTTTTTTTTTATGAAGTTTTGAGTCAACTTATAGGAAAAGACACTATATTGTGCAAATTTACAAATGGATGAGGAATTTAATAATAAGGTGGAAAACTCATGAATTCGTGGGTAGAATTCAAGGAATTTATCCAAAGACTCAATGGAAAAAATAAAGGGACCAAGGTTAGAAAAAGAAGCTCGCTTTCTCTGTCTGTCTGTCTCTGCCTCTGTCTGTCTCTGTCTCTGTCTCTCACAGAGGTTTTATTGAACCTGGAGCTCTGCTGATTCACATAGACTGGCTGGCTAGCAAGCACCAGGATCTTAGCCTAGGCAGAGATGGGATCACAGGAACCTGTCAGAGCACCCTTGAGTGCTGGGGATAAAACTTAGATTTGGGGCTCAGTGGGCAAGAGCGCTGCTGGCTATCTGTCTTAGGGTTTCATTGCTGTGAAGAGACACCATGACCAAGGCAACTCTTACAAAGGCAAACATTTTAATTGGGGCTGCCTTCCAGTTTCAGGGGTTCAGTTTATTAACATCACGATGAGAAGCAGAGTGGCAGGCAGACACGGTGCAGGAGGAGCTGAGAGGTTTTGTCTTGAGCCACAGGCAGCAGAAGGGGACGGTCTTCTGCAGGTAGTCGGGGGAAATGTCTCGTCCACACGAGGCAGAGCCTGAGCATGGGAGGAGACTTCAGAGTTCAACCCCACAGTGGCACACTTCCTCCAACAAGGCCACACTTCCTAATAGTGCCACTCCCCATGGGCCAAGCATTCAAACACATGAGTCTATGGGGGCCAAATCAATTCAAACCTCCATACTCCTCTTCCAGAAGTCCCAGATTTCATTCCCAGCACCCACACATGGCTCACATGCATTGGGTAACTCTAGTTTCACGAGATCCAACACCCTCTTCTGGCATCCTTGAGTACCAACCACATATATACATGCAGAACCCCCCCCCCCCAACAAACACAAGAAGGTTTCCTTCATTCATTTCTTATAGTTTTCATCAAGACAAGTGAACAAAAAAAAATAAGAATTTAACAGGAATAATATTTATATTTTTACATTCATTTGTTTGTTTGTTTGTTATTTGAGTCAGGGACTCACTATGTGGCCCTGACTGACCAGGAACTCATTATGTAAACCAAGTCAGCCACAAACTCATAAAGATCTGCTTGACTCTGTCTACTGAGTGCTGGGATTAAAGGTGTGAACTACTGTGCCCAACATAATAATTTAAAAACTTATTTACTTTATTTTATGCGCAAATACGTGTGTCTGAGTGTATGCATGTGCACTGCTTGCTGGCATGAGCTCACAGAGGTCAGAAGTGAATGTCAGATGCTCTGAAACTGTATTGTAGGCAGTTGTAAGCCACCTCGTGGGTGCTGGGAACAGAACCTGGGTCCTCTGCAGGAGCCATCTCTCCAGCTTCTAACAGAAATATTTTTATCTGCAGCTAAAATAGTGCTGCCAATCAAATACACAGCTTTCAGCTTGCATATTTATGGGGCCTAAAACCCCTAAATATATACAGGCAGAGAGATACAATATATAGATAGAACATGAAAAATGTTAATAATAGCTTTCTATCGGGATTGGGCAGAAACTATTAGTGAGCAACCCCACGTCTGTCCCTACCCAAGGGCTTTTATATGGCTGAAGCCATGGCTCAGTGGTAGAACATGTGTCTTAGCATTGGTGTACCGGGTGTGATTCCTAGAAGTCAAACAGAAATACCTACACGTGTCACAGGGTTTCACTTAGTACCTTTCTTTCTTTCTTTCTTTCTTTCTTTCTTTCTTTCTTTCTTTCTTTCTTTCTTTCTTTCTTTCTTTCTTTCTTTCTTTCTTTCTTTCTTTGGTTTTTCGAGACAGGGTTTCTCTATATAGCCCTGGCTGTCCTGGAACTCACTTTGTAGACCAGGCTGGCCTCGAACTCAGAAATCCGCCTGCCTCTGCCTCCCGAGTGCCGGGATTAAAGGCGTGCGCCACCATGCCTGGCACTTAGTACCTTTCTATGTGGCCACTGCCGTTGCTATCACGGTCTCTCTCCACTTTATCTTATTATAGTCACCTGGTTTTGCTGCTGAGGGCCTTAGAGCCTTGCTAAACATCGCAGCCGAGGGAGCTCATTTCACCCAGCTTCATCCATGGGTGGCCCTGGGGTGGGTTATCTATGCAAACGCAGAACTCATTGGACTACACTGCCAGTGCAGGTGAAGAAACCTGAACCACAAGCTGTCATGTAGATTGCCTGGGGATATTGTTCAGTGACTTTGGGCCATGGGACTCAGTCCTCTTGGCCACCACAGTGCAATAGCATGCGTGAGTGTTTGGGTTCTTTCTGATGGGATCATGGTAGCTAGTGCATTTGTTGTTAAGGAAACATAGAGATGCTTTGACACTTGGGCCGAGGGTAAAGGTGACAGAGTGACAAAGAACCTGCTCAAACCGAAAGTGTGCAAGTGGAATACGTATGGGCTGGGCTGAGCTTTGCCTCAGAAACATTTCAGATCTTCAGCATGACCCAGACGTGGATGTGTAGGCTACAGAGGTCTTTGAATTTTAAGCAGAACAGAAAGGCTTCCAGTCAAGGGCATGGGAAGGAGCCGGGGAAGATGATGAAGGAAAGAACTGTGCAGACTGCCCGGTAGCATCAAAGTGAGTGATGATGTATTTCCCTTCTGGGTTTTAATTTTAATTAAACAAAAACATCCAGGGCAAATGAGCTGGACATTGTTTTGTGCAGTCTCAGTCACAATATCTCTTTAAACACCCAACTTACTGTTTCCTTCTGGTTATGTATTCAAGGTATGCTCATTGCTAATATAGTAAAAAGAAAAACCTACGAAGAAGAAACTAGAAGTCATATGTAGTCCTACCATCTGGCAGTGACGAGTTCCTATCTGGGTTCTCTGCTCTTTTCCTCTATGCATTTATACATCTTTGTACATGAAGACGTGTTTCAGCAAGGCATTTTTGTATTCTGCTTTTCATTTAATAATATGTTCATTATAAATCATTTATTTAGTGTGTTTTATTTATGACATTTTTGATGTACTAGGGATTGAATGAAGGGCTTCACATTGCCAAATTCTTTAACACTGAGTTCTCTATTTTTGTTGTTTACTCTTTTAGCAACTACATGATGTCACTGTCTTCAGATCCACTACACTTCCTAATCAGTTTTCCATGACTTTATTAGAATTTTAGATTGTGCCTATGGTTCTCTCAATTATAAATAGCTTTTAACAAACATCTTCTTACCTACCTTTTGCTTATATTTATAATATGTATTACATTGTATATACACACATAACATGTATATGTAATTTACATAAAATGTAACATATAGCCAGGGTGGTGGCTCACGCCTTTAATCCCAGCACTTGGGAGGCAGAGGCAGGCGGATTTCTGAGTTCGAGGCCAGCCTGGTCTACAAAGTTAGTTCCAGGACAGCTAGGGCTATACAGAGAAACCCTGTTTTGAAAAACCAAAAAAAAAAAAAAAAAAANNAAAAAAAAAAAAAAAACAGTAACATATACATTTACACACACACACACACACACACACACACACACACACACACACACATATTATATCCCCAGTGCTGGGGGGTCAAACTCGAAACCTTTCACATGCTAAGCAAACATTTTCACATTGAAAGAGGCCCCCAACTCCTTTTCAATAAATTCTTAGGTGAGAAATTTTTGGTGGTTGTTGTAGTATTCCCTAAGCCCCTCCTTTCAGGATCCAAGGACTCATTTTCCCTGCTCCAGGGGTCTTCATTGCTAACAGCTCACAACTAATATTCTTCCCAGGAACGCCTTTGGGAAAGGAAACTGTCTTATTTGAGCTTATGTCTTATCCTAAGGCACATTACTTCCAGGGCTTGTTTAGGTGGAGGCTAGCGTCCTTCTGCAGTCACCACAGGGATTCCAGTTTTGACTCCATCTGCCTTCCTCCTACCCTCTAGGGTGTTGCTGGCAGGACATTCCAGTGATGCCCCTGTCTCAGCATCTGCTTTCCCAGGATTTGACTTACAGGATGTCACAGACATCTTCACACTATTTCCAGTATAGAAACCCCACCTGTACACTGGTTGGTGTTTTGCGTCTAATCTGGAGAGTTGGGGATCCAGCATGTATGTACCCTCTGAAAAGTTCCCAGAATTCCAAACATCACATAATCACAGAAACTAATCTTAGCTGGCAACACCACGCCTCTGCTAGAGCATGAGGCAAATCATAGTCAGCTGCTGTGAAGGAACCCCATGTCCCCACACCTGGATTAAAAGGAAAAGATATTCTTATAATATTTCTGTGTTTTTAAAAGAAGCCAAAATTTCAGGATTCTCACTCCACCTGTGCATACACAAGAAAGCTCATACCAATTCTTATTTGCCTCGTATGACACAGTTTTAGCTTAGAAACTTTGTAATGCAGGTATTATCAATCATTCCCAATCTAAAAGGGCACACGATCAATGGAATGCTCAACTCTGACTGGTTTCATTTGCAGTACACTGTTAGAGCTAAGGTTATATCAAATTTTTTCATAACTGGATAAGATGAACTGTTCTGTATTGACATCAATTAACACTTACAAAACACAGATGTGAAGTTTTGGGATATTCCATCTTCAGATATCTTCTCTGCCACTCGTACATTTTGGCAATGAAACGATGCTATTGGCATTTGGGTAACATCCTGTTTTCTCAGAGAAGATGTTTTCATTTGCTGCTTGGCACACAAGAACCATTCTCCACTTTCCTCTACCCTGTTCCATGCCCTGCCTTGCTGCCTGCCTCTCCCAGACATTCCTGACTTCTAGCGACTGACTTGGTCAGTTCAAGGGACAAACTGGCAAAAGATAGGAGGGATTCAGGGAGAGGGCTGAGATACCAATCCTTTCCCCATCTGGGCTTCAAATGGACCATGGCTGTCTGTGTGTTCAGCTGCCTGTGGAAGACCCTGCTTCCACAATTTGGCTTTCACTGGATTTCAGCCTTACCTTGGCTCGAGAACCAGGCCTCCCCTTCCTCTTTTGCAGCTTTCAGCCTGCCAACATTTTTTCAAGTGATTCTTTCCTTCCAGCCTTCAGTGAAAGCTTTGGCATGCTATCCAATTTAGGCCTGTTACAGGAGCTGTGTGTTAGCTCATCTTGAAAATCAGAGTTAAATCCACAGAGGCAGAGCATCCTAGTAGATCATCACACAGTGTCATGGCTTATTTCTTGTCTCCGGGATGTCTGCGGTGGTCCCTTTTGGCAATAGGTTGCCAGCGAGCCTCAGTATCCTGAATTGAGTCCCTGGGGCCTAATGTAGCTAGAGCTGGTTCCTGCCCAGTTTAGTGAGAGTGTTAGAGACCAAAAGGAACTCTAGCCAAGGTGTCCTTGATATATATATACACAAACCATGGTCTACGGTAGCAGATTCGTCTAAGTTGCACTAACTCTGAATCTAGACCTGAGAAGCCACGTTTCTCATTTGTCATGGAGTTTGAGTTTAACTTAAGAAAAAAAAAAACAGCTTTTATGTAAATTCAATTTATTATCTAAAAAACTTTTCAAAGTGATTATAGCATAAGTTTATACCATGACTTCCCTTAATTAATTAATTATATGTACATTACTGTTTTGCCTGCCTGTGTGTGTCTGTATGAGAATGTTGGATTCCTTGAAAGAGGTGTCACAGACAGTTGTGAGCTGTCACGTGGGCGCTGGGAATTGAACCTGGGTCCTCTGAAATAGCAGCCTGTGCTCTTAACTGCGTAGCCATCTCTTCAGCTCCGTCCCATAAACAACTTCTTAAAAACCAATGAAATAAACAAAACCTTCAAGTCATCGAGAGTAATTGCCAAGGAACTTAAGTTGAATCCTTAGGTATCTGAGTTTGCATTGAGGGATTTAAACAAAAACAACAGCAGCAAGCCAGGGTCTCGCTATGAAACCCAGGCAGAGATCGTAATGTGTCTGCCTTAGCTTTTGCAAGCTGGGATTCCAGGGCGCACCTCAGCATCACGCGAAGGGACTTTTACTTATTTACTTTTTAAATCTGGTATTTATTATTGTCGTTTGTTTCCTTCTTGTTCCTCCCTCCCTCCCTCCCTCCCTCCCTCCCTCCCTCTCTCTCCTGTAGCTCAGGCTGAGCTGGAATTCCTCATGGAGCTGTAAGCTAGCTAGCCTTGAGCATGTGACTGTCCTGCCTTTCTCTCTCAAGGTCTGTGATTTAAAGATGTGAGCTCTACTCGGAGGGCTAAGGGGATTTTAGAATAAGATTTATTGTTTCCAGTGGAGATGAACAACCAGGAAAAGCAAAAATGACTCCAAGATGATGGTTTCTTTTCTTTTTTTGAGTGGAGAGGAAGATGTAAATCCAGGAAAGTGCAATAGCTACTAGAGTGTCCTGGGTCTTCATACTCTGAATAAGTATGAGTATTAGCACTTTGGTGGGTTTTTTTTGGTTTTTGTTTTCTCTGTGTAGCTCTGGCTGTCCTGGAACTCACTTTGTAGACCAGGCTGGCCTCGAACTCAGAAATCTGCCTACCTCTGCCTCCCAAGTGCTGGGATTAAAGGCATGCGTCACCACGCCCGGCGAGTATTAGCACTTTGAAGCATTTGCTGCAGATGAGTGCGGTTCTAGAAACATCCACAGGCTTCTCTGGTTTTACTCTCCTCTGTGCTCCTAGAAGCAGCTGCCAGAGAACCTCTGATCTATGCCTTCAGTGTTTATCTGCTCTGAGAATTCTCCTCTCTAATTACACTCTAGTTTGTGGTGGCATCTCTTGCTGAAAGACTCCCCTGACCCCCAGCCCTGCTGCCACGATGCTCCTAGCTCAGCTCACTGTGCCTGTATTTTCCAGTTTCTACTTAGACAAGAGGTTGCTGGATCATGGGAGAGCTCTCCTTGTGGCTATACTTGCTGGCAAGGAGCGGCCGCTGTAGTCAACTGATTTATTGGCTCTGCCTTCCCTGAGCTTCCAGACGGCTGTTGGAAGGGTTTCTGGGGGTTTCTTAGCAAGGATGGCATTTATTAGGCTGAGTATGTTTCTTCATTTCTGTATCCATGATCGAGCTTGGGCCAGAGTAATACAAAGCCATCTGCAAGGAGAAGGTCTGACCTTTGCATATATATGAATGATACATTTGTGTAGCATTTGAAAGCAAAAGACTATTACAAACATGAATGTTTCCTGCTCTTTTAATTTATTCAAGAACTCTGTCACTGAATGTCAGAGTAAAACATCACTTTCATGCACTTTCGGCATGAAATCATTACACTTAGTCTAAACAAACCCCGAAACAGATGGCACAAAGACTCTAAGAACGGTTCTGTATTGGGACAGAAGCACACGTGGCCAGAAAGCAGATATGGCCTGCGTTTTCATTGCTGAGAATCTCTCTGTTCTTTAGGTGACATGTTTGAACAACCTCAGCGAGTCTGGCTGTAAATGGGAACTTTTGTCAAAGCCAACGAGTTCCCCAGGCCATTTCACAATGGCGCGTTTGTGTTTGTAAACCCCAGGTACATATTTAAACAGACAAGAAGGGAAGCCGGTTTCCTGCTTTCAGATAGCCCGGTATTGTTAGGCCCAGTGCGGCTTTCCTTCTGTGTCCGTCATGTGCTGGGCCAAGCTTTGGGCTAGAGGAAGTTTGAAAATAAAGTACTTGTTGGACACCTAGCACTAGTTAAGATTTTACTATTACTATTACTAAAGATCCTGCAGGTTCCCCCCACCCCAGGACCACAGTGCCAGATAAACCAAACTACTGTTTAGTAATCACACGTGTGTTTTCTTTCTTTCTTTTTCAGAGCTAGGGATTGAACCCAGGGCTTTACACACTTGAGGGAAGTGTTGCTGAGTTCCAGCTCCAGCCCTCTCTAAAAGAAGAGAAAACTAACTGACTATGGAGGCTCACGCTTGTAATCCCAGCACAGGAAAGGCCAAGACAAGAGAAGCGTCAGGAGTTGAGGCCAGCCTGGTCTACACAACTCATTTCAGGCCAGCCTACACTATAGAATAAGTCCTTGTCTCAGAAAACAAATGAGCAAATAAAAACAAAAAGAAAAAATGCAGTTTCATTTAGGCAACAGTTCCTATTTGAATGTAAATATTTTTACTATTTTAATCTGGAACACCTACTAGGGGTCTTTGGATGGCCAAGTGAGTCCTCTCAGATTGTAAGCGAATCCTCTCAGATTCTAGGTTTCTGGCATGCCCGGGTTGGGCTACTAGATACTTTAGAAGCAACTTCTGAGCAAATGGAATGAAATTCCAATATGGAAAATTATATCATCAGAAGGGACTTGTCATTTATAATCTGACGTCACCGGCTGACTTCTTGTAATTGCATTTGTAACTGACCTTACATTACATTTGGAACTCTGAGGGCTCTGCTCTTTTTCTCTTCTCCTTTATAAACGACTCCACATAAAGATGTTTGTCAGGCATGGCAGCAAGGACTATATCATTGGGATTCGGTTAGTCAGACTGTGGAGGTGGAGCCTCCAGAGGGGGAATAGCATCCTTATTAGACTTTTGATCAACCAGGTACCTTGTCTTTGAACTTTCAGCCAATGGTTTATTTTCTTTTATTGATGGTTATATTCCATGACCAATCACTCCAGGTTTTGGGAAAACAAATCTTTTAAATCAAGGCTAGAGAGCAAGTAGTGAGTAGAGAGTGCCTGCCAGTGACGTTGGCCTGAAACCAGACCTTTGAAAACTCAGTGATAGTGTACACATACAGACACACACCACACACACACACACACACACACACACACACACCACACATATCACACACACCACACATATACATACTACACACACACACATATACACACTTCTCTCACACACACATACCACATACCACACATGTACAACATGCATGCACATGCATCACACACGCATACATATATACCATACACACATGACACACACACACCACACATACATCACATACACATACTCACCCCCTCACATTACATACACATACCACACCACTCATACCCCCACACAGATATCACACCACAAACCACACACACACACACACACACACACACACACAGATACACACATCCCCCACACACCACATACACATACACACACACCATTCACGAATACATACACACCACACACCACACCACACCACACGCACACACACACACAGATGCACACATATCCCACACACACCACACATACACACACTATTCACACATATGTACACACCACACACCACAACACATGCACACACACATACCATGCCACACACCATATAGACACACACACAGATAGATACACACCCCATACACATACATACACGCACACCATACACACACATGCACACACACACCACACACACATATACACACACCCACGTACACATATAACACCCCCATCCCCACACCCTTCCCCACACACACCCAGCAAAGGGTATTCTCTGTTGTGCATTTATTGCTGTTGGAACGTCCCATACTCTGCTTTTCTAGAAAACCCAGTGGCTGGACTGAGGAGAGGCATGAGACGGAAGCCATGGCAGATGGAAGCTCGACATCGCTTGGATCAGATGCTCAAGTGACAGGGGAAGAGAGCTACCACCTTCAACTTTCCACAAGCTCTTGCTCGCAGTGCCCAGTCAGGGCTGAGATGTTTACTTAAGGTCAGTCAGCTGTGACTCCCTACCCTCCAACCCCACACCCCAAGCCCATGCTGTACACAGTCCTCTGGCCACTTGAATATATGACTCATTTTAATATTTTGTTTTGCAAATGCAGCCTGACCTTTTAGCACAATTGAAACTTTGAAAACTAACCTATGCTTGAAGGGGAGAAGAAAAAAGGCTGAGTAATCCCAGCTTGGCCTTATCTGTCTGCCATAGCAGGGCCTTACCCGATTGCCACCTCCGGCATCCAACACATCTGCCTTACTCTTCGGGCTTCTCAATGAGTCTCTCCAGGAGAGCATGGTGTTCTTTCCTGGGGGACAGATTCCTGAGGCCCAGAGGCAGCTGGCTCCAGTTCACTTAAGTGAACAAGGCTCTAACCTTAGGCTTTGCAGTCCCTGGGACTACAAGAATTCTGGATGTCTCATTTACTTTCTATTAATAGACACAGGTCGTTATGTTTTATGTATACACTTATGTATCAGAATTCAACCGTTCACAGCCATACCATGACTAGTGGTTTAAACTTCAACCTCAGAGCAATAAATCCCATAAAAATTCAGACTGTTTCTGAAGTTTGCAGTTAACACGAAAGTACACAGCTAGCTAAGAAGCAGCACTTTCTTTCTAGGGAATGCAGCAAACTCTACACTACATTTGATGAGCTCCCGTGGGATACTCATGATGGCCAAAAAGGTGGACTATAATTCTGGGCCCAGCACAGTGGCAGGAACTGTGCGCACTCTGCTGATGCTCATGACAGGCTGGGCAGAGTAAACTTGAAGAGGGTCTGCCAATAACATGTACTGGAGCCAGGCTTCCAAGCCTGACTGGAAGTCAGAAGTGCTCCAGTTACCGGGCTAGAAAAGGCTGAAGGAAAACAGGCCGAAGGACAGGGCTGTGACTTCGGCTGCCAGCTCCTGACCAGCCTCCTCCCGAACTACATGGTACCTTCCTTCTCATAGCAGACACATGGCTGCCAGGTCCCCTGTTATCTTACTGACACACAACAGGGACCTGAGCAGCAGAGCTCTCTTTCAAAACCCTGGGTAGAATTTGGAGGCAGTTTTACTTTTAATATTTTCTACGTCTGGCCTAATCCCTTATGTTAGAGACATATTACATCTCCTCATCACGTGCTCTCACCTTGTTTGGGGGTGCAGTTGGTTTGTACAGAAGGTTACCAGAGACATCAGACAGTGGGCGCATCAATTCACACAGAGTCTTGGCTATGCTCGGGAGGGGGCGGGGGAGCGGTTTGGGTGATGGTGGAGATCGTGGCTCTCACTATAGATAAGAAAGTCCTGAATGCTTAGGAGGCTGCCTGGCTGGTCAGAGTCTTACAGTCCTCACAGCCTTCTGTGCTGTAAAGCTTCTCCTGTGTCCACTCAGGGAGAACAACCACCCACCAAGACCATTGCGCAAACCAATGAGTTCACAGTACGGGAAGAAATGTCCAGTCCTGACACTCTTGTTTCTACCTCAAAGGTGACCAGAGGCGTGGATGAGTGTGAAGAACAGAGATTCAAATTGTCAAAACACAGGGAAGGGAACCCCATATAACCTTTCTTTGCTTCTCAAAGAGCACAGATTCATAGCATGCCTCGGCCCCTTGGCCCTCTTCCCCGACACTTCATCTCTGGCTTTAGCTAGTACTGTTTTACTGCGGGTCCTTAAACTCCTGCTTCGTGGGCTCTGCTCCTGTACATAGACGCCTTGGTAGATGCCATCATTGTGTTAACAACTTGGTTAGGTAAAGGTTTGATTTTGGACAAGCTTCAGAAACAATCTGGCATCCTTTTCTAAGATTGCTCTGCCGACATAGGGCAGTAACAATCACTAAGGAACACTGACTGGATAGTAACCTCTTTTATTCCCTTCCAATTCTGAGAGCTGAACGCAGAGTCTTGTGCAAGCAAGCAGTTAGCCACCGAACTACACTGCTGTCCTGGGTCCTACACCGGCTTATGGCTAGGGTTAGTGAGATGGCTCAGCAGGTGTGTGCTTACTGTGCAAGCCTAGTGACCTGGGTTTGATCCCAAGAACACACTATATGAAGGTGGAAGGAGAGGACTGCTTCCCCAAAGTTGTCTGACATCCACACGTGACATCCGCACGTGACACTCAAACTCGAGCTTTATCACATATATGTATGCACAAGCGCACATACACAATCATACACTCACACATTAATGACACATATAAAATGTTATTGAAGAATAAAAACTTTTTAATTGGGAAAGTTAGACATCTTTGTTTTGGAAAAGTACATCACACACACACACACACACACACACACACACACACAGAATAACTTGCTGCTAGACTTTATTATAAAGAGAGTGCAATCTTCTTTCTCTTGCTTACTCTTAAGATCCAAAGGTAAACCCAGCAATGGTTTGGGGTCTGTGGTGGTTGGAATGAGGGCATCCCTCTTAGGCTCAGACAGTTGGATGTTTGGTCCCCAGATGCTGGTACTGTTTGGTTAAGTTTAGGGGGTGTGGTCTTGCTGAAGGAACTGTGTCACTCGGGGTGGGCTTTGAGGTTTCAGAAGTCATTTATCTTCCTGCCACGATGGACTCTTACATTTCTGGCACCATAATCCCAGAGAAATTCTTTCTTCTGTAAGTTGCTTTCACCCTGATGATTTGCCACAGTGACAGGAAAGTGGCTAACCCTAGCATGGAATACACCGATCACGGGGATACTCAGGAGACAGAGGCAGGAGGATCAGAAGTTCAGATCAATCTGGGCTAATAGCCAGTGAGTTTGAGGGTAGCTTTGGACACATACAACTGTCTAAAAAAAGGCAATACATTTTAATAATTGAAATTTCTGGGGTTTGCTACTGTCCTTTAGACTTCCAAGTAACACGGGATTTTGTTTGTTTGTTTTGTGCTTGGGACAGGGTCTCACTGTGTAGTTCGGACTAATCTGAAACTCACTATGTAGATCAGGCTGGCCTCTAACCCACTGAGATCTGTCTGTCTCTGGCTCCCAAGTGCTAGAATTATGGGTGTGATCCATCCTGCCTGGCTGCTTCCTGATATTTGAATGCTAGGTCTATACTGGCTTTGTTCCAGCGAAGGGGATGTCCTGGTTCTTCTGCAATTTCAGTTTCCATCCCATAATTCTTTTCCATCTGATATCTCAGAGAGTTGACATGCACTTTCTTATTCAAACTATAACTTCGAGTTTAATACAGCTATGGAAATGCTACTCTGCTCCAGCAAACACAACAGCAGTCCTGAATATATACGCCCCACCCCCCCGCAGAGCAGTAACGGCTTATACTACTTTAATAGTGTGTGTATGTGTGTGTGTGTGTGTATGTGTGTGTGTGTGTGTGTGTGTTTTATTTTAAACAAAGTACCAAAGTACATGGGAGATGAAATATTTAAAACTGTAGGGGAGCCAGATATGGTGGTGCATATCTTTAACCCCAGCACTTGGGAGGCAGAGGCAGGTGGATGGATCTCTGAGTTTGAAGACAGCCTGATCTACAAAGTGAGTTCAAGGACAGCCAGGGATACACAGAGAAACCCAACCACCACCAACCACCTCCACCCCCCCCCCCAAATACCAACCCTGTGGGTGCCTCTTAAAACCTGTTTACCACCTCTAATTGGTAAGAATACTGGGTATGATACCAGTTTTGAAAATACTTCTTCAAGTGGCACGGGCTTTGTCCTTCATCTTCTAGATTTCAAAGAAATCCCACAGGTTTCAAATTTCTTGTGCATTGCTTGATTGTTTCTTTTAAAAATATTTATTATTATTGTATGTGCGTGTCTTAGTTACTTTTCTATTGCTGTGATAAGACACAATGATCAAAACAAGAAGAAGGAGTTTATTTGAGGGCTCCAGGTTCAGAGGGTTAGAGTCTGTGATGATTATCATGGGCAGCCTGAGAGCAGGCAGGCAGGCATGGGTCTGTAGCAGTAGCTGAGAGCTTACATCCTGATCCACAAGCAGATGTAGAGAGGGCACACTAGGAATGGCTGGAGTCTTGTAAAATCTCAAAGCCAATCCTCAGTGATACACCTTCTCCGTAAGGCCACATACTACCTAATTCTCAAATAGTTTCACCACTGAAAACCAAGTATTCAAACATATGAAGTTATATGGGGCCATTTTCATTCAAATCACCACAGTACATGTGATGTATGTATGTGTTGGGGGTGGGGAGTGTCCTTGTGTGCCTATGGATGTCAAAGGGTGACTTTGTAGAGTCTGATCTTTTTATCTACCTTTATGTGGGTTTTGGGGGAATTAACTCAAGTCACCAAGAGTTGTGCTTCCTTTGATGAGACAGCCATCTTGCAGTATCTTTTCTTTTCCTTTTAGAAGCTTTTAGGATTGGCTTTTTATATTCGGAAGGATATGGTATATATTCAAATATTTTGAACAGGTTACAATGTAGTAAAAATGTCCTTCTTAATCCTGTTCTCTAAACAGTTTCCTTCTCAGGAACAGAGGGCACTAGCTGTCTCTGTCTTTGAGAGGCATCCAGTGTGTAAAGAGCACGCACACACACACACACAGATGTACACACACACACACACACATACACGCACACACAAACACACACACATACACACACACACATACACACACACATACACACACACATGCACACACACATACACACACACATACACACACACAAACACACACACACATACACACACACACACAGATGCA
>NC_034598.1:9837657-9839576 GCF_900095145.1 Mus pahari
CACATACACACACACATACACACACACATACACACACACGCACACACACACACATGCACACACATACACACACACATACACACACATGCACACACACACATGCACACACATACACACACACATACACACACACACACATGCACACACACACATGCACACACATACACACACTTTTACACAAATCATAACATACACTGTCAGATGGTACTTTTAAAAGACAGCTGAATCTCTGAAAGCTATATCAAAGATGATATATTCCATCCCAAGCATTGTAAGTGAGTTCAAGGACAGCCAGGGCCACACAGAGACTTTCCCAATAAGCAATGTGGCTTATGTCCCTTCGTTTTGCACAGAGGAACTGCCTCAGCCAATAGAAGGTACTCATAGCGATCCCGTGCCATTTTCCTGCTTCTTGGGACACCTAATCTTACAACCCAGCTGTCATGCTGTGTGAACACCCTGGACACACCCAGCAGAAGACGTTCATGGGTAAGTTGATCAACAGCTCCAGCTAAGGTCCTAGCTATTATCCAGAAATAACTGCCAGATGTGTGAAGACCTCAGATAGTGTCCACCTCCTGATGTCAAGTCAGCTCCAAGTCTTTTCAGCTGAAGTCTCAAATATAATGGAACAAATGGCCCACTGTGCCTTTTCAGAAAATCCTGTCCTGAAGAAATAGAGAGCATAGTAAAATAATCTTTTACATTTAGGGGATGGTCTGTTGTACAGACATAGGTAATTGAAATGTATGTTACATATTCTCATCTTTGTTTCTCAAACTAACATATGTTCATAAGTGATAAGTATACAAGCCCTCCTTTCCTTTCTCCTTTCCTCTCCTCCCCTTCTCTCTCTTCTCCTCTCCTCCCTTCTTCCCTGCCCTCCTCTGGCCTCCCCTGCCCTCCCCTGGCCTCCTCTGTCCTCCCTTGCCACTCCCTGCCCTCCTCTGTCCTCTCCTGTCCTCCTCTGGCTTCCCCTGTCCTCCCCTGCCCTCCTCTGTCCTCCCCTGCCATCCCCCTGCCCTCCTCTGTCCTCTCCTGCCCTCCTCTGCCCTCCCTTGCCCTTATCTGCCCTCCCATGTTCTCCCCGTGCCCTTCCCTGCCCTTCCCTGTCCTCCCCTGCCCTCCTCTGCTCTCCCCTGCCCTCCTCTGCCCTCCTCTGCTCTTCTGCCCTGCCCTTCCCTGCCCTGCTCTTCCTTCCTTTTCCTCTTCTTTGTTCCCTTCTCCCCTTTTGTGACAGGATCATGTTTATAGCCCTGGCTGGCCTTGAGCTTGCAGTCTTCCTGCCTCAGCCCCCAAGTACTGGGGTTACCATTACACATGTGCCTGGCTGCTCTTTTTTGTTTGTTTGTTCTTATAGAACACAGCAGAATTTCTATTAGTTACACTGCAAACTTCTTGGAATTCTCTCTGATTTCCTTATCATTTAAAATGTATTTTCCATTATTATTAGAAAAAAATTAACTCATATCTTTTAATTGCTTGATTAATATAAACTCATATTTAAAATTTATTAATATATGTGCATGCATGAAGCATGTGGGGATATGCTCAGAGGACATCTCTGTGGAGTCAGTTCTCGCTGTCCACTTCTATGTAGGTGTTGGAGATTGAACTCAGGTTGCCAGGGTTTTGAGGCAAGCACCTCTACCTACTGAGCCAAATTGCCAGCCCAAATGAACGTCTTTTCAATATAACAACTAAATTTAACATTTCTAGGCAAATGTTTGTTTCTAACTTCCTCTTTTTCAAGGTGTTGGTTATTTATTTATCTGAGATAATGTTTAAAATATTTATGCTAATGTTCAAAAAATTTCCTGCTCCCTACATTGTGTTTCTCCACAATGTTTTATTCATGTCTTTATTGCTCTGTCTTCTTTTTAAAAATAAGATTATTTCTTTTTTTTTTCTTTTTTTTT
>NC_034598.1:9840271-9854828 GCF_900095145.1 Mus pahari
CTTCTTCTTCTTCTTCTTCTTCTTCTTCTTCTTCTTCTTCTTCTTCTTCTTCTTCTTCTTCTTCTTCCTCCTCCTTCTCCTCCTCCTCCTTCTTCCTCTTCCTCTTCTCCTTCTTCTTCTCCTCCTTCTCCTCCTTCTTCTTCTTCTTTCTCCCTCCTCCTCCGCTTTTTTCTCCTCCTCTTCCTCTTCTTCTTCCTCACCCTCATTCTTCATCTTTTTCTTTGAAATTATGGTTTCTATAGTAACATAATTTCCAGTCTTCTGTCCTTCAGCTTACAGTGGACTACATTTGAATAAATTTATGGCTAATCAAAAACACCAAAAATCAAGTCACACATTTCTTTTCACAATAAACTAACTGTAAACTCCAGAGCCTGTGAGTCAAACAATGAAAGTTGGGGACTTTTGTGTATGTCTGGTTGTTGGTGCATCAATTGCCAGCAGAAGAAAGGGATAAGATGCTTATCTACACTCCAGCATCATCAAATCCACGATGCCTTCACAAGGAGCAACTGTGCACAGTCTAGAGCACTCCTCATCCTCTTTCCCCTCCCCCCTCTCTCTCCTCCCTAGCTTGCTGGAGTTAGTCTCTCCTTCCACTATGTGGAGTCTAAGCATCAACCTCAGGTCAGACTTGCTGGTGCGTGCCTTGACACATTGAGGTATCTTGCTAGTCCCAAAGACAGAACCTTTATATTTCAACCCGGTAGAGATGAGGTCTTTTGCTTTTCAATATAGGAACAGCTATTTCCTAGCCTGGTGGGGCAGGAAGGAGACTGTTCTGAGATCTGGCTACTCCTTATATGGTCTCCTGGCATTTTGTTTTATTTCAGACTGCGTACTCCTGCCTCCCATTTGTCCCCAGTAATCCTTTCCATCTAGGGCAGAAGGAATCATCTTTGCTTATCCTATAGTCTCACAGTCTGTCTGTTCATTTTCTTCCTTTAAAGCCTTGGCCCTTGAAATTTAGAAGCTAAGAGCAGAGATGTAGCAATAGAGTTTTTATTTAGCATCCTTAAGATAGCGCTGTGATATCCCACCAGACAATGACTTCTGGTGTGTCTTGGAAAGACCCAGATGCAGAGTGGAACAGAGACATTTGGGATTTAGACCAGGCCGAGATTAGCTGAGAGACATGGCACGTTTCTTTCCTTTGATGTGCTTCTTGAAACTTCTCTGTAGTCAAGGAGTGAAAGCATTGACTATAGGCTATAGGTTATGGAATTGTCATTAACCGGCACAGGAAGAATAGTTACGTTAAAAAATGATCATGCAAGTAATGTTATACAAGAAGCAGTGAACTGTTGTTGTGTATCAATACCCCACACCTGAGATCACCCTTCCATCTTAGAGGGAAGCTTATTAAGACACAGGGTGTTTAGGGAGAGGTGATACAGCAAGGTGCTCTAATGGGAGGTGAAATATTCCACCCTTCAGGGAAGCTAGTCAATCTCAAGAAATATACAACTCAATAGTTTCAGGAAGTTTCTGAAACTGACCAGATTTACTAAGTCTCTCCCTTCCCAAGCTTATGGAATCACTCTCAGAGAAGCTAAGCTTCTCAGAAGAGGCAAAGACCAGGCAAGTTGCCTGGAAGAGACATTGTTCAACCCAGAGAGCAGACTGCAAGTTGGGCAGGGAGTGTCTGGTTTCCAGCTTTTACAGGCTGTCACCCATACTCAGCTATGTAGTGTAGTGAGTGAGTGGCCAGCATGGGCCACCATATCTCAGAGATACACACAACAACAAAAGGATGACTCCATCTTGGGAATCCCCATGAGATCCAGGAAGAGATAGACCTTGGCCTGTCTGCACCTTCCCCTCATGTGTTTCTGGTGGTCCCCACTGGCTGAGTTAATCCAGACTCCTGGGCCTTCTGCTGGTGCTTGTTGGCTCTCTGTTGCACAGAAACAATAAAGGATACAATGGAGCTATCTTGTTGAGAGGACATATTGAAAATTTGGAAAACATTATGAAGTTCTCCAGTCCCTCTGTTCTAATAAGTGTTGGTGGAACACAAAGGGACATACTGTCTTGTCACCATGTTTTGACAGTGAGAGAATCAGCGTAGTGTGATGAGAAATAACTATATGGTCTAGCTTCACATAAGGAACGATGATGTTGAGAAACAGTGGTCTGGAGGGGAGGACAATTTTATTCCCCTTAAATAGTTTCCTCAGATGAATTTGAGATCAGAGTTGAGTCACAGGGTGGAGTGGGGAGACCTGAAGAACAGTGTGGAGGCAGTTCCTAAGCTTGGGTCATCAGATGAGCTATGAATCAGTGCTTACAAACAGACTCAGTTTTCTCAGAGGCTACTGGGGAAAACTCACACTATAAGGACACACTGATGGGGAATCCCTGGGGACTGTGTCTAGTGACCTGCTGTTCGTTGCCTCTTTCTCTGCTCATAGGGGAGACTCTCTGTGTCCAGACAGCTTAAAAAAACCTACATGTCCCCATAGCAACAATAACTATTCTCATAGCCATGCCTACAAAGCCAACTGTATTTCCAGTGAGGCCATTTAAAATGTTGGAAAATAGTCTCAAATGTTCTGTGGAATGATCTGCCTCAGTCCTCAGCATTGCGTGTACTCACCATTTTAAAAATGAAAAAGAAACCAAGTGCAGACATGTAAAAATGGGCATGCTTTGTATTCAAATCTCTTATAAGGTTTCTTTTTGGTGGTGAAATATAAAACATTACAAACATAATGAGAATGGAAAGAAGATTGTTCAATTTTGGGGTGACACTGAGTCACAAATAGAATTTATTACATATGTGTTCTGCGTTGTACTTCTACCCTGGCCAGGAAAACACGTGACAGGTTGAGAGAGTTGTTAATGTCCTGCTTCTATTAAAACAACGTGGGAAGGCAACAGACTTTAGACAAGACATAAAATCAGAACAACCTGTGATGCTACTGTAGTTTAAATCCAGGGTGCCCGAAGCTCAGAGATAAAGAGCAAGAACAGGATGAATGTTTTCATTGAAGTTCCAACTTCAAATACCACAAGGGTCTCAAGAGGTTATCCAGTCTATTCCCAGCCCTTGGCAGGATTACAGTGAAACCAGCTCAGGCAGATGGCAATCCACCCTACGCCTGGAATCTCCCATTCAAGAAATTTGATACAACTCTCTCAACAGTGGCTTCAATAGCCTCAATTTTCTTTAAGTTCTCAGGGAACTCATTTATGCTCTCAAAGAGCATGGGACAACATACCTATATTCCTGTATGCCTAGAAGGCCTGGGCTCTCCACGCCTACCATGGAAGAGGGAGAATTATCTTTTAATACCTGTGCTAATGTGTAAACAATACCACACCATACACTAATTCTTTCCCCTTCTCCTTCTAATATCTCTCTCTCTGTCTCTTTCTGTCTCTCTGTCTCTGTCTCTGTCTCTGTCTCTGTCTCTGTCTGTCTGTCTGTCTGTCTGTCTCTCTCTCTTGTTTTCGAGACAGGGTTTCTCTGTGTAGCCCTGGCTGTCCTGNAAACTCAGAAATCCGCCTGCCTCTGCCTCCCGAGTGCTGGGATTAAAGGCACATGCCTGGCTCTCAAAGGTCTTGTATCTGTTGTTTAAGAAGTGCTCCAACCTGTGTGTGTGTGTGTGTGTGTGTGTATACATACATACATACATACATATATACATACATATATATTGTTCCTCCCATCCCCCAAGAGCTGGAAAAGCAATTAT
Organism: Mus pahari; assembly: GCF_900095145.1. NCBI lineage: Eukaryota > Metazoa > Chordata > Mammalia > Rodentia > Muridae > Mus > Mus pahari. The sequence goes on from NC_034598.1 coordinate 9,843,973, forward strand.
GCCCCATCCAGGAGGCTGTTGTCAGCACACCGTGAGTGGCTCATGAGGCCAGTGCAAGTGTTTGCTGAGGATACATACAACTTGACAAGAGGTGTGTGATGACCACAGTATCTCGGAAGGTCTTCCTTAACTCCTTCATCTTCCCTCCTCCATAAAACTCCAAAATCTCTTTGTATAATGTTTAGTCTCTCAAGTATGGGTGCCTGTAAAATTAATACTTTCTTCTGCCAAGAGGGAAGAACCAACGCATGGTCACAATCTGAACAAAGCAAAACCACACCCCCACACTGTAAATGACTCAGTGCCAAATAGCCAGATTCATCTGTGATCTTCTGGGCTCCTTCAGGGGTTCGGGTCACTTTTCTGGCTCTGCCTTCTGCGAGACACACAGCTGATCTTCTAGGCTCATGCAGATTACACTCCCCTGTTGTTTCTCTTCTTGGTGGTCATCCCACGGTATTGGCATCTACAACATACCAGGGTCTCTTACTGCAACCGGGCTGAACTTTCATCAATAGCTTCTGGGTCCTCTTCATGGTGCCAAGTGTCAGCTTCTCTTCATGATCCCTTTAATCCTGGGTCTTCAGCTGCTATTAAGGCTGCGCCATCTCCAGTGGCCTCACCTATTGCCAAGCCGCAGTTGATTTTTATGCCAACAAAACCAGAACCAGGACCCACACTCAGAACCTGATGATGCTTACACATTACCAAGTTCGGCTGCCAGCACGAGACACAACCCTTGACCACCTCTGAACACACCTGGCAGATGCTGACTCTCAGGAAATGCTTCCCAGAAGATGTCACCTCAGTGATGCTGGTCTCTTCTTAATCACTGCTAATTTCTTAGTTCCAGCTAACCAGCATCAATTGTCCCAGTAACGCAAAGGTAATTCAGCAGTTCTGGTCTCTTATTAATCACATCTGATTCTTTAGCCCCAACTGAGCAGAACCATGGACTCTTAATTCAAAATATCAAATGGTCCTGATAGAGTCTTTAAACTCTCCTCTGAGACTCCACAAGCCCCGCCTCAATCATCTTCATTGTTCTTGACATTCCTGTCTTCCAAGCTCCTACAGAACATCCCACTCAGTTCTCAACACCTAATAGCCTTTCTCAAGCAAAGTTCCAAAGTCCTTCTACATTCCTCCCCAAAACAACATGGTCAGCAATACTCTACTCTCCTGGTACCAATTTCTTAGGGTTTCTATCACTGTTATGAAACACCATAACCAAAAAGCAAGTTGGAGAGGAAAAAGTTTATTTGGCTTATACTTCCATATCACTGCTCCTCATCAAAAGAAGTCAGGACAGGAACCCAAACATGGTAGGAACCTGGAGTCCGGAGCTGATGCAGATCCCATGGAGATGTGCTACTTCCTGGCTTGCTCAGCCTCCTTTCTTATGGAACCCAGGACCACCAGCCAAGGGATGCCCAACCTATGATGGTCTGGGCTCTCTCCCATCAATCACTAATTAAGAAAATGTCCTGTGGGCATGCCTACACCCTGGTTTTATGGAGGCACTTTCTTAATTGAGGTTCTCTCCTCTCAGACGACTCTAGCTTGTGTCAAGTTGACATAAACCAGCCAGTACCTTCTTCTAGTCTCTATTTTTTGGGTATGTGGGGTTAATTTCTTCAGCTTTCCAGTGCAGGTAGAAGAGCCTGAATCTCAGTAATTTTGGCACAGGTTGACAGGAAGTAACTCATGCAGGTGGGCAGGCACAGGAAGTAACCCCATGCAGGGGGGCAGGCACAGGAAGTAACCCCATGCAGGCTGGATGCAGTTAGTCCATCATTTGGCTTTCTGGTTCAGGGATTGTGCACACACAAATGGAGTCAACAAGAACACTGAGTCCTTCCTCTTTCTCTGGGAGATGCTTTAGATACATTTTATAAATGATTGGTGGCTCCCATAGTATGCAGGCACATCTGTCTGTGTACCTCTTGCTTTTCCAGTGAAAAGTTACTCATTCTAAGTCTAAATCCTTAAAAAAAAAAAAAAAACCCACAAAACTGTTTAATCTTGTCTCCATTACCTGAAAGTTCTATCATACAGTTACAATGAAAATTTGCTATACCTGAAAACTTTTTGTTGTTGTTGTTTTGTTTTGTTTTTGTTTTTTGAGACAGGGTTTCTCTGTGTAGCCCTGGCTGTCCTGGACCTCACTCTGTAGACCAGGCTGGCCTCGAACTCAGAAATCCGCCTGCCTCTGCCTCCCGAGTGCTGGGATTAAAGGCATGCGCCACCACGCCTGGCTCTGAAAACTTTTTAAATACATTAAATATGTATATAGGTTGCTCGTTAGAAAACACGATTAGAAGCAACTTAAAAATTCACAAACATAAAACTATTTAAAAAAAAATCATAGAGGGTTGGAGAGGGCCAAGGTTAGGTGGTCACAGTGCGTGCTGAGTATTTCCAGGAACCCGAGTTCAATCCATAGCACTGAAAATAGCAATGACAATGATCGCAAGACTAATGATGCTAACAGATCAAAGTTTATTCATAAAATACTATAAATCATGAGAAACAGGAAGCTTACCAGATACCATTGGAAAGATGTTTAAATATGCCACTGAAAAAAATGTTCATTTCAAAATAATGCATATATCAATGTATTTATGTAAAAAGAAGGGAAGCCATGTGTAGATAGATACATAGACATATGGCATCTCCCGAAGGATGTACAGAGAATGGGAGAAACACTGGGCAGGTGAGGGTGAGAGGAGGGTGAGGGTGAGGGGAGGGTGAGGGTGGGAGGAGGGTGAGGGTAAGAGGAGGGTGAGGGTAATGGGGGAGGATGGTGAGAGCAGGGTGAGGGTGAGAGGAGGGTGAGCGTGAGAGCAGGGTGAGGGTGAGGTGGGAAGGAGGGGGAGGGAGGAGGGTGAGGAGGAGGAGGGTGAGGAGGGTGAGAGGGCAGTGAGGGTGAGAGGGGGGAGGAGCTGTGCTCTGCAGTCATGGACGGAGTTTGCCTGAGGGTTTTGAATAATGTGAAGGTCTCATCTATAGAAGACCTGGATAATTCGGAGTGGGGTGTGGCCTCCTGCTTAGCAAATATGAGATCCCCGGTTTCATCTTTACCTCTGACTTCCCTTCTGCGCAGTTCTGCCCACCAGATTACCATGGAACTGAATAGAGCTCTGTATGTAAAGCTACTTTGAGAAGTGTGACTGCTCTTTCCACACAGTATTTATTTCTAGCATTTTAGCCCTGTACGAGTGTCCTTGTGTTTTCCATGTACCTCATGAACTTGCAGTCGAGGACTGAACACTATAATGAACAGAGAATGAAAACAGACGGTAAATTAAACGTCTGTCAAGTGTCTTCAAGTTCGTCGCCGTAATATGGCTCAACTGGGAAGCATTTCACCCTGCACTTCTCTTTGGCTCTTTCTTCATGAGATTCTCTGTGAGTGCTCCCTTAAATATTCAGTACTTCATAGCTGCCTTGCGAGAAGGAGAAGCCGACTCTGGATGGGTCTAATGAGACTCATTAGTAACATGGAGAGAAGTGCAGCGTCAGAGAAACGAAGGGCAAACAGCTGGAGCCTTAAAAGCTGGTGCGACCGTGGAGACACGCGGGAAAATTCCTTTGTTTACTATTCTGGGGGAAAATCCTTCAGATCTTGTTACAACACACACACACACACACACACACACACACACACACACAAGCCAGTGTGAAGGGGGCTCTTGTCAGTCCTAGGGGAAGGAAAGGCCGGAGTGGTGGTAGAACCTGGGATTCCATAGGACCGGATTAAAACAGAGAAGCCCTGCTTGCCACAGCCCGGGATCCCCAGAGACCAGCCCACATCTCATTAGTACCTGAACAAGTGGCTTCTAGCCAAGCTGGCAGGAAAATGATGAGAAACCTGAGGTATTCCTGAAGGAGAACTGGTGTGATTAATAGAAAGATGAAGACGCACTGCCCCAGCTCCTATGGGGGAAAGAAACCTACCATTTTGCTTCTATTTTTTTCCCTCGTGAGTTTTTTTTCCTCTGCACAGTTTATGCCAAGAGTAATCAGTCCATTTCTTTTTCTTTTCCTATATAAGAATATGGTAATTTTTTTCTGTAAAAGGCCAGAAAGCTAAATATTTTAGGACTCGTGGGTCCAACTATCTCTGTTGTAGTGTAAAACATGCACACACATATGAACACAGCTGTGTTTCATGAACGGTATTGGCAAAATCAGCCCATGACCATGAGCACGAAAATAAGGAATATTTTTAAAAGTCTGCAAACCTCACACTTTCAAAAGCCCAAAGACTGCTGAAAAGAAACCTCTGAGGACATTAGAAAAGAAAATAGGAAAGTCATATGTTCACTTCAGAATGGAACCGAACCTAACTTAGATTATATGTTGATTTGCTTATTCAGTCCCCCATGCTCTGTGTGTGTGTGTGTGTGTGTGTGTGGGCCAGAGGACAACCTTGAGTGTTGTTCTTGATAAGGGTGTTTCCCTGGGGTTCACACTGGCTCCCCAGTGAGCCCCATGGATCCACTAGTCTCCCTATCTTCAGACCTAGGATTAAAAGTGTGGGCCACCATGTTTTTTCCATGTGTGCTGGGGATCTGAGCCCAGGTTTTCATGCTTGTGTGGTAAGTGCTTTACCTGTGAATTCAAGTCATCACCTCAACCCCCTAACTAAAATTATTTTTAAAACACAATCTAACCAAGGTAAAAGATTTGCATAGAACCTACTCTAAGCAAATTTGTAAAACAAATGTCAAAAGACAAGTTGTAAAATATTTACCATTCATTCCAAAAGCAACTTATAAAAGAAAATATTTAATTGGAGACCTTCAGTTTCAGAGGGCTAGAGTCCATGAACATCATGTCAGGGAGTGTGGCAGCAGGCAGGCAAGCATCTATATTCACAAACAGGAAGCAGAGAGAGCACAAACTGGGAATGGCATGGGCTTTGAAAACCTCAAAGCCCAACCCCAATGATGCACCTCCTCCCACAAGACCACACCTCCGAATCCTTCCCAAATAGTTCCACCAACTGGGAACCAAGTGTTAGATACATGAGTTTAGGAGATCCTTGTCATTCAGTCCACTACAATCAATTATACATAACTATGGACTTCTTTGTGATATCTTTATGCATAAGAATGGCACCCATAGGCTCATTTATTTATTTGAAAGGTTAGTCACTAAGGAGTGGCGCTATTTGAAAAGATTAGGAGGTGTGGCCTTGTTGGAGGAAGTGTGTCATTGGGGAAGGGCTTTGAGGCTTTAGACGCCCAAGCCAAGCCCAGATCTGGATGTAGAAGCCTCAATTAAATGCTTTTTCTTGGTGTTTCTCTGGCCCCAGTGTCTTCCCAGCAGTAGAACACTGACTTAGGTAGAGATCAGTTGTTTACATATCAGTGAGAAGATGCAAACACACCTGTCTTGTTTCACTTACCACGATGTTCTCCAGTTCCATGCACATTTCTGAAAAAAAAAATCACATAATTTAATTTATTTAATTAATATTAACATCCCACTGTTGTGTGTACACAGTTTATCTACTTACTTGTTGATGAGTCCTGGCTGACTGTTGTGGATTGTCCCGTGGGAAACATGACAGTGCAGTCTTTCATGCACTGATCTCAGCTCCTTGGGATATAGCCCAGGACTGGCAAATTTAGATTGGCAGCTCTATTTTAGCTTTTGAGGCTCTTCCATACTCTGCTCCATAATGGACAGGCAACAGCATAGGAGTCCTTTTTCTCCTGTTTGCCAGCATCTGTTATGTAACCAAGGTGAAACGATATGTCCTAGTGGCTTTGATTAGCATTTCCTGACATGACAGTGAGCATTTTCTTATGTACTTGTTTATCATTTGGGTGGTTTATGCTAAGTATTTTTATTTGTTTAATCAAGTTACACGTATTTGTGTATGTCTCTATGTGTGGGAATATGAGCTACAGGAACCAGAGGAGGCCCAACTCCTCAGATTCCCTGGAGCTGGAGTCGTAGGCATTTCTGAACCATCTTATATGGGTTCTGGGAGTCAGACTCTGGTCTTCTACAAGAGTGGTACATGCTCTTAACTTCTGAGTTCTCTTTCCATACCATTCATAATAGAAGATATGTAAATTTAAATAATGCTCAAATAACACTTTTCTCATTTTGTGTAGGCAAAATTCAGATATTTGACAAAACATTGATTTGGCAAACCACCTTTTAATTATGCTGGTGAGCTATTTATTGGTGGGTGAAACGTGTGTGGAGGATAACTTTGAAAACCTATCAAAATCTAAATATATATCTTTTAAAATGTGCATGTGTGCAGACGTGAAAATGTATGCACATGCTAAGCTGTACCTGGGTTGGGGTGGGGGGCACTCATAGGACAGCTTTCCAGAGTTCTTTCCAGAGTTGGTTCCTTCCTTCTAGCGTGTGTTCTGGAGACCAAAACTGGGTTATCAGGCTGAGTGGCAAGCTCATAACTGCTGAGCCATATTGCTGGGTCTAAATGCACATCACTTTTTCGACATAGAATCACTTTATAGGTTTAATTCATAGCTAGAACAGGGAAACTCAAAATGAAATCTGTGCAATATTAGCTATCACTCTGCTTTTCACAACAATGCAAAATGGAAATCATGTGTGTGTGTGTGTGTGTGTGTGTATGTGTGTGTGTGTGTGTGTGTGTGTGTCCACTAACGGTGAGCTAAATCTCATAGCATATCTGTGCCGTAGAATATTACATAGTTATAGAGAAAGAGTAAAATGAGGGTACATGCTTTTAATCCCAGTGCTCAGAAAGCAGTGGCCAGCTCACAGTGTGAGTTCCTAGCTAACCAAGACTATGTAGTAAGATTCTGCTCAAAATTAAGAACAAAAGAAAAACCAGGAGGGGGGTGAAAACAAAACCTGTCCCTGCTTTTCTGTAGGACCATCTTTCCCATACATCATTAGGAAAGAGTTGCAGAACGTGTGTATAGCATACTTTCAGTTGAATTAAAATGAGGAGGTGCTACACACATCTGTGCTTGTATAGAAAAGCTTCTGGAAGGCACACAGTAAACCAGCACTGAGGGCACACAGTAAACCAGTACTGAGGGCACACAGTAAACCAGTACCGAGGGCACACAGTAAACCAGTACCGAGGGCACACAGTAAACCAGTACCAAGGTTCCCATGTGAATGGTGGAATCAAGAACTGCACGCATGGATTATAGAGATAATTTTTATTGTTATTTTTTAGTCTTTGACGACTCGATACTGTTATTAAAGCCAACAAGAATCACATAAACAGCTTTATCACATACAAACTTCGTTATTTTTAGATTCATGGGAGCATTACATTATAGTGTTTTGTGATTTGGGTGCTAATAGTAGAATTGGTAAATAGTAAATACAGAAAAGCTTTCCTATTCTGTGTGGATAGCAGACTAGGTAGGAGAATCAGCTCTGTGTCTACTTCCTGATTAATCAGTACAGACACAGGGAGATTAGTGTGTGTGATGGAGAGAATGGTTGGGCTGCCTCAGCGGACAGCACGCTTCCTGTCAGACACACGTGTCTGTGCAACTGGGGCACACTGTAGAAAATGACGGCCTTATCATCTTTCCAAACAATTCTGAGGTTCTATAGTTACACAGACACACAGACACACACACACACACACACACACACACACACTTATACATATATAAAAAGCATATGTGTGTATAATTTGTAATATGTATAATATATATGGTGAAGTATGGGTCTGAGAGACAGCTCAGTAATTAAGAGCACTGATGTGAATTCAGTTTCCTGCACCCATGTGACATCTATAACACCCATCACAACCATCTATAACTCCAGACCCAGAGGATCCAGTGTCCAATTCTGGCCTCTGGCAGCATGTGGTGCATAGACATACATGAAGGCAGAGCAAACATACACATAAAATAAAAATGATGTATTTTCCAAAAAGATGAGGTAAACACCATGCATTTTATCATAGCATGATACTTTAAAAGAAGCAACTTGGTGATTTATACACCTTCAAAATTATTTTGTGGATTATAAGGAACTAACTAAGAGTGGTAGATGGAGAGCCAGGACTCTTGGGGATGGCAGGAAGGCTGAGGCCACACAGGACGTCACATCAGGCTAAACCGTCCAGGCAGTCATGTGTGCAGCTTTTCCCTTTTACATGTGGAGTAGGCCAGGGCACAGCACAGCGCTTTCTGGAACTCCATGCACTGGGCAGACGGGAAGCAGCATTTTAGGGAATGCCTAGAAGTTATTGACATTGATTTTCAAATCATCCCTGTTTGTTCGGCTGGTTAACGCCTGGCAGTCAGTGCCTCCCAGAGCTCCGACTTGAAGTCTGCCTCAGCTGATGTCTACAGCTTGGCTGGATATAGCCATGGATAGACTAAAGGTGCTTGTTAATTTTTTATGACAAGAACGCTGGACCATATGAATGCAGGGCTTTCTCAAGAGCGGTTGGAAAGCTGACAGAGGCTGTATTGTGCGCTAGTAGTCTGGCGAACCACCTTCCACATTTCCTATTCCTACCTTGCCTTCTTCCTCCCCTTCTTTTAAAATGACTTCTTTAGGCCTCCTGAGAAATGATTGAGTGCTTTGTGGGGGATAGTGTCACCCCAAAATCTAAAGAGTAGTGCTAAAAAAATGTAAAGACACCCATAGACACGTGTGTTTTATTTCCCATTGTATTCTTAGTGTGATAATGATAGTCTCTCTCTGTCCCTGTTTGTGTGTGTGTGTGTGTGTGTATATGCAAGTGTGTGTGCAGAGGTAGAGGTCAGCAGGTCTTCTGCTCTGTCACTCTCCGCCACATTTCCCTGACACAGTCTCACTGAATCTGGAGCAAGGCTGGTAGCCAGCAAGCTCCAGAGACCCTCTTGTCTCTGGGCTCCAACAGCCAGCGCTGGGGTTACAGGCATGCTATGGCCATGCCGGATTTTCACACCGGCGCTGGGACCCACATTCAGCTTTTCTTAGCTTGCTTGCTCTGCAGTGGTCTCATCCACTAAGCCGTCTCTGGAGCCACTCTGATGGCCTCAGTGTGATGTCAGAGATACTGACAGGTGTAAAAAAGACACCAGGTACATTTCATGTGAGACAGTGAGAGGGAAATGAGGTTCTAAGGTTTATGAAATTGCTAAACTTTAATTTTATGTGTTAACTTGGCTGGGCCACATTGCCCAGGTCAAGCATTATTCCGGGTCATTTTGTGAAGGTTTTATTTTTCCTTTATGATATTGGCATTTAAATAAGTTGATTTTGAGTAAAGTAGGCGAATGTCCACTATGTGATAGATATCATCTAATCCTCTGAGGCCCTTAATAGTACAAGGCCTAACTCCCCCAGGAAAAAGGAATCAAGGTAGCTAAGGCCTTTGGACTGGAGCTGATGCTCTTTCCTGGGCTTCCAGCTCACCAGGCCAACGTACACCTTTCCTGGGCTTGCCAGCCCCAGCTGTCTCGAGGCTACTTCCTCAGAAAGCTCACTAGTGTCCATTCTGTCTTATTGGTGGATGCTGACTAATCCACTAACAATGCTTTTTAAAAGGGGGATTTTCGGAGAGGAAACTAGGAAAGCGGGTAACATTTGAAATGTAAATAAAGAAAATATCTAATTAAAAAAAAGACGTGTCATTAGAAATGGTAGCATTATGCTAATGAATTAGTTAATTTTGTTTTTACAAATATATCAATGATTTTCAATGTCCTCATTACAAAATGATAAAAACAAACAAACAAACAAACAAAACCAAAACAAACCTGGATAGACATCTCTAAAATCTACTTTCCTCATCTTGTGGACACATAATGTTACATTGACCACCCTTCTAATAACAATGTGGGGTTTAGGATGGGAACAAACAAACAAAAAACAAAAACAAACAAACAACCAAAAAAAAAAAAAAAAAAAAAAACCACTCACCAGAAGCTTAAAAATAAAAGTTTCGTTTTCTGTTCGTGCAGGGAGTCAGCCAGTTTGGGATTTAAACCATATCCCCAAAAAGATAATATACATTTTTGTTTTACCAAGGGGGATCAGGGTAGCCTGTTGCATTGACTAATCTTTGACCCAAGGAGTTAAGTAAAGACGTTAACACTGGTGACTGGGTTTATCCGGATCACCTGGTTTCAGGGTCCTTGAGTCAGCTTTTGCAGTCAGGTCCCCTCCTGGATGCTAGAGTTTAGGATGATAAGGGAACAAAGGAATGGGCAAGCTGCATGAAGTCCATTAAGTCAAGATAGGCAGCACATTCATGACTTGTGTGCCTCAGTTTAGATAACGGGATAACGGCATCTTCCCTCTTTACTTCCTTTCCTGGGTAGCAGACAAACGTGAAACATCTGAAGAAGCAGGACAGGAGCTGGGTTCTGGGGCCTGGGAACAGGAGCTCAGTTTTGATCCTGCCAGCAAGATGGAACTTGTTGCTGAGATGACTGAATTCAGGAAACTATCTCCTACAATGCGGCCATGTTCTTTCCAACAGGAAGTGGCTGGAAGTGGCGTATAGTACCTCTGGGCCTGCGCTCTTCATCCACGCTGTAACCCCACTCCTGTTGGATCTGTGGTTGCTTGGCCTGAACCACAAAGGGCCTTGGCAAGCACTGTGGAGGCTGAGGCATGAGGACAGTTGTGAGTCTGGGCTGTAGAGTGAGACTCTTGTCTCAACAAAACAAGACAAATAACAACAAAAGACTCAGGGGATTCGGGGTGAGGACGCAACAGAAGACTTCCCAAAGGACTCCAGAGTAGGGCGGCGCGAGTTGCAACCTGGACCAATCACCTTACTGCCGGTCCATGAATGAGGAATAAGCATCTTTGTGCCACCGGATGGTTAGTGTCTTTGTTTTTTTTTTTTTTTTTTTTTTTTTTTT
>NC_034598.1:9856068-9856622 GCF_900095145.1 Mus pahari
TAGGAAGTCACCATGCGTATTTACTATATCTACAGAGCGGAAGAGTCCTTGATAGGATGAGATAATCTGAAGCAGACAAACAGACATTAGGAGGAGGAGGAGGAGGAGGAGGAGGAGGAGGAGGAGGAAGACCACTGATTGCTTTCCATGGCCAGGTATGGCCTCAGAGCAGCATTCAGTGGGGTGAGAAATGGAGTGTTTCTTGTCCCTTTGTGTGGGCAGAGCCAGGTCTGAAGTGTCAAAGGAAGTAGGTTATTAGACCCATTTTCACAGTCTCTTTCATTTCTTTACCAAAACTGCATGCTGGAAAAAAGGAAAGCATTAACAGCTCCCACCAAAAGAGCAGTCCATGAGGAAAACTTCAGGAGGTCCTGCCAGATGGGAGAGGGGTGCAGAGAGGAGGGGGCTATCCCGCTGTGACTGAGGGTAGAGCGCCTAGAAAGGCCATCCTGGAAATCACACACACCAGCTACTCCACACACCAGCTACTCCACACACCAGCTACTCCACACACCAGCTACTCCACACACCAGCTACTCCACACACCAGCTACT
>NC_034598.1:9859477-9860047 GCF_900095145.1 Mus pahari
CACACACCAGCTACTCCACACACCAGCTACTCCACACACCAGCTACTCCACACACCAGCTACTCCACACACCAGCTACTCCACACACCAGCTACTCTCTAGGCAGGCGAGTTCCCAAGGCAACTGCTTTCCTTAGTCACTGGCAGCTGCCTCTCTTGCCAGTAATGTCTTAAACAGAAAACCAATAGGAGCCATTCTGACAGGAGGGAAGGGATTATTTTAGCTCCTAATAGAAAAAGAGATCTGAGCTTGTTTGGAACAAGTAAATATTACTGGTTTAGGGCCCATTTGGGAATTTTCTTCCTAGGCTTTTTCTTTATTATTAGAGGCTAGATTGATTTAGCCCAACACAAAGCTGCCTTTATTAAATACAAAAGATAAAAACAAAACCGAATGAAGTGAGTAATTAAACAGGGAAAGAAAAGAGGATGAGATGTATTTTACAGATGGCTGAAGAGACCAAGTGTAATGGGCATTTGATGCTGGGAGGAGCTGATAGGGTGATGGGCATTGATGCTGGGAGGAGCTGATAGGGTGATGGGCATTGATGCTGGGAGGAGCTGATAGGGTG
>NC_034598.1:9860187-9864904 GCF_900095145.1 Mus pahari
TTGATGCTGGGAGGAGCTGATAGGGTGATGGGCATTGATGCTGGGAGGAGCTGATAGGGTGATGGGCATTGATGCTGGGAGGAGCTGATAGGGTGATGAGCATTTGATGCTGGGAGGAGCTGATAGGGTGGATTCCTGACAGATGAGAGAGGCGGGGGTGAACGTGCAGCTCATTAGATTCTGTTATTCAGCTGTATGTTTTATGTACATTGGTAATTTGACTGCATGTATGTCTGTGTGAGGGTGTCAGATCCCCTGGAAGAGCAGTCAGTGCTGTTAACCATTGAGCCATCTCTCCAGCCCCCTATCACAGAATATTAAGGAGTGACTTGAGAGACCGTGGGGCTTACAAGTCATCACAGGTGAGAGATATTTGAAAGCCCCAGTCTAGCCTTCTTGTATTTGTCTATTGTTTTGGTGATGCTGGATTAAACCCAGGGCCTCCTGCAGGCTTGGCAGGTGCTCTATCACTGAGCTACATACGAGCTCATCCAAGCAATTTAAAAAAAAATTATTGTGTCTTGTTATTGTATGTGTAGGTGTTTTCCCTGCATGTATGGTATGTCTGTGTGCCACATGTGTCCAGGGCTCTCTGAGGCTAGAAGACGTCCCCTGGGACTGGAGTTACAAATGATTGTGAACCACCTGTGTGTGCTGGGAATCAAACCTGGGTTTTCTACTAAAACAGCCAGTGCTTCTGCTCCTTTATACAGATATCTTTATAGTACCTTTGCCATTTGTCTTTCGAACGCCTCACAATGTATATTTATCTAATTATTTTCTCATTATTCTCCTCAGGTCCAACATTATTTTTAAAAATAATACAGGCAAATGGAAAAATCAACATATTCAAATAGTAGAAATACTTAAACAGATGTAATAGAGGTTTTAAGAAACTCTTCATTACTTTGTGTGTACACCACAGCGAGGATGTGTGGTCAAAGGACAGCTTGTGGAAGTCACCTCTCTCTTTATCCCATGTAGATGCCTGGGAGCCAGCTCAGGTCATTGGGTTTGGAACAGGTGTCTTTACCTGCTTACTCATCTCTTCAGCCTGCATCTAATAGAGTTGTGTAAAGTTAAACACTGTTTTAAGAAAGCTATTTTAGGAGCTAGAGAGATGACTAAATGGTTAAAAGCACTTGCTGCTCTTCCAAAGGACCAGAGTTCAGTTCCTGTCTCCCACATTGGGCGTCCACTTGTCCAACTGAGGAACGGATAGAGAACTGGTGGGTTGTCACTCCCGTTGTGTCCAAAGGGTGTTTCCTAAGCTCAGTGAATGCAATGGAGAAGGTCTGACCCTCAGCTGGAGCAGGAAAATAGGAGAAAGAGAAAACTCACTTCAGCTCCTCGTTGCAAAGCAGGGTACTTTTCTCCTGCTGTCCTGGACATTAGACTCTAACATCCACTATGGACTCAGGGCTGTACTGGTGGCCGTTCTGGCTCGTGGACTGAGAATGGTTTGTCTCACCCTCCAGTTTACAGACTGTTCCTCATGACTGATTTTCCAGCCACATGTGTGCAGGTTTGTCTATCTGTGTGTGCTTCTGTGTATGTGTGTGGCTATATGTGTGCCTGTGTGTGTTTGTGTGTTTTACCTGTGTGTACGTGTAGTGCTGTTTTTCTGAGTCGTGTGTCTATGAGTTACTTTACAACTTTGTTGAAAGTCAACTGAAAAGCTCGACCTGGTGGTAGAGACTTATATGGGATTCCCACTCTCAGAGAGGTACTGAGTTTCAGACCAGACCAAGCTACAAGAAGACCAAGAAATAAATGAGAGTGAGCTGGGCATTTTTGTTTTTGCTTTTTTTTTTTTTTTTTCTGTACCTTCAGCTCCTTCAGTCTATATTAGAGACTGACAAACTTTGGTTCAAGGGCCAAATCTAGCCTACTGTCTGCTTTTTTAAATAAAGGTTTATTAGAACTCAACCAAACTCATTCATTTATGATGAAAAGCTAAAGTTCAAACAGAGACAAAGTCAGAGGCATTGACTTTCATGATCTTTACAGAAAAAAATTTCTGTCTCCTGGGTTCTTTGTCTAGCCTTCTGTGACACCACACTATTTTGGTTGTTTTGGTTTTATTAAACTCACATGGTCTACACCCTCCAAATTACTTGATTATTTCAATCTTATTTGTACACCCAGGAGTTTTAAGATCATACTTTCAATTTCTACAAAAGAACATCTGGAATTTTCTTAGGGGTTGTTTGAGTCTCTCAGCCTAGCTGGAGAGAGTCAACCTTTTAACTTTTCTAATCCTCAGTGACCATGGAATGTCCCTGTATAGATGTAGGTTATCCTGAATTTCACAGAGAAATGCTTTGATGTTTTTCAGTTCACACGTCTTGCATATATTTTGTTGAAGTTTGCGTAAGTCTTTCATACATATACACATTCATACACACATACAGATTACCTCAGGTAGCCCTGGCTGTCCTGGAACTCACTCTGTAAACCAAGCTGGCCTTGAACTCAGACGTCTGCTTACTTCTGTCTCCCAAGTGCTGGGATTAAAAGTGTATGCCACCACCACCTGGCCTGATGCGGTTTTATTGCACTGTTTTTAAACTTTTAAATTGTTTGTTGATAGTCTATAGACATGCAGTCAAATTTTGCAAATTGTATTTTTCCGTCTTCTCCTTATTTATTATTAGGATGTATAAATTTCCCAGAACTGATTATGTAAGACTTTCTATAGAAGTGATGAGTGAATGCGGAATTCTTTTGGCCTTTCCAATCTAGATACATTTTGTTCTTTCTTGTCTTGCTTCTGGCAAAGACATGTGGTTGGATGCTGACTAAACACTCCTGATCTTCCAGGGGAAAGCACTCGCTCCTTCCCTTGAAGCATGACATAAGCATGACATAAGCATGACATAAGCTGTTCTTGAATATGGTTTGTCAGGTCGAGTAAGCTCACCTCCAGTCCTTATCCCCTGGAGAGTTCCTCATGTAAGGTGCAAAAGATGCTGAGTCCCCAGGATGCTGGGAGCCCAGTGAGTGCCTTCTGCAGCTCAGAGAGAACTCTTGCAGAAGAAACATCTGTTTTCTACTTCAATTGTCTGTTTGCTGTGTTACAAAAATTGAACCCAGGACCTCAAGGATGCTAGGCGAGAGTTCTGCCACTATGCTATGTCCCTGGGTCTCCCCCATGGGACATGTTTAGCTATTTAGAATGCTTCAAGGCCCATGGAGACAGCCTGGGCTAGCTCTTGCACAGCTCCCATCTGAGTGGTAACTTGCTTTTGTTAAGAGTTCAGAAATAAGCAGGGCGGTGGTGGCGCACGCCTTTAATCCCAGCACTTGGGAGGCAGAGGCAGGCGGATTTCTGAGTTCGAGGCCAGCCTGGTCTACAAAGCGAGTTCCAGGACAGCCAGGGCTATACAGAGAAACCCTGTCTCGAAAAACAAACAAACAAAAAAAGAGTTCAGAAATAAACCCCACGGGGAATTTTTCTCCTATTCTCAATGCAATCTCCATGATGGCCCAGAGTCAAAGCTCTGTATCCTCCATGAGAAATGATTGTAGTTTTGTTGGGATGACCTCTAGCCCTGTGGTCTGCTACAAAACCGTGCAGAATCCAGAAAGGGTGCTGATGTGAGAGTAAATGGCTAGAGGAGACATCTGTATTGCTGAGGCAAGATAGCCTGCCCTGTGTGTCTGTAGGTAGAAGCCTCCTTCTACCAAGCCCTCTAGGCTCCCACACCCATGTCCTTGAACTTGCTGGCCTGCTCTTCTTGAGCCTTGGGCGATTTATGCAAACCAACTCTTGGGTATTATTTCTAGTACTCAGAAGTGTGCTTCATATGTCCCTGGTGTCCTGTGACTCTGGCCAACAAAAGCAGGTGGCCTCTTTCTCTAGAAGTCCCCCCCCCCCCAGGACTCAGATTTACCCAACAATTAGAATCCTCCATTCTTCCTGCCAATGCCTAAACAATGTCTGTGCGGTGAAGCACTCTCAATTAACAGTCTGTGATATGAGTGGAAGTGAATTCTCCAGGATAATTGTGATTTCATCCTTTACTCGTTGATTTTCTTGAAACAGGGTCTTGCTGTATAGCCCAAGCTGGCCTTGAACTCAGGTTTCTCCTGCATCCAATTATAAAAACATCAAATCCCCGTGTTAATAAACTCCCAGACCTACTGTGTGTTAGTGACTGACATTGAAGTCAAAATGAGAGCTTTATCAAAAAAGATGTTGTGGGAAGATTTTCAGCGTATTGAACTATGTATTAGCCATGAGCAATGCCTGCACATACTAGCCTTGTACAATGCCTGTACATAGTCATGTATGATGCCTCTAATCTCACTCTGAGAAGCTGAGACAGGAGGATTATGAATGATACCCTGTCTTCAATAACAACCAGAAAAAGAAAAAAAAAGGAAGTGATCATGCAACTCTTACTAAATATGTTGAATACTAATCTCTAAGAAGCAGCTGTGGACCTTGCACGAGTGACATCTGATACAGCTAGAGGGAGGGGCCTCCCTGAGGTAATACAGTGTCTGGTGTGTGTGGTCTACAAGTAGTAAATATGAAGAAATGAAATACAAGGTTGCGAATGTCCATTTAATGAATAGAACACACACACACAGAGTTTTGTGCACAATAATGATTAGCAATAACATCAAAGGTAGAACTGCATGGATAGCCAGTTTAGACCAAATCCATCCACATGCCCTCCTCTCCTCTCCTCTCCTCTCCTCTCCTCTC